>NC_080424.1:87195938-87795938 GCF_029873635.1 Malania oleifera
ACTTGTAACCCGATTTTTGGCTAGATGTTGGTGTTGTTCTTTGAGAGATTTTTAACGTATTGACTTTTGTTATCTCCTATTGATTGTCTTGTAACTACGGTATTCTTCCATCAAAAATGAGGGGTTATCAATAAATAAATGGAGGTGCCACCCTTCTTGAAAAATAAAAATAAAAAAATCATGACTAACTCAATGGGGCTAGGGAGGTCATTAGTATGACTTAATTCTTGAAACTCGGCCGACAAAACTGGTAGACATTCTGGGCTATGATAGCCCATATTGAAGTAAAAGCAGCTAAAATGGGGCCCAAAATTATAAAACGATTGGGCCAGAGAGGTGCACTGGGCCTTCAAATGGGCCACTGTCACTTATTGGTCCATGCTTGTATGCTTTCGGTGCACCCTTCACCTGCTGTCTATGGATGGATGCTGCTGGACACACCAGAGTCAACTTATCTGATTTTACATACTTGTTTTTTAATCAAGTGATTTGCTCCTAACAAGCAGGAATTCTCTCCTTAAGCTTTTTGAAAGTAGATAGAGAAAAATAAAGGTAAAAAGGAATCCTCTTTTAAAATTTATTTAATCACATAAATTAAGTGAATTAGTTATTTATAATTACTATCTAGAAATATTCTTTGTGATCTTTTTTTTTTTTTTTGATGCAAAAAAATAGACTTACACTCCTCAATTATATTTACAACAAATGATTCTTGAAACTTATGAAAGTGAAACTTATCCCCCCTCAAACTCTCTTTATGATTGTAAAAAAATTTCATTCATTAATAATAACTGTAAAACAAAGGAGGTTATTTTTTTTTTTAGAGTCAAGCTTCATACGTTTGTTTTGTTAACTAATTTTTGAAAATTGAATTTGGAACTTCAAGTTTCAAATGGTGGAATGTAATCTCACATACAGTTTAAGACCATGATTAATATTATTTAATTTAAGTAGTAAGTTCAAAAAGTAATAACTACGAGGAGATAGACACATTTTTCTTAGGAACCCATGGTGAGGAAGCAAGCGTAATTCAAGTGAACATTATTGGTGGGGAAATTCGGGCATTCTCAATATTCTGTTCCTCGGTCTTCAAAGAATTCGATCATTGTAAGTAGTTTGACTAGAATGAAAGTGACTATACATAATCGTGTTTAGTAATTTCTTATATATCACCAAGTTGTAATTTGGGTTTGGCCTAGGGTGTGGCATAACAATGTTGATGGTAATTGAAAGACAATGTGATGAAAAATCTTCAAATATTTACAAGTGAAAAAAAAGGGTTTTGAAAGCCCTAAATAGTGATAGTATGAGGGAGAATCCTTAAGAGTCGTTGTATTCGGTGAGATCCAAGCATCTAAAAGTACTTTAAGCCAAAAGTTTGGTCTCGTCCACGTATAGAGTCATCATTATCATTCATTTTTTTTTTAAGTGGGACAATTGTCAAAAATGAAATAACAATTTCATTATATTTTTACCAAAAATTATATATTTAGAGTGGGAAAAGTGAGTTTACTCTCCTTTAATTTGTGTGTGGTATAGTGAAGTTATACTAACTGGTAACCACATTAAATGACTTTGCCGTCTTTTTATCTATATCGCTTTTTTTTTTTTGTTTGGGTTATTGTAAGACATGGTGGTCCTGTCCCATGCAAGGAGAGAATTAAAGAAAGATATTATATGATATAGAACGTATTCCCATGCCAAGTCATAAGGTATCAATTGAAACCATTCATCCAAAAAGACTTCCTTTATGAGACGTAGAATATATGAACCCCACCAAAACAGTTGATAGGGTATGCAAGGCCAGAGGACAAGGGACCCTATCTCATATATATATATATAATGCAAACAGATGAATGCAAGCATTTCATACCCATCAAACAATAGGTGAGTTGACCAGCAATATACTACATCTCATTTATTTGTTAAAGATATTATGTATTTAATTCGTATATGAACGTGATATACCAAATATTTTGTAAGAATTAAATTATTTAAGTACTTTTTTATAAAAAAAAACATTAAATAATGAGACAAATTCTAACATGCTTCTCTCTACCTATTTATGCAAGTTGGGACATTTGGAGTGTAGGATGGAGTTCCAATTCCTCCTAAAAAAATCTTCTTGTAGGCTTGTAGCCAGGTCAAGCTTGTCTTGATGAAGATAATACACATGAGATTTAGATTTGTTGTAGATGGGACCCTTAATTGTTCCAATACTGCTTGGCATATATTTTTATGATCTCTTATATATATGATCTCTTTTTTAAGTGCAGTCAAGATATCATTCTTTTCTTTCTAAGCACATGTCATGCCACAATTATGAAGATACTCTCTTTCTCCTTGAATGGGAACCAATGGATCATATTCCTTGTGATGATCTCAATCTTCATTTTTGATTGTTCAAAATATGTTGTCACTTGGTATGAAAGTTCATTTAAATAGACAATAACCACCAATTGTCTAAATGGATTCGTTACTTTTGTGAGTATATTATCATTTTTAATTAGGCATCTTAAAAGTGTATATGAACATCATACATATATGTTTTTTTAATTCACATACGTGTCTGCCTACTGTATTCTACTGTATTGAAAATGTGACTAGTTCTTTTATTTAATTCATATTATCTTATTTTTTTGTAATTTTTATATAAATTAAAATAGAAAAAAAAAAACATAAATACTAGACAAATTCTAACATTTCTTCTCTCTACTCTCTTTATGCAAGTTGGGGACACTTTGGATGTGTAGGATGGAGTTCAATTCATCTAAAAAATCTTCTTATAGGCTTGTAGTCAGGTCAATCTTTGTCTTGATGAAGATAATAACATGAGATTTGTTGTAGATTGGACCCTAATTCGTTCCAATCTTCTTGGCATATATTTTTATGATCTCGTATATATATGATCTCTTTTTTAAGTGCAGTCAAGATATTCATTCTGTCTTTTCTAAGCAAGGTCGGATGCCAAATTCTGAAGATACTCTCTTTCTTCCTTGAATGGAAACCAATGGTCACATCTCAATCTTCGTTTTTGATTGGTCAAAATAGTTGTCACTTGTATGAAAAGTTTATTTAAATAGACAATAGCCACCAATTGTCTAAATGGATTCGTTACTTTAGTTATATGAGAATAGAGTTGATTCTTGATTCTCATCTTATTTTGTATTATCACTTACTTTTGTGAGTATATTATCATTTTTTATTAGGCATTTAAAAGTGTATACGAACATCATATATATATATATATAAATTCAATATCAATAAAAGGATTAAAACCTAAAAATAAATTTTAGATAGGAGATAGACTATCTCATTTGTAACTCAAACATACCCATACGGGTAATATTCTTGATTATTGTATTTTTTTTAAGGATATTTGTGTCTGCCTACTGTATTGTACTCCCAAAAATTGTGGAGGGCACTAAACTTTGAATTCAATGACCTCCTTGAAAATGTGACTAGTTCTTTTTTTAATTCATATTATCTTTTTTTTTTTTTTTTAAATTTGGTTAATTGATTTAATTAATATGATGAAGTTATCATATTTACTATCACCTGTTGCTTAACTTTTGTCATAAAGTATTAATTTAATATTTGGATAATTAAAGATAATAATATATTATAATAATATTAGTAAAATAAAATTATTCATTTTTTGTTGGAGCGCTACTTGATATGTATTTTAAGCTTTAAAATTATCTCAATGAAGAAGGACTGTTCTTGCCCTTTATTTTGTTTTAAAAAATTATCTCATCCATAATCTTAATATTTGCATTTTAAAAATATTCACTTTTTGGCCTAGCTAGTTTCCTAATATTTTATTTTTGATGGTAAAATATTTATTCAAGTATATAAAAAGTATACAAGAAGAAAGAAAACCAAAGAGAAATGAAATAGCAAAGAAGATTAAAAATAAGAAAATAGGAAAAGAAAAATTCTTAAATTCTCGAGTTAAATGAGTTCAAGAAAATTCTTTGAATAATAGAACAACGATTCTAATTGATATGCATATTAATTATAACTAGTCTTATCATCAACAATTAATAAATATTTGGGCAACAATTGACACGCATTTTCTTCAGATGGCTTACCTTTTTTTTTTTTTTTAGTATATATATATATATTAATCATGAGGTTCAGAATATATGATTCGCAATCTTATATTTTAATTTCCTTAATTAGCTAGTTTGTGTGGCCCAGTGAAGTTATGCCTTTTGCCCTTTATTCCTTCATCATTTTTTGGTTCTTTAATGCATGCATGCATGATGATTCGACCGTTCAAGATAGAGAAAAAAAAAAAGATGTGAATGCATATGCACACAAATTGAGAATACCAACTTGGAGGGTCCTCCCAACTCATGCAAACCCTTCATTCACAAGACATCTTCTAAGATAAGTTATAATATATTAAAAAAAATGAAATTATTGAGTCATGTAAGCCAATATAATGCCCCTATCCATCCTATATATACACATGACATATACAAGCAAACTTCAACACCTAGCTAGTAGTGTAGAGGATTAACCTACAGAAACTGTGCATCTGTTTTTGATTTTTCTCACTTGAAATATCAAGGAGCTAGCGTGATATATAGATTGATCGAAGTGTCGAAATGGTTCGGGTGGATAATAGGAATGAAACGAAGCCCTACACCAAGGAGCAAATAAGGGACATATTCAAGAAATATGACAAGGACCATAATGGGGTCCTATCTAAGGAGGAGCTAAAGGCAGCCTTTCGACACATGGGCTCTCGTGCCCCTAAAATTAGGGTATATCTTAGTGTCTACTTTACAGATGCCAATGGTGATGGTGTCATCAGCGAGAATGAACTCGAAGACCTTGTCAACTATGCTGTTGATTTAGGGTATAAAGTGAAGTAATAGATGAACAACATTCCTAATTAACTGTAGCTTTGTTATATGTCTATGTATTGAAGCTTTTGTTTCAATATCAGTTGTAGTATATCTGTGTGATGGTGGTGGGCTAGAAATATGTGATGGCCACCTTCCATATATATATATATATATCTTGGTGATGTGGTTTCATAAGCTAGGTTAGCAGGGTTGCTGGGTTAGCATGGTTTGGATGTTCATGTGAACGCACATCCTCCTTCTTAACTCGAATTATGTAGAAGTACGTCTTATATATGTATTTGATGATGAATTATACATATGTGTTGTGTTTTTATTAAATAAATAGAAAATTTGTAAACATAAAATGCACATGCACAAAATGGCTTATTTCTTATCTCATATCATTTCTCACCTCTTACTTTTGGTCTCTAAGGATTTAAACTGGAGTCTTACATGAAAATTTGAATCTTTAATAAAAGTCTTCCAAAACATCAACAATTATTTGTATATTACAAAAACAAGCTCCAAAACAAACTCCCCATGGGAGGATTGCGCTTTACTAAGTCAAGCAAGCTAGGTCCTGGGACCATTTATCCGTTATTTTAATTTATTTTAAAAATATATTAAGGATATTTAAATTAACTGTAACGACCTACTTATTTTAATATAAAATGAAATATAATGAATAAAATGATCAACCCGAACCCGTGGGTAACAGGGCCACCTGTCAAACACAACGGAAGCCTAAGCAGCAGTAAATTTAAATCACATTTTTGTAACCATAAAATCCAAACACCAGAATTAACTACATTCCCAAATCTTTGTGTTTATATACAATCTTCCAAAAATACCAAAATAAACTTAGGATCTTACAACAAAAATCTCCTGATCCTAGATTAGAACTTACCCTTCTAGCAGGGAAGCTCAACTCACTCAACGGCGGCCCTGACCCACTGGTCTCTCCGGGTTTCCTAAAAATCATTTAATATTTGGGATGAGACACCTCTCAGTAAGGGTAGATAAATTAAAATTAGCTGTGTGGCAACATGAATATTTAATGTTGTAATACATATACCATACATTTCACATACTATAAACATAAATCATAATATGATTAAATAAACATATAATTTCATACTTTCAAGTAATCATACCAATCATGTGTTATCTGATATAATCTATAATACTGAAAATTATCCAAGATGTATAACTAACTGATGTCATGTATTACCCCCCATGACGGGTTGTACAACTAGAAGGTGGGACCCGACAATGGCTGGCCGACCACTGCTAAGTCAAAAATGTTTGTAAGTATGATGGGCCCGCCACACCTAGGTCCGGACTGTCAGGTGGATGCCTACACTCTACATTGAAAGTCACATCGACTATCCATCTCCTACCCCCTCCTGGGGTGGTTAGCGCCAATCTGACCATAAATATCTGATCTATAAGCTACGGTACCGTACTCCTGAAACTGAATTAAATTAACATCCAGGTTCTGATAACATATAGTATATAAACATATATTGTTTATCACAAATCGACTAATAACATTTTCTGAATCTTACATCAACATAATAATTACGGCCTCGGCCGAAAACATGAATAAATACGGCCTTGCGCCGAATAACATGAGTAAATACGGCCTCGCGCCAATCATCAATTACGGCCTTGTGCCAAACATATCATATATTCCGAAATCATAATTTACTGTGTTTATCATGTTATTCTTGAAAATATCTATCAACATGCTTTCTATTGTAAATCTAACTTAACATGGTATAATATATATATAAATTAATATTCATGCCATATGGATTAAATGAAACCATAAATTCCGTTCTGAAAACACATTTCCTGTACAATTGCAGTATTTTCCCAAACTTACATTTTCTCAATTATACTCATATATAATCACATGCTTTCTGAAAATAATTCTACTACTAAATAATAATAATTTCAACGAAAGATAACTGTTTTAATTTATCCCCTTACCTGGCAACTGAAAAGCCCCTCTATAATACTGGTCTTATTCCTGTAGGAAACCCTAAGCAGTACCTTGAAAATTATAATTTCCAGAACTAAACTTCAATATTTATTCGAGTACATCATTTCCTTCAGCTGTGGAAAGCCCAGATTTCGAATAAAAAGTCTTACCTCAACTCAGGGATGAATTCCAACTTGCTTCCACCAATGATCCGCTTCGACAGATTTGGAGAGAACTTCCCCAAGAGCGTCATGGTGGCCTCAAATCATCGATCCGACGAACAACGCAACTGAAATCTAAGAGAGATGAGAAAGAAACTGTAGGGAGAGAGAGGGAGAGAGGAGAGAGAGAGAGAGAGAGAGAGAGAGAGAGAGAGAGAGAGAGAGAGAGAGAGTTTTTTTTTTCTAAATATCTGCGTTAAAAATATGAGTTTTACTATTTATAGGGCCGGATTCGTCGACGAGACACGTCACCTCATCGACGAGTCCTGTGGAAAGTTCGTCGACGAACTTACACCCTGGTCAACGAATTTCAAACTTCTAAAAATCCTTTCTTGATATCTTTTCATCGACGAAACTTGGTTTCATCGACGAGGCCCTCTTATACCCTCGTCGACGAATCCCCTATGTTCGTCGACGAGGACCTAATGATTTCCCTCGGTTAATACTCCCAAAGTGCAATGTCGTCGACGAAGTCAACTGACTCCTTCTATTACTATTTCCATTTCCTTTCCTCTTTATTATTTAAATACCATTATTATTCCGGTCGTCACATTAATGTCAAAAATAATTTTTATTTTCATTTTAAATTTTTTCAAGAACTAAAAAAATGAACTTGTTTTTAGTTTTACAACATTGTTGAACAGGTAGAAAATGTTACAAGGTCTTGCCAATAGTCACTTATAGAAATAGTTTTCTTTTCAATTTCTACACTTTCAAATTATTACAAAAATGCTACCCTATCTATAATTTTCTAACTCTGTGAATGAAAGATTGTTAAGCTAAAATGGAAATGGAGAGTCTTGATGAGCCTTGATGAGGATAAGTTGTGGAGGAGCCAGCTTTGATGTGTCAGAGTGAGAGTGTTAGTGCATATTCATCCCATTGAATCCCATTAAACACCTTCCTTTACTATCCATCCCATTCAACTATATAATGGAGAAGTGTGTGCGTGAATGTGATGTGAGTGAGTGTGATAGTATAGAGAAAGCTGTGAGAAAGGGTGAATTGAGTTAAGTGGTGCCTCCTCCTCGTTTTGTATTTTCTGCCAAGTTATAGTGAAATTTGGTGTGCTCCATGGATGTAGGTCAGATTGGATTGAACCATGTAAAATCTGGTGTTCTTATTTTTCTTGTTTATTTTAATTATTGTTCATAAATCCCTAACAATTGGTATCAAAGCCAGATCGGAGCAAAATTTCCAGATTGGAGCAAAATCAGAGCCATTGTCCAATATCCTTAAATCCAATTTTGAGCACACCAACGTGTTCCTCTCGACGAGACGAAGCCAACTGTGCAAACCAGAGCTCGAACAGAGGTCCCACAAGCCCGCATGTGTAAACACACGCCTCTATAAGTCCGTAGTCATTGCCACACACTTCCTAGTAGCCACCATGTGATCTCACGCGTCCACACGCGCCAGCTAGCCCACGACGCGTCTCTCGCGCGTCTGATGCAGAGCTAACGTCAGCTAGTCCCTGTCAGCCGGCCACATCAGCGCCTCATTAATGCCGAGTCAGCATCCGCATCAGCATCGAGTCAGCAGCCGCATCAGAGCCACATGGCATACAGTCGGCCACAATGGCAGCAGACGAGACCCACCATGCCATGTCAATAGCTGGGACCCATAGTGCCATGTCAATAGTTTGGACCCACTGTGCCACATCAATAGCTGAGACCCAATATGCCATGTCACCTACCATGTTGTACCTTTGCCACATTAGCAAATGGTGTCAAGTCACGTCGACAAGTAACAACATGAGTATATTCCGTTAAAAAAGATAATATTCTATTAAGTTTAACGACAGGTTGACCAGTTTGACCAGGTTTTTTGGAGCCATTTCAGGTCCATTTTTCGAGTGAGTTGAACCATTTCTAAGTTTTTCGATCATTCTAAATCCAACAGTACTGTCCATTTGAGCTGATTTCATCTCTAGATAGACAATTCAAGATATCAAATGAAAAGAACTCAAAGATCGAGATGTTTAATGACACAAATTTTTTTTTTTTGGAAGATATAAATCGAAGACTACTTGTGTAGATATAGATCGAAGACTACTTGTGTAGTAACTCAGACAATTATAGAAATTAGATAATAAATAAAGGAGATAAAAAAAGAAATTTTTAAAGGGGACTCAGTAGGGTCTCATCGATGAATGCTCTCTGCGTTCGTCGACGAACAATTTTCTTGGGCTTGTGAACGTGGACACATGTTTTTTCGACGAGAACTTACCGAGAGGGCTGATTTTAGAACCTGAAACTCATTGACAAGGGTTAGGAGTTCGTCGACGAAATCCCTTCTTGAATTCATCAATGAGATGACGTGGCTCGTCGACGAGGCCACATGGCTAAAGGTCTATAAATAGCAGAAAACGATGATTTATCGAGAAAATTTATTTTCTCTTAGCTTTTTTCTCTCTCCTGCTTAGTTTCTCCTCCCTTCTTTCTAGATTTCTCACCCTATTTCTCCCCATTTCGACGATCAGAAGCCGCTATGTTGATCCTAGGGAGATTCTTTGCAAGTTTTCTGGAATAAATTGTTGATTAGGGCAACTTGAGCACTATCCCAAAATGAGGGTAAGTAGATTATATAGGTATTTTTAGTATTAGCAGGCTTATTTGAGTCCAAATTTTGTATTATATGAAAATATACTGGAGTGTTGTGGAATAAAATTAGGGTGTTATGTTTTCAGGGTTAGTGTAACGACGTTTTTTTTTCTTTTTTGCCATTTTTTCCCACTTAAACATATATAGCAAATCTCTTTATATTATCTTCTAAAAACATCTCAGACCCTAAGAGAGTACTAGGGAAACTCTGTTCACATTACATTCCTAAGCAGTAGTAAACATAAAATTGTAAACTATATTTACAATACTAGAAATCTAGAAAGTCCCAAAATATATATTACAAAACTCCCAGTGACATCCATCAAAAACCCTGGGATCTACCCAAACATCCAACACCTAGGAAACACTCACCCTTCAAAAAAGGCAGCGCAAGAACCTCTTTACCTGCGAGCCTAATCTGCTTGCCTAATTGGACCACCTGAAAAATGTTAAGTCACTGGGATGAGACAATACTCAGTAGGAGAAGATATGCTATCACTAGTGTGTGGCAACTGAGTTACACATTTAATATACTGATATAATACTAAAATTGTAAAATTGTTAGTCTAGTATACTATACATATTACATTTATTATAGTTTAAAATACAACTGTATATCTGAGTTTTCTAGTTACACATAATTCTAGTAGCATAATAAATCTTCTGCTATACTGTAAATCTATATATATAGAAACAACTGTGATAATACCCTAGGAACTGAATGTCATGATTTAACCCCTTATGACAGGGTTGTGCAGCCCGTAGGCGGGACTTAACACTGGTTGGTCCACTAGGTAAGTCAATTTAAAACTTTACCAATCATCATTCCAGCCCACTGCAATCTCTCCAGGCACGATAACTAATCTCTACCTCGTCACATTGACCTCCTCAACCTAGAATACCGGGGAGACTGCAATTTCTTCATAGACACGGTTGACGGAATTCACGTACTATCTAAGATATGTGGTTGCACTCTGATATGAAAATAGCAATGATATCGTACTCTGCTATCTGAATCTGACTGAATAATTCATCAGGGTCTGTTACTATTTAGTACTGATACCTATAATCATCTTACTACTTTTACCATGATTTTGAAATAACCATAACATTTTTAAACCGATCTGTATAATCTGAATTTCCGACTAAATAACTGAAAAACTGAGTGTTATGGTTCTGAAGTCATGGCATTTTGAAAAATACTATAAATCATATTTTCTGAAAACTGCATATCGATATTTTCTGCTAATATACTGCAAAACATGATATTTGTAAAGCTATATAAATACTATACTAAACTGTTATGAACTCATGCCACACAATTAAGTAATTAAAATCTCATGCTCTAAAATCTGCATCTCCTAATATAATAATAATATTCTGGAAAAACTGAATAATAAACTGATATATACATAATTTTCTGGTAAACTTTCTAAAATTCATAGAATAGCATATTTCCATTACCTATCTGACTTGGAGGCTGGCCTCCACTCAACTCTCGCACCCTCGGTGTACCAACCCCAAAAACCTGCATTTACATATACAAATTTTTCAGTAAATCAATACACCCATATTTTTTGAGATTGCTTAGTCATAATTTCTTGAACTATATATTACCTGGGCTCCCAAATAGATACTTGTTGGGGTCCTCAACCCATGACTATAGGGGCCCGAAACACCCTATTTCTGAAAATATGACACCCTAAATTATTCCACAAACACCTCAGCAGTGTTAATGGATTTAATGAATCGAGTGTTTCATCAATACCTAGACCAGTTTGTTGTGGTTTTTATAAATAATATAATGGTTTACTCGAGGATTTTTGAGAAGCACGAGCATTATTTGAGGCTGGTATTACAGGTATTAAGGGAAAAGAAGCTTTACGCGAAGTTAAATAAATGTGAATTCTGGTTGAGGTAGGTTACTTTCCTCGAGCATGTGATTTTCGGGGATGATATATCAGTTGAACCGAGTAAGATAGAGGCAATGGTGAGTTTGTTAAGGCCAAGAAATGTCTAGGAGGTCAGAAGTTTCCTAGGTATGGCAGGGTATTACCGATGCTTTGTGGAAGATTTCTCCAAATTGTCGGGTCCGCTAACACAACTCACGAGGAAAAATGTGAGGTTTGAATGGACCAATGATTGTGAGCAGAACTTTCAAGAGTTAAAGCAGCTGTTGGTCTCTGCATCGGTACTGTCTATTCCATCAGGGGAGGATGGATTTGTGATATACAGTGATGCATCATTGAAGGGACTCGGATGTGTGTTAATGCAGCTGTCGCGACGTCTCGGACCCGGCCAGAGACCAACTCTAGTAAAAATGGGTGTGGCTGCGAACTGGGAAAAGGATGTGTGATTTTGAAAAAATTCTCATGGAAAAACAATATGTAATGGAGTTGCCACTAACCTTTTAAAGTACGGTTAGAACACTTGATTACTACCCCGTTAGGGGTAGAATTGGTATGCGTCACTAGAGTTGTGCTCGGGAGTACGGTTACGCGAGGGGAAGGTATTAGCACCCCCAACGCGCCTATTCTTACGAACGGTACTAGATTAATCAAAAACTATCCCCAAAATAAATCTAACAAGCCTGTCAAAATTACTCCCTTTCAAAAATCAAAAGAATGAAAACACTATATAGGTATTCCCTCATAACTGGGGCAATCCAATACTTCGATGAGTCCATGCGCTTGGTTGCAATCATCGGGAAGGAAAATCAAGAAAATAGGATACAAAATACACTCCCGGGGGTTTTGAAATCTGTAGGTTTTTCTAAGTAGGAAAATACTATTCCGGGAGGTTTTTGGAATTTGTTCAGGATGTAAATGATTTTTTGAGCCTAAAAAATGTTTTTGTGATTTTTCCTAAGTGTGAAAACATTTTTTGTGATTTTTTTGATTTTTCAATATTTTTCCCGAACGTCAAAAATAGTACAAATAAAAACCATGGAAATCAAAATATGAAAATATTTTTTGGATTTTCTAAGAATTTGTGATTTTTTTTGTGAAATTTCTGAATATCTAAATAATATTAAATAAGAGAAATTGAGAAAACCGGCGTGAACCGGTTCTGGGAATGATGAACCTGTTAAACGTAAATTGGTCTAGGGGAAAACCAGTTTAAGGTCTTGGTCGAGACCATCCCAAGTCAACACACATTGCCTTCTGCATGGATTGTATGTTCAAGTGTATGTTAGAGTGCATGAATGATGCATGATGCATGTGTGAGCATGAATGCACGACCATGTGTATGCATGGATGAGCACATGCATGAATATGCGTGCATGCATGAATGAGCACGTGCATGAATGTATGTGCGTGCATGGATGTGCACATGTATGAATGTGGGTGCATGCATAGATGTGCACGTGTATGAATGTGTGTGCATGCATGGATGTGCACGTGTATGAATGTGCGTGCATGCATTAATGAGAGCACGTGCATGAATGTGCGTGGATGCATGAATGAGCACGTGCATGAATGTACATGCATGCATAAATGAGCACGTGCATGAATGTACGTGCATATATGAACGAGCATGTGCATGAATGTGCGTGCATGGATATGCACGTGCATTAATGTGCATGCATGAATGAATGAGCACGTGCATGAATGTATGTACGTGCATGGAGGTGCACATGTATGAACATGTGTGCGTGCATGGATGTGCACGTGTATGAATGTGTGTGCATGCATGGATGTGCACGTGTATGAATGTGTGTGCACGCATGATTCGGTATGTGCATGAATGTGTGTGCGGTTGTGCCTATGCACGTGCCTACATGCATGAATGAACAATGACACCGACACACGAATATGCATATGCATGATATATGATGGATGAGCGCACGCATGGACATGCGTATGCATGCATGTGTATGTGTGTGAATGTGTGTCTTTGAGTGTGAGTGCATGCATGCACGTGCATGAATGTGAACGTGTGTGTATGTGCGACTGCACGCATGCATGTATGGGTGTGTGAATGTGCATATGCACGTGCCTACATGCATGAATGAACAATGACACTAAATATGGGTGATATCGGGATGCATGAGGTGGGTTGCATGGATGGGAATGAGCATGCATGCATGGTGCATGAATGTATGCATGCGTGTGTATGTGTGAAATGGCATGCGTGTACATGAATGAGCATGTGAATGTGTGTGTATGTGTGACTGCATGCATACATGCATGTTTATATCAATGCATATGTATATGTATGCGTATGCATGGGCATGTAAGTGTATATGAATGGATGCATGGATGCATGCATGTGACTGTGTGAAATTGTATGCATGTATATGTGTGCATGTGGATGTGGGTGTATGTGAATGCATGTATGCATGTGCCTGCCTGAATGGGAATGTGTGTGTAATTGCATATGCGTGCATGCCTGTGTGTGTGAATGCATGTGTAACATGTGTGTGCACAAACGTGTGTAAACAACATGTGTAAAGTGTGTGTGCATAAATGTGTGTAAATAACATGTGCAAAATGTGTGTGCATAAATGTGTGTAAAGGAAATAATATACAAGTAAATGTTAGTATGCAAGTTAGCATGTGTTAGTATGCAAGTTAGAGTACACGAAATTAAATGTTAGTATACAAAAAATTAAAGGTTAGTATGCGGGAAATTAAATGTTAGTATACAGGAAATTCAAAGTTAGTATACAGGAATTTAAAGTTAGAGTGCAGGAAATTAAATGTTAGCATACATGAATTTAAAAGTTAGAGTGTAGGAAATTAAATGTTAAGTGCAGGAAATTAAAATGTTAGCATGAGTTAGTAAATGCATGATTTAGGGTTAGTTTGAATGCAAGCAAAGAAATAAAATGTTAGTAAAAGTTAGTATGAGTTAGTAAGTTAGTTTGTGAGGGTGTGTGAAGAGTGTGTGTAAATGTGTGTGAATAGTGTGTAATGGTGTGTAAGGGAAAGTGTGTGTGTGTGTGTGTGTAGCAGTGGGTGCCAATGTGTGTGTGGAGGTATGTGAACAAGCATGTGTGCGGATGTGTGCAGCATGCAGTGAGGTATTCCCTCCTCCAACCCCAAGCCTCATTATTCTCCTTGCATCTCATGAAACCAAATCCCCCATTACTCTTGCAATGTCATCATTTCCCAACTTAGAACAACCATCAACACTTCTCTCTGGCATTTTATCAAACAGCTTACGCTCATTCCCAACAACTCCAGGAAACCAGAAGGCCTTGATATGTAGTGACCAAAGGAAACTAAAAATGGAACTCCCACAAAGTAGAACAAGTCCCGAGATGAGGATGCAAATCACCCACCTGTTGGTGTAAGCTGCTTCCGTGAGAGATGGCCGGAGTTGTTGGTTTGGGATCAAAATGTTTTCACATTTATGCTTACTTTGGCCCAAAAACGTAGGAGCGATGGAAAGATGGTTCAAATTCTAGCCGAATTGGTTGCGGGTATGAGATGCACTGCAAGTGTTCAAGTCATTTTCCAGACGGTATTTGCCCCCACAGAACCTATCATCTTCGACAACCACCATGCCAGATGAGACTTTGCCTCGGGTCTCCGGAGAAAGAGGAGGCGGCTACCCTCCAGCCGCAGGAGAAGGAGGATTTGCCGCGGAGTTGGTGAAGGCCTGAGACACGGAGTGGAGGAGGAGATGAGTGAATCTCAGAGGGAGGATAATGGTGCGGCCACCCCCCCTCCTGTGTGCGTGAACATGCCTTCTTATAGGCTTTTTGTTTTTCTTTTGTTGTTTTTTTTGTGTTTTGTTTTAATAATGAAAATAATAATAATAAAAGTAGTAATAACAATGATAATAGTATACTAATAATATAATAGTAATAATACACTAGTAATAATAGTAATAATATTACATTAATAATTATAGTGCCCCATTTTTTTGTATGTTTTTTTTTTTGTATTTTTAAACGACCCTTATCTTTTCGAAAAGAGAGACTCGATTGAAAGTTCAACTTGATTTCCCGGAAAAAGGAGGACCCAAACTCCATTTTCTTAAGACAACCGGACTCACTGAAAATGAAATGAAACTCGGGATAGATACTGGGACTCGGTAAAAACAACCAGACTCATTGTAAACGAATCGAAACTTGGTACAGGCACGGGGACTCAATTAAAAATTCGAGACTCCTAGAAGATAACACAAGACTCAATAAAAACAAAGGGACTCGTTGAAAAAAAATCGAGACTCAATTGGGTCTTTTAGAAGAGTCCGCCAATTTTCAGGGCATGAAGTCAACTTTATGTGTCGGGTCTTCTCGGGAAGGCCTAATTAAAATTGGGGTGCCGACAGCTGCCCCTCTTTGTAGGCTTTGTTGTTTCAAAGTAGCAGTAGGAACTCTCCTACGTTATTTGTAGTTACAAGACTACAAAGATAAAAGACACCTATTTTAACCAGGTCACACCACTGTTTAGTGCCTATGGGTCAATTAGGTGTCATTTTCGTCAAATAGGGAGGGGGAGATGGCAAATAGGGTTGGATGAAAAGGTTGCATTTATTTTGGAGAAGTTAGTAGTTGGCAATTTTTGGTTTGAAGTTAGCGGGGGTTAGTAATCTGCGTTGGATGTAGGGGTTCAGACTAGAGAGATGTAGTGTGTCAGATATAGGAATCCGAGTTATGAGGGTGAGTATGTAATAACTCGAGGAATTTTTTTGGCATCTCATTGACGAACACAAGGGATTTGTCAATGAGGATATAAGAGAAGCTCGTTGACGAGGACAGGTTTTGTTGATAATAAAATACTGAGAGAGGTTTTTGGGGCAGTCTGAAATTCATCGACGAAGGAGGAAATTCATCGACGAAATTACTTAAGGACTCATCGACGAGATGACGTGTCTCGTCCACGAATCCAGGGCTATAAATAGTGAAAACCCAGATTTTTCAATGAAAATTAACGTGAATCTTTCTCTCTCTCTCTCTCTCTCTCTCTCTCTCTCTCTCTCTCTCTAAAACGTCTCCCTTTCCTTCTCTCTTCGATCTTGGCTCCATTTCTCGCTGGATTGAAGATCTAAGGCCACCACAATGCTCCTGGAGAAGTTCTCTGCAAGTTTGCCAGAACTGATTGTGGGAGAAGTTGGTTTGAAATTCATCCCAAATTCAGGGTAAGATGTTTTATTTAGAATTTGCTTTTCCTGTAGTTATAGGAAATGTTGTTTGTAGGAAAATACTGACATTTTGTTATGGAGGATGTCGTTTTCAAGGTGTTGAGTGTAGAATCCTGCGGGTGTAGAGTCAGAGTTCAGTGAGGACTTTTCAGAAACTAGGTAAGAGAAATATACTATGCTAGGAGATTTATTTACGTTATCAAAACTTATATATATATATATATATATATATACACTGGTTATTATATAGAATACAAATTTTTAAAGTATGTGTGGCCTGAGTAGATATTATCTTATATGGAGTTTTATTCAATTTTTCAGTATATCAAGTTATGCAGATATAGTTAGATATTTACAGATTTTATACCGACAAAATACGTATACATATACAGTTTTATTCAAATGATTATACAAACAGATATATATATATATATATATATATATAGCAGTACACAGATGTTTATTCAGAACAGTATATACAGAGTATATAGAAAGCTATATTTTCCTAAATGTCATAACGCTCAAAGTATACAGATAGATTATATAGATAGAGTATATAGATAGATGATACAGTTTTAGCATCAAGATGCTACAAATATTACAGTATTTACAGTACAGAGTTATAGTGTTATGGTTATTTTGGAAACATGATGAAAAAAGTAAAAGAGTATATATGTATATATATATATATATATATATATATATATATAGTATCAGATCCCTGTGAAAAGATTACAGACAGATACAGATACAAATACTGAATATAGAGCACGGTACCGTTGCTAATACAGATAGAGTGCAACCACATATCTCAGATAGTGTGTGGGTACCGTCAACTGTGCTCAGAGAGTATGTAGCTCCCCAGTTCGCTGGATTGAGGGGGGCAGTTTGACGAGGTTGCAGCCAGTCGCACACCTATGAGAGTATGCAGTTTGGTCGGGCTGAGGTAGTGTAGAGTATAGTGACTTTCTTGGAGGGCCGACCAGGCTAAGTCCCGCCTACGGGCCGCACAACCCTATTATGAGGGGTCAAATCATAACATGCAGAGTTCTAAGGATAAAGTATAGTTATGTATATGCATACAGTTTTACAGTATATGATGAGTATGGCATGATATTAGCAGTATGAAAAGTAGAAAATACAGATGATACAGTTATATTTTAAATTGTGAAAAGAAAGATATACTTTACAGATTTACTATTGTATTATATATAGTTCAGTTGTTATTTAAATAGTATTCCTAAGTTAGTTGCCACGCACTAGTAATAGCATATTTCCGCTTACTGAGCCTCGACTCACCCCATGACTTTAACATTTTTCAAGTGAGCCAGTTAGGCGAGTAGATCAGGCTCGCGGATAGAGAGTATATTGGTTACTCTAGTTTAGAGGATAAGTTTGTGTAGAATTTTGTATTTTGGGACAGATATTATGGAGAAAGATGTATTTTATATAGTTATGGTTGAGAAACACAGATACCTGGCATTGTATGATGTGTATGGATGTATGGATTACATTTCTGCTGCATAGGTATGATTTTATATTCAGATTTACCCCAATGCCTTCCAAGGCTCGAGTTTTATAGCAGGGGGTATCAGAACAGTTAATATATATATATAAAAAAAAATAATAATGATGTAAATTTTGAGGTCATCATAGAACGGACCACGAAATGTTGAACTTATGCTTGCGCATCAAGGGGGAGATGGCGAGCCTCGGAATATTCAATCCCAGCTTGCACATCAAGGAGGGTGACGTGCCTCAGAATATTCAATCCGGACTTGTGCATCACAAAAGGGTAACGTGCCTTAGAATTTTCAATCTGGGTTTACGCGCCTCAGGAGAGAATGACGTGCCTCGGAATATTCAATCTGGGCATGTGCATCACAAGAGGGTAATGTGCCTCTAAATATTCAATCTGGGCTTACACACCTCAGAATGGGATAACGTGCCTCAAAATATTCAATTCGGACTTGTGCATCCCAAGAGGGTAACGTGTCTCGGAATATTCAATCCGAGCTTACGCGCCTTAGGAGGAGATGAACTGCCTCGGGAGGGGATGACATGTCTTAGAATATTCAATCCAGGCTTGTGCATCACAAGAGAGTAAAGTGTCTCAAAATATTCAATCCGAGCTTACGCGCCTCAGGAGGGGATGACGTGCCTAGAAATATTCAATTCGAGCTCGCGCACCAAGGAGGGTATCCTGGGCCACACCATGAGTGATAAATGATCACTCAGGCATAGGCTACCTTGAGGTTCTTTGGAAAAAAATATGTCTTTTTAGGTTTGAAACATAGTTGTCCTCCTGGGGATGATCAAATGGGATCGAAATCCTAAGATCCTTTGGAAAATGTCCTTAATTGTAGGGCTCTAAATTAGTCCACTAGGGATGATCAAATGGGAATGACATCCCGAAACCCTTTGGGTGATAAGCATTCAAGTGCGGGATTCTAGGCCCTGAAAAGGTTGCTCCACTGGAGATGATTTGATCGGGTACGAAACCACGAGATTCTTTTGGAAAATGTCCCCTAGTGTAGGGTTCAGAGTTACTCCACTGGGGATGATCAATCGGGAATGAAATCTCAAGATTCCGAACGCCGAAGCACCTGAAAATGACTTTCACTAGATTTGAGAATCCTAGTGCGGAAGCACATGAAAATGACTTGCACTGGGTTTGAGAACCCTGGTGCCGAAGCACATGAAAATGACTTGCACTAGGTTTGAGCACCCTAGTGCCGAAGTGTATGAAAATGACTTGTACTGGGTTTGAGCACCCTAGTGCCGAAGTGCATAGTGATGACTTGCACTGGGTTTGATAACCTGAGTGTCGAAGTACATGGTGATGACTTGCACCAGGTTTGACAACCTGAGCGTCGAAGTACAATTTCAGAGTAAATGATTTCATTTGTTTCTGGGGTCAATTGCCCTAATTTCAAAGGATGTCATTCCGTGTCTGTGGTCAACTGCCCCAATTTCCAAATAAGGATTGCACACACCAATATTAAAAGGGATGTACAAAATCTTACCTAGCCAGACAAACATGATTAAATGATGAATGTATGTTGTTATATGTATGCATGTTGGGATGCATGGACGCATGTTGCATGATAATGATGCATGTTACATGATGTGTAATGCATGATTTTTTGCGAACCCGAATGTTGAAGCACAAGAGAATGACTTGCATAGGGTTTGAGCACCCTAATACTGAAGTTCATGGTAATGACTTGCACCGAGTTTGAGAACTTGGGTGCTAAAGTACTTGCACTAGATTTGAGAACTGGGGTGCCAAAGTACATAGTGATGACTTGCACTGGATTTGAGAACCTGGGTGCCAAAGTACATGGTGAGGACTTGCACCGAGTTTGAGAACCTGGGTGCCGAAGTACATGATGATGACTTGCACTGAGTTTGAGAGCTTGGGTACCAAAGTTCACGGTGATGACTTGCACTGGGTTTGAGAACCTGGGTGCCGAAGTACATGGTGATGATTTGCACCAAATTTGAGAACTTGGGTGCCGAAGTTCATGTTGATGACTTGCACCAGGTTTGAGAACCGAGGTGCCGAAGTACATAATGATGACTTGCACTGAGTTTGAGAACCCGGGTGCCGAAGTACATTGTGATGACTCGCACCGAGTTTGAGAAATGGGGTGGCGAAGTACATAGTGATGACTTGCACTGGGTTTAAGAACCTGGGTGCTGAAGTACATTATAATGACTTGCACCGGGTTTGAGAACTGGGGTGCCGAAGTAATTTTAGAATAAACTATTCCATTTGTTCTTGGGGTCAGCTGCCCCAGTTTCAAAGTATGTCAATTTGTGCTTGGGGTGAGCTGCCCTAGTTTCGAGGTAACTTTTTGTGTGCCTGGGGTCAGCTTCCCTAGTTTCCAGAGATTGTTTGGTCAAGTATGCTAGATGACTATTCAAAAACTCATTCAACTAGACACGTATGAATGGTGCTCCATTATATGCATGTTGCTACTGATAATGCCTAAATGTGGAGATGAGTGTGCATGTTAATGCAATATGTATGCATTTTCTTTCCTACACAATGCATGAAATGCATGATAATGTATGAAATTCCTTTTTCCAATGCGCCTGTAATCATGTACTCAATCCATAATCTTGGTCATATCTTTGAATTCCAATCCGAGGTGAATATCTCTGAACTGGTTCCCCTGAAGCTCAACATGAAATCTGCCCCAATTAAATTAGTTTGTTCATACTCTTGGCCTTGTTTTTTGTTGACCTCATAGGTCGCACCCAGTTTTGATAATGACAATACTGATATTTGATGATTGTGAAGTGTTTATGCAGGTTCAAATAAATATCCCAAGGACACTTAAAGAAACAAAAAGACCACAAAGACTTGTATTTGTAATTGTAATTCATATCGTCTGTAATAATTTATATGGGTCTGTAATAGTAACCTAGGTTGTGGTTGTATGCTTATCACCTGCACATCATGCATACAGGATATAACGTAAGCTCAATTAGACCATAGCTTGCCTTAGGCTCCAACACTCACACACATAGCATAAAATATATGAGTGTGTTATAATTGTGCTTAAAATTGGAAAAATCTAAGCAAGATAAGAGGAGTCAGGTGACCAAACCTTTGAAGTATAAAACTCCTCAGGTGCCCGAACTTTGAAAGTCAAAATGTTGACTAGCCCTCGGATGACCGAACCTCAAATGCACACATCTTCCCCGGACGCCCGAACCCTTTGAAAGAGACTGTTCACCAACTCAGGTGCCCTATGGTTTTAGTTTAAATATGTTCCCAGGTGACCGAACACCTGCCTTCAGGCCACCAAAAATTTGATCGGGCACCTAAAGTCGTGAAACTTGGCTACTGACTTTGATTCAGGCTGCCGAACCTTTATCTGGGCGACCGAACTTAATTGAAGAACTTTTTGAACTGTGTCTTATCGGGCGACCGAACCAAGGTTCAGCCACCCAAACCTCGCCCGGTTAAAATTATATTAATCACGGTAAAATAAGGTTATTTCAAGCTAATTGGATCTTAATCCTTGGGATTTTTTTTAATAATACCCATCCTGTCCCAAACGGTTATATTTTTTCACCTGGTTATAAATATGTTCTCATTTGCATGATTAGAAGAGCATTAGCAAAAAGTGATTAGCAAAAATTCCCTCTCTCTTGAAAATCAAATTTTTACCCTAATACTCTCAAACTTGCATCTTCTTGATCAAATCCAAGATTGTGAGAGTTTCATTCGTGTTTATTTGATTGTTGCTCAGAGCTAATACTCCCATTGTTGTGTGTGCTGATATATTTGCACTTCATTGCAAGGATCCAATAGCTTTGCTTTTCGTGTGCAAAGATTTTTTAAACAAGCAAGCAACCTTTTCAAACTAGCTTTGTGCTCATTTGAATGAAGAAAATCATTCGGAAACTAGTTTGATTATCTGCATAGTATACTTGGAATATTGATGTGTTGTCGAAATATTTTGTTTAGATTCCAAGTCATTGCTTGTGTTGATTATTCTTGAGCATCATACTGATTGTATTGTGTTGAATACTCTTGAGCTTCATATTGACTATACCGTGTTGAGTATTGATAGAACAAACCTTGCATCATTGAGCTTACACTGTATCCTTGCTTTTGATGCGTATGTGATTGAGTGTATTATTTGGGTACAAATTTGCTTTACGTGAAAGCACTATTTCATTATACCATTTGATTGTAAATATGAGTGATTCCAGGCGTGGCTTGAGGGGGCGGTAATCCAACCCGATAAGGATTGGTGTAAAGGTTGAGGTCAGCCCTGTGCTAATTGACCTGGTTTGTATAGGTGCTACTCCACCCAGTTAAGTGAGCAAGTGATAGTGGTAATCCTTGTGCTTGTTAGCCAAGGCAGGGACGTAGGCAATTGGCCGAACCTTGATAACATTTCTGTGTGTCACTCGTACTTTATTGTTCTTCTGTTGCATGTGCTGTTAATTAAATTGCTTCATTTAATTTCTGATATATTTATATTACTCGCACTAGATTGACCATAGGGTTGTGAACATACTGCTGTTAGGAGTAATACCTAGGGGTTAAATTTTAAAAATACCAATTCACCCCCCCCTTCTTGGAATCACGGTAAAGCTAACATTTTCAAAGTTTACTCAGTCATGAAGGTACCCGACCTGACTCCGATGAGACTCAACATGAAATCTCTCCCAGTTACATGCATCTATAACTGATCCTGGTCATATTTTCAAATTCCACTTGAGTAAGCAAATTTTTGAATTGGCTCTCCTGAAACTTGACATGAAACCTACCCCAGTTGATGTAATTTGTTATAGGTCCTATTCATTTCGTATTTTCCAAACAAGGGCTTTCTTTGGATTGCATCCTTAATGTTTTAAAATTGATTTGAAATTTAAATGAATAAACATGCAATCAGATAACTCAATCTCATTAGAGGTATGAATGGAATGCTCAAGTTTGCCCTTTTGTGCTTGCTTAACAGGAAACAACTTTACTAGTATTTTGTAGCTTTGCTATTGACTTAGGGAATCACACCAAAGAGCAAATCCCTCTTCTTCTTTTTTCTCTTTTTTCATTGACCTCGTAACTAGAGATCCTTTCTTGCTCATATCAACTTTATGTCTAGTGTCTTATTGAATAATCTGATCAATATTCCAACCTTAGGGTGGACTTTAGGACATGGGATGAAATGTAAGTGTTGGCCTAACTGGGCTTTTCAATCTTGTTTTGATGATAACAAAATGAATTATGCTTTAACATGTTGTGTTGAGTGATTTGATTTAGGTAAAAGGGCACTCACGGTTGATAAGCTGAAGTTCAATGTCAATCTAGTGGAAGCTCCTCAGAATATTAAGGTCAATGAAGAACAAATGAAAAAGTTAAAGGCCAAACAATTCTTAAAGTCAAAAGTGAATCTCGAGAGGCTGAAGGAGGCTGAAGAACTTAGTGTTTTAGGAAAACCATGATTAGAAGGATTGTTGTAAGTACTTCAAAGCCACATACTATCTAGATACATGTGAAGCTCTTATAAATCAAAACAAACTAAGAAACACTTTTTTGAAAGACCTTAAAATATGTCTTTGATTAATAGGTCTCAAAAGAAGAAAGTTTTCAAAGTAAGAAAGGAAAATACTGAGAGCCAGGCGACTGCCCTATATATGCAGGCGACTGCCCTACCACAATTTAAAAGAAATAATTTAGGAAGCAGTAGGGTTCCAGGTGACTGCCTGAGCACTAACAGGCGCCTGGGTGGTCAAGTCAGACAATTGCCAACCTTCTGGGTTTTCAAAATTGTTCTTTGGAAAAATTTTGAATTTCAAAATTAATTCAAGAATTTAATTAAATGAGGAAATTGTTCCTTGGAAAAATTTTGAATTTCAAAATTAATTCAATAATTTAATTAAATGAGGAAATTGTTCTTTGGAAAAATTTTGAATTTCAAAGTTAATACAATAATTTAATGCTACCTAATTAAATGAGGAAATTGTTACTTGGAAAAATTTTGAATTTCAAAATTAATTCAATAATTTAACGCTACCTAATTAAATGGGGAAATTGTTCTTTGGAAAAATTTTGAATTTCAAAATTAATTCAATAATTTAATGCTACCTAATTAAATGAGAAAATTGTTTTTTGAAAAATTTTGAATTTCAAAATTAATTCAATAATTTAATGCTACCTAATTAAATGAGGAAATTATTCTTTGGAAAAATCTATAAATACCTCCTTTGGGCAGTGAAAAAGAGAAAATAGACAAACAAGATAAGCCTAAGAGATCAAACAGTCAATACGCTGAAATTTTTCTTGTGCTAAAATTCTCCTTAAGTTCCTTTGCTCACATCATTTTACTGGAGAAAAACTCTACGTTTTTGGTGGATTAAAAAATCAAAAGCTTGGTTCCGAGTTTGTAACACCCTGACCCCGAGGGGCCTGAGATATTAACTTTTTACTACTAATTTACAGCGGAAGCAAAATAAACTCAATTATTATTAAACCAGAGCACTAATTATCCATATTACAATCATTTATTTCAAAAGAAGAAAAATTACACAAGTATAAATATCTGACATCATACTAATATTTCTAAGCAAATCTTTATTTTTCTATCCCCACCCGCATGCTTGCTAAACCTGATTTCCAACATGCTCTTCAGAGTTATCTGAAATAAAAATATGATTGGAGTGAGACGATGCTCAGTAAGTAAATAAGATTATTATTAGTGTGTGGCCAAAATGAGCTTTTTTAAAAAATTTTTCGTAAAACAATATTTAATACTATAACTTCAAAATTTCTTTTAGAATAAATATAAATTTAAAAATTTCTGCATAAAACTTTTGTCATCAATTACAACAATAAAATTTTATAATTATATACTATAACTGTTAAATTAAACTTTTAACTTTAAAACTGTATAAACATTTAATAATAAACGTACATATACTTTTCCTTATACATTTTCCTTAGATCGTCATTTAAGAACCAAAATGATCATTTTCACGTAAACTTACACTTTTCCTTCAAATCATCAGTAACTTTGTACACGTAATTAAATATGTATAAACATATATTATAAAAACAATCACCCTTAGGCCTATTTGCCGTAAGTCATGTTTACCCCCATGACTGGGTTGTGTGGTCCGAAGACTGGACTTAGCTGGCTGGCCGACCAAACTAAATCAACGTACGTAAACTTTAAGTGAGATTTTCCTTATTAAGTCCTGGTCCGAAACCAGGCGTGCACTCAGGAGAAATCCACTAACATAAATAACCACTCTGTAAATAGTGTGGGTGCACTCTGATCCGTATAAACTTTAAGCTGCGGTACTGAACATCTGTAACTTTGAACTTTCGTTGCCATAAGGGGTTTTAAAATCATCTTATTATAATTTATGCAATTTAAAATAATATCGTGAAAATCTCATCTTTACTCATATTTACATAAAAAATGTAACGTAAAAATAAACTCATGCCACACAATTTTTGTGTTAAAAATATATATAATTTTATTTTTGAATAGAAATAAATGCTGAAAATTTACCCGAGGGGATTAGAACATTTCTTAACTCAAAAATAGATGCAAGTATATTAAAGATAGAATTGATATAATTAAATACGCGTAAAATAAACTCATGGAAATTTTGTGGAACTAATTAACATAATTGAAATTTACTTATAAAATAAACTCGGGTATGAATTTTAAATAATAAAAAAAAAACTAACATAATTAAAATTTACTTACCTTCTTCCTTACGAACACTGTAACTATCTTTAAGAAATGAGATCGGAAAGAGTGGGTGATTGAGAACTTACTCAAAAATTTTCTCTCCACCACAATTTCTTTCACTCACTAATTCTTCTCTTCCTTGAAAAAAATTGTTGTGAAAAATGAAGGTTGAGAGCTCCCTATTTATAGGAAAATTTTGGGAAAGAAATGAAATTTATAAAAGTGTGGGGAGATGGGTGAAATTATAATTTTTAAAAATTAAAGAATGGGCAAGAGATGGGCAAGGTATGGGTTGAGTATGGGATGGGGATGGAGGCCATGTGGGAGTGCTTGCCACCATTCCCATTAAATAAATTTTTAATTAATCACTTACCTAATTAATTAATCAATTAGTTAATTAATTATTTTATTATTTTATTATTTTTCTTAATCATTATTATCATTGTTATTAATTTTGAACCATTTTTAGTATTTATTTATTTTATTATTTATTTTTGAATAAGAATCAAATTTGAATTTTGAAAACTAATGTGGGCCCCACATGGTCTTGTGAGCCCCACACCACTTCGAGACCCAAACGGATCCTACGTAACTCCAATAATCCTCATACGATTTTATTAGCCCTACACAGCTTCGAGACTCGTGTAAACCTCCACACGGCTTCGGGACTCATGTGAGTCCCACACAGTCTTATGGACCCCGCATAGGATACCTATATTATTATTATTTTATCATATATTTATGTAAATTATGCCAGTCAAAACATTATTTTATGTACTTATTTACGTGTACAAACAGTGTCTATCCTGTTTATCCTATGAAATTCCATTTTGACCAGGCCGACCTCTAGGGAGCGACTGAGCCGCAATGGTCTCTGAGCACTTGCTAAGATAAGGTCTTTCTTAGGCATCAAACATGGAATCAAGGATCCTACAGAAAAACACTTCTGTATTGATATTAACTCAATGACCATTTTTATTATTTTATTATTATTGTGTTTTAATCATGTATATATTTTTGGGTCATCACAAAGTTGCACTCAATTCTTTTTAAAGAACCATCGGTGACTTCTAAAACTTTAGACCTTCTCATGTTCTATTTAGCTTTGGTGTTTTGAAGTACAATTTAGAACTTAATTTGTACAACTTGCTCTGAATTTTGAGAGTATTTTTTGTACGTAGATCTACTTCTATCTTTTTGTACTTTGAACGATTCAAAGGTTTGTTGGATCGTTGGACCAAGCACAGGTCGGTGCTTGGAGAGGTTTCTCTTCCTGAAAAAAAAGGGTAAATTATGTAAGGTTTTTGTTCCATCCGGAAGGAACAAGATATAGTAAATTCCTTGGGTGGTTGACCTAAGGCGAGGACGTAGGTTAGGTATAAACCGAACCTCGTAAAAGTGGTGGTGTCACTCTCTTATCCTTACTCTCTTTTAATTTCAGTAATGATATACCCTGCGTAGATGTTTAATACTTTTAATTATAAAGAAAACACATATTAGAAATTAAGTAAACCCAAAAACTAATTTGTTATTGGGCTTGCGGAAACCGAAAGGGAGTATGTTGGTTAATCGATCTTTTGCAAAAATCGAAAGGAAGTACATTGATTGGTTAACATCCAAAAACTTATTAGCTGAAGGTCTAATTAAGTTCTGATATTGAAAAAAGTGTTTAAATGTCGTTGTAATATTCAAATTCAAAATACAACAACAGGAGTTGTATATTCAAATACAGGGACTCTAAAGATTCAAATTGATTTTTGTTGGGTGGTTGTTGTGTTTGAATAGTAAGTTAATTGATTGTATTAGTTGATTGTGGATTAATTAGAAAATAGGAATTTGTGTGGATGGCCTTATTAAAAAAAATACAAGTAATCCTTAAGAGATTTTGAAAAGGGATAAGAGTTCTCGAAAAGAATCAAAGAAATTTTAAATAACCCAATTCACCCCCCCTCTTAGGACTACACCTTAGGTTTTAGTAAGTTGGGGATTTAGGTTTTATCAAGAATAAGGAAACCAAGGCTCAAAAATCCCATCCCATAACAACAAATTCTACCCCTGTTTGGGATGCCATATTCACAAAGTGTTGATCGAACTTGTTATTTGAACAAGCTGTCTGCGTACCTTTTCAGGATCAGGTCATTACGCAGTTTAGACTCAACATTGAGTTTGAAAAATCACTTGAGATAACAATGTATGTACCAATCTGATCAGGTCTTTCATTTGGACTATAATGTAGGCTTAGGGTATTGGTTAGAGAAGAAAAGGGTACAATACGGCTCAAACTTTGCTGATCTTAAAAAGGGTAATCCTTGGTCAAAGATCATATATTAAGTATGTCCCTTTTCATTTTCTTTCTTTTTCTCCTTTTTCTGCATTTTCCTTTTTTTTTCTTTCCCTTTTATGGAGGATTTTTTTTTAGCATCATGTTCATTGGGAGCTCAATTGGGACTAAATTTTTTTTTTAAACTGCCCCAGTGTGGGGTGTGATCATTTGATGGGTTAGTCAAGAATTGAATTCTTTTAGGCTCAAGAGAGCTGGCACGGGATTTCTTCTTCGATCTTCTTCTCGGTAGGAGAAAGATGGCCTACCATCCTTTTGGTAGTGACCATCGCCTCAAATGACTTGCCAACCCAAGGAGACCCATACCCAGGTTAAATTTTGGAAAACTGACTTTTAAGAAAAATTCGGTTTAACATTTAGGCTCAACTTGGTTAACAAATAGTAAATCACCGTCTGGTTCTTTATTGAAAAACTGGTCGGCCAAAGATGGTCACCCCTCATTTGATCAGAATATAATCATTATACTCCTAAGACACCGTTCATGATTTGGAAAATGATGACAAGAGACTTTGTTCATTGCTTTTGTCGAGCAAATGTAAAGCTTGATAGGTCGTTTTTGCCTGCCTTTCCTAAAATGGCTCCTGGACCATATCTTGCAGTGGGGTCCTTACTGAATTCTAACTTGGAGGCTTTTGCTTCATTCGGTCCTTCTTTTTTTTCTCCTTTTTTTTTTGTTTTTTTTTTGTTTTGTTTTTTTGAGTAGATTCACAAAATCAACTAAGGGTTCCAAGCCCCTTTGTTTCTGGTACAATCATTTCCTATGTCAAAAGCACAAAATGCAAGCTGAAATGGATAAAATTTGGAACAAGGTGATGTGATGAGACTGAAATGCATATCATTTAATTCAAATTCAAAATGTTTAAAACAGAATGGACTCATAGAAGCATCCCTTTTTGCACATGATTCGTTTTTCGACATCATTTCTAATCAGTACTTCGACCAATGGCCTTAACTGTGCCACCCGCTATGATTAGGCAACTGATTCCCATGTATACCGAGCTTTTTGCCATCAAATACCAACCATCCTGCATTTCTCAGGGATTGTACCTTGTGCATAAATGCCCAGCAGCAATCAATGGTGTGACCAGGAGTGTTGGCTTGGAATGCGCACCAAGCATCTGGATCGTACCATTGCGGGAGGGGATGTCATTCAAGTATGTCAGGGATGACTGAGATGAGCTTTCCTTTGAGCAATTGAGGGAACAATTCTAAGTAGGACATAGGAATTGGCTCGATCCTATCAGGATCCTTTCCATGTTTCTGAACGTCTAGGTGGGTGGGTGTAGGCCTAGAGGAAATAATCAGAGGCTTTGCACCTGCTTGTGCTATCCAGTTAGTGTTGGGTCTGAAATTGTCACTAGGCCCACAGTGCTGGCTCTTTTGGCAATGCCTTAGATTATCTGGGCTTCTTTGCCCATCTTTCTTCCATCCTTTCTTGGAGGGCTCTGTTCTGACTCGGTGTATCTTGCCTACCCAGTATTGATTGCCCCTTTAATTCTTCCTTCGGTGACTGCTCAATCGGGACCATTCCGAGGGGTGCCTCTGAGGAAATGGACGACACATGTCCTTTCGATAGGGTCATCACATGGATGAACTACCTTCCCTTTATTAGTCAAAGGGTGATCCCGTGCTATCATTTCTTTCCTTTGATGAGAGTACTCGCTAGTCCTCTCCTCTATGCTCTTTGTAGTTAAAGTTGCATCATGACTATATTGAGCAACAAAAGCGCAGGTCAAATTCTCCCAGGTGCAAACTTTTACTCGGTTATACCATGCTAGAGCCTCCCTGGTCAAGCTTTCTCAGAACAAATGGAAGAGTAGATCATCATTATCAGCATGCGCAGCCATCCTTCGGACATATATTCTTAAATGAGCAAATGGGCACTCAGTCCCACTGAATTTGTCAAAGCCTTTGGATCTTCAAAGGAAAAATCGAGTCGAACTCTAAACCAAGGTTACCAATTTCCACTGAATTGAACATATTTGTTCCTTGCAGAGCTTGTAACTATCCTTTCTCCTCTTTCCTTTCATGATTCACTCCCAGAATGGGGGTTTGTTCTTTACTTACTTCTTCAACCCTTTCCTCTTCTATCAATGCATGGACATCCTTCTTTGGTTGGAAACCCGGGTCCTGAGTCTCTAAGACAAATGTGTGCAAGCTTGGGCCCAGACCAGCTAGCAACTTTGTTGGTGATGATGGATACTTGCTAATAGGGGGAAACATAGGCTCGCTCTCAACTACTTGTTCTGGAGCTTTCGTGGTCTTGCTTAAAGAGGCAACTATCCCTATTAACTCATCCATTTGATTCTTAATCTCCTAAACATCTCGACTAATATCCTCCTAACCTTGTTCGAGAGCCCTTACACGGTTTTCCAACTGACTCCACATGATCCCTTCCTCCTCTAGGTATTGTACAGGTGGATGTAAGTCTCAATTATTGTGACCAGGCTTGTTTCCTACTTTTGCATAGATAACCCATACTTCAGGACAATGTATCCATGAGTATGTAATGTCATGAATGTTCAATACATGGATGTAATAAGAATGAACTATGCAATGTATGACATCAAATGATTGAGTTGCCAAAACCATTAAAATAACCTTCATTAATTCACGAAATGGGTACATAGACAAGTTTCCTATCCCTATTCCCATAACAACCATACCTCGTTTAGCTATGCTCAGGACCCTTTTTATGCAAGTTTGAGTTGATTTAAGCCTCATTTCAGAGCTCCCCTCTCAATGCCATTGCCTCTTCTTCGGTTTGTATGCATTGAGTCTTTTTTTGCTTCGCATATTATTGGCACCCAAGGTTCATCTGGTGTTCCCCATCTCTTGCCCTTTTGGCAACGACCTCTGCCTTCATAAGTCCTTCTAGCCCAGGTTGACTTAGGGATTCTCCTTGTGGGACTCCTTTGATTCAAAGGTTAACTCGGTTGGCGATCCAGTTGTCATAATTTCCCCATGTTTCTATCAAACACTCACCTGAACTAATGATATAGACATTTCTCCATGCAGCTGCAAATTTTCCAATTAACTTATGGGCTTCTTCCTGCTTGTAATCGAACTCTGATTCACTTAACCCATGAGTCATCGGTATGAACTAGCTAGAACCCACTTCCCTCCTGAACATAAGGGGAGCATACGCAATCCCTCCCCATGGGCCTAGTAATGGGACCCACGGGAAGTTACCACACCAGTAAACCATATTAGAACCTCCCATCCATGGTGTCATCCATGAAAATCCTTTAGTTTTCCAATTGCGCATTCTTTGAGCCCATTCTCCTTTGCTTGAGTGCTGCTCCCACAAAGCCTTTTCAAATTTTGTTAGCGGGATCCAGAGTCTCGAGTACATAGGATGAAAATGATTTTCCTTGCACGACATGACTCATAAACCATACATAGAGCAATGGAACACAGCACTTCAATCAGCCTTTCCCTTTAGATCGGCAATAATCCAAAGATCAGATTGTTTCTGCTAAGATGCCTAACACTGGATTGACCACTTTTTGAACTTGGGCCACAAAAGAGACACCTCCCTGATCAATGACCCCTATTTCTTTTAGGAAGATCAACAACCCATAGATGACAAGGTCCAATATGCTCATATGACTCTATTTTGATTCTTCTAATTTCACCAAAGCTTTCAAAACTTCCTAGGAGATGGCTTTCGTGTCCTTACCGACTTTGCCATTCACTTTTTGGGCCTTAACACCAGTTATCCTACTTAGCTCCTTTCTGAATAAAGTGGCAGGATTAGGCACATAAGCTTTGTAGTTTTTTAGCAAGTTCAACAGAGATACATATTCTTCTATGCTAGGAGCCATGTCCACTCCTTCCATGGTGAAGCAACAATAAGGAGGGTTCCAAAACTCTGTGAGGATGCTCACAACATCATGATTGATAGTTATACGTAGCAGGAAGCCTATGTGACCATACAACTTTGAAGAATGCAGTCATCTCTCAGGTTTCCAATCAATCCAGATTTTCCTTATCTCTTTCAGCGCATTGGTTCTAACATCCAGTTTAACCCGAGCTGGTAACTCCTTTCTTGAGCTATGATTCAGACTATCCCCCTGGTGGTTCTGCTGAGCTTCATAATAAGCCTGAACCACGATCTCCTCTTCTTTGCATATTGTCATTGAATCTAACATGAATTAAATTCAGGCTATCTTAGAAGTTTAGCAACCCAATGGTAAGCGTGTCATGCATGGCTATGCGTGGAATGATGTATGAGGTGTGACCGGTGCAAACTGTAAGTGCATAGTATCATAGTTTTATAATATAATGATGTGTAGAGTATCGTCCTCAGGGATTGATGTCTAAATTTTTACCAAGTACCGAATTTATAATAACCTTGATTTTATTTAGAAAAATTAATAATTTTAGACTGCTAAATTTTAACAAAATTACTTTAAATAAACTATTCAAGAGAATTTAAAACTGGATGCCGCATATCAAATTACTGATGGTGAAAACTTCTAGGAAACCGATTTCACCTAGTTTCTCACTATGCTTTACTCATTTAGCTAATTCGACTTCGTTTTCTCTGTTTGTTAGCAAATTACTAATTTTTTCAAAAGCCTCTTTCGATAGTCAATTAGAACTTATTCTTGTTTATTATTTAACATAAGAATATGCAAATTAATAATGTAACAACGCACTAAGACCCTTGATTTTTAATGCTACGTAGGTTCATACAAGTCTTTCGATCTCTATATTTACCTATGCTGAATTATCCAAGATCTATCTTATAATCCCCCCTTTCGGTAGCAAATCACAAGACTAAAATCATTTGATTAATGGCCAGTTAATTAAAAGCATTAGGCACAGAATAACTTAAACAAACATTAATGAAAATTACTTCAGATTAGCATCAAAGAGCAAGTATAGTTCGAAATTGGCTACAACATTTTCCTAGAATACAAAAATTTAGTTTATTCTGAAAATTAAATTCAACATAACAGATTTCACCATATGTTCTTCTATTTGGAGCGTACGGGAAAAATCAATACTTGCAACACCGCCATCGTGCATCACGAATACCCTAAACACCGTCATTGTTCGCCGCTTCCGATTCCCGAAAAGATTTTAATTTTCTGCGTGTCACCAACTCCTTCCTTGCTGCTATGTTTGTTGAACTTCAATCACGCAATTGTTAGAAGAAAATCTCAAGAAAAAATTCTCCCTTTTTTTTTTTTCAAATTTTGGCGCAGCCTCCCCCTATTCACGTCCCCTCTCTAGCACCTTCTGCCCCTTTTTCTCTTCTTGCGCACGGCTCCCCCCCTTCTAAGAAACCCTCCTCTTTGACTTTTTAATTCCTTTCCTTTTGTCTTTCCTTTCTTTGCTTTTCTTTCCTTTCTTTTGTCTTTCCTTTCTTTGTACCCAGCGCCTCACCCAGCGCATGATGACCCGGATGCATGGCCGGGTCACATCTCACCTTTCTTTTATTTATTTTTTTCATTTTTTCTTTTATTTTTTCAAAGGTACACGATTTGTCCTCCATCTTCAAGATGGATTTTGATCCTTCTATAGCCCTTATCTCTCAAATATAAAACATTAAAGTTGTAAAGCTCTTTCTCAGCTTTTCCTATAATTTTGAATCATCTCGATTGGAGCTCGGACGAGAAAGTTATACCCAGATTACAGAGAATTGTCGAAATAGTCCACAAAATGGCATATGGTAACTTCACGTCTAATTTCAACCTTGATGCAGCCAGTATTTTGCAAAATGCAAAACACAAAAATTGTAGATTGTTTTCTTATCTTTCTATGGCATATTGAATCATTTGAATCGAAGGTCAGATGATAGAGTTACGCAAAAATTGCAAGGTACTGTCGGTTTTTAGCTTCCAACATTGCTCTGCAATAAAAGACACCAAAATTTCATACAGTACTCAATAAAACCCAAATTTTGTAAATAGCACACAATGTTAAAATATCGAGAGTAATTAGGTATTTAAATAAAAAAAATATAATTCGCAATGCATGGATTAAAGCACCTAATTACGCAATTTAAGCGCGTAATCACAGCCCCCAACTAAAATTTTGCTAGTCCCTAGCAAATAACGTGAATGTGATTCAGGGTGGTGTCATACCAATTTCAATAAATGAATATACATGCAACACAACCATACCCTTTCACATACAGAAATATCACCAAATTACACACAAACTCATTCATACCCAATTCATGCAACTCTGAAGTAAGTCATTCATGCAAATCTCATCATTATATAGCCATTAAGAACAGTAAACTCACGTAAAATTAATCAGCGAGCACAATTTAGAGTTAATGTAGCCATATAAATTCAAGTATCAATAGGCAAAATCTTAAGGCATGTGTAATGTGTGTGACTTGTTACACCCAGGATATCCGTGGACACCTAAAGAACTGTCGCTTTGACTCGGTCTAACTGGTATACTCTCAAAAACACTTAAAAAGGATGTGTTCACTCATCGTATGTAAGGAGGAGTGTCATGATCAAACATCCCACATACTATAAGGAACAAATGCTAAATGTACGGAGTGGACTAGTCTGAAAAGGATCTGGCCTATTTATGAGGTGTCGGGTCCTTCACCCTAGCATCTTCTCACCTACTCGCCATATTCAACCAAGGCCACCCTAGATCAACTTATTCACAAACTAGGCATGAATACATTTGAGGCATTAAGCGGGTGAAGAATCTTCATATGTGGATAACATGTGTCTTGTTCGTGACTTTTGTTGTAGTTGTGTGGAGCAGGTATTAGTCTTTCACCTCTTCTGGGGTATTTCTATTTCTCTTTTTCTTTCTTCTGCTCATTTTTCAATTTCTTTCTTTTCATGGTCAATTAGGACAATCATAACACTTCTTTTATTTTTTTCATACCACCCATGTGCATTAAGCTCGAATAAGAGTCCATGAAATAAGTCTATTTATAGGGGTGGCTCAGCCTTCACATCTTGAGTAAGTTACAAGACCTAGGTTTCTATCTCCCCACTAGATGTCACCTCAAGGCTAGCAATTCAAAAACCAAGACTAGTATACAAAAAATATCCAGAAAAAATAGAGAAAGTTGAGTTTCATGAACTCTGAGTTGACGTCAAAAACTTAAAAGAACGATAAATGGCTCAACAGTACCTAACAAGGTGTCAAAGTCGCCACGGGCGCTCTCTCAGTGTTCACAAGGAACCCTAAGTGCTACAAGTCACGTGAACGTGTATTTATTTTTTTATTTCAAGAGATACCATGTAGATAAAAGAGTTTATAAAGTCAGATTAACACAATTAAACTATCAATCAACCTTCAATAAGCTACAATTCTTAGTTTAGCTATATAAAGAGAAACTACATATAATTGACCCAAGTGTGTACTCCTAGGTTATATTCAGGTATATGAAGGGCATAAGCAGTGTCACGCAGGGCCTAATCATCCATATTCACACTTTTTTTTTTCTATGTTATTCAAAAATAAGGAAAATTGAAGAAAAGAAAGAAACTTCCCTGACTTATTGGTGAATCCGTCGAGGACTTAAATTTTCAGCTTTGTACTCGTGCCAAATAAACCTACATAAAAAATCTAAATTAGTCAAAAGTGGATAGATAAATAAATAAATAAAGTAATAAAGATAAAAGAAATAAACAAAAGAAAAACTCGTTGGGTTGTCTCCCACAAGCGCTTGTTTTAACGTCTCCAGCCAGACGTTTCAATCTTCATCAACCAAGATCTCCAAGAGGAATAAATGCACAGTTCCTCTGCATTTGTTCTCCATAGTTGTGCTTCAGTTTCTAACCATTAACTTTGAATATTTTCCCTATCTTGTCCTTCAAGTCTATTGTTCCAAAAGGGAAAACTTTGTCAATTGAATAAGGACCTATCCATCTTGACCTTAACTTACCTGGGAAGAGTTTTAATCGTGAGTTGAAAAGTAGAACCCGCTGTCCTGGAGCAAACTCATGCCTGATAATTTGTTTTTCATGCCACTTCTTCGTCTGCTCTTTGTAGATTTTTGCATTTTCATACGCATCACCTGAGAATGCATAGCGAAGATGCTCAAGGAATTGTTTCAACTCTAGAGATATAGGTTGCTGCATCTTTTCTTTAGAGATTATATAATCCGTCTTTGCTACCATAGGTTCTAGCCTCTTCACACGCTGCTGCGTTGTAATTTGTTGCAAGGATCGTTCTAGGTGATCAGCTGGTACATATTTTTGAAAGAATTTTTCTACACCTTGCTGAATGACATCTACCCGAAAGCAAGTGCTTGGGTCCTCTGGGAATCTCATGTCTTGGTAGATGTTGAACATAACCTCTTCCTTGTCCACTCTCAATGTTAACTTGCCCTTTTGAACATCAATTAACGCCCTTCCAGTGGCCAAGAATGGTCGGCCAAGAATTAGTGGGACTTCTTGGTCTTCCTCCAAATCTAACACCACAAAATCAGCAGGAAAAATAAATTTATCCACCTTTACCAATACGTCTTCTATGATTCCATGAGGATACTTGATGGATCGGTCTGCTAATTGCAAAGAAATGGTTGTTTGTTTCATCTCTCCAAGTCCCAATTTCCTGCAAACAGAAAGTGGCATAAGATTAATGCTAGCACCAAGATCACATAAAACTTTATCAAAAAATGAATTTCCAATAGTGCAAGGTAAAGTAAAACTCCCTGGATCTTTTAATTTTTGAGGCAATTTCTTTTGAAGAGTAGCACTGCATTCTTCAGTAAGCTTCACTGTTTCAAAGTCCTCCAACCTTCTTTTCTTTGAAATGATCTCCTTTAGGAATTTGACATTTGTTCCAAGGCATCTGCAAAAGGAATATTTATGTGAATTTTCTTAAAAATATCCAAAAATTTAGAAAATTGCTTATCTAATTTTTTCTTTTGAAAGCGTTGAGGATAAGGAAGTGGAGTAGAGAGAATAGGAGGATTGTCAGGAAATGAATTTGTTGGAAGCGTGTCCGTCTCTCTTGGTGTATCATCCATAATCTCCTCTCCTTCCCCTTTATTCTTGCTTTGGCCATTCTTTTCAGGTGTAGGTGTGGACATGGTTTTCCTTGCTGGTGATTTCTCAATTTCTCTTCCACTCCTAAGTGTGATGACATTGCATTGTTCCTTAGGATTCACTTTTGTGTTGCTAGGAAAAGTTCCTCTCTGTTGGGTATTTATGGTCATGGCCAGTTGTCCAATTTGCATTTCAAGATTCGTCATGGTGGCTCCCATGTTGTTACAATGAGTCTCAATGTTATCCAGTCATGCATCTGTCTTTTTAAACCTTACTTTTGTCTCCTCAACAAATGATATCATGGCATCCTCAAGTGACATCTTCTTCTCACCTTGATGACTATCAAGTCCTAGAGAAGGTTGCAGCACATTTCTTGTATTTCTATAAGACAAGTTCTCATGATTTCGAAGCCCTGGATGGTAATATTGTGGCAAAGGATCACCATGATAATTATAGTTCCAATTGTTGATGTATTGAACCTGTTCATGACTCACTTCATTGCTTGAATCTATCTTACTTGTAGCTGCCATATATTATGTACCTTGTGGTATCCTTTGGGTTGTCAAAGCTGAAATTTGATGGGATAGAGAAGCAACTTGAGCAAAAAGTGCAGCAAACGGCTCCAATTCATGAATTCTAGCAACTTTCTTAGCCATAGTTCTTTCAGTTGGCCATTGATAGTTATTTGAGACCATTTCTTCCAAAAGAGCAGTAGGACCCTCAGGTGTCTTTGACATCAAAGTTCCCCCAGATGCAGCATCAACTAAAGTCCGCGTTTGCCCATTCAACCCATTATAGAACATCTGAATTTGCAACCAATTTGGAAATCCATGTTGTGGGCAACATCGAATCAAATCCTTATACCTTTCCCATGCTTCATAAAGTGATTCAAAATCATGTTGCTTGAATTGACCAATCTCACTCCTGAGTTGGCCTGTTTTAGCAAGTGGAAAGAATTTGGCCAAAAATTTTTGCCATGTCTTGCCAACTCGTAATACTCCTATGTTGTAGCGACTGTAGCCAACCTCTTGCTTTGTCCCTTAAAGAGAAAGGGAATAATCTCAGTCTAATGGTGTCTTCAGAAACACCATTGATCTTCACAGTATCACAGATGTCAAGAAACATTGCCAGATGGATATTGGGATCATCAAGTGGTGATCCACTAAATTGGTCCTGCTGCACCATGCTGATTAATGCGGGTTTGAGCTCAAAATTGTTGGCATTAATGGGCTGGCGTCTGATACTCGAATAGTTGTCATTCAGAACTGCTCGCACATAATCCTTCAAGGCGTGTGGCTGTGCATTATCTTGTCCATTCTTCATGGCTAATACCCTCTTTTTCCTTAGTGCTCTGAGCGTTCTTTCAATCTCCGGATCAAAAAGAATAATGGCACGGGTTCTAGCATTGCACATCCAACATCAAAAAACACACAAAAAATATAGAAAAATAATAATAACAAAATAAAAATAAAATAAAATAAAAAGAAATAAAGAATATAAAAAAAAATTCTAAATTAAAACCAAGATTACTTTGTATCGATATTGGCAAAAATAAGAAAAACTCAATCCCCAACAACGGCGCCAAAAACTTGATCCGTGCAAACTGCAAGTGCACAGTATCGTAGTTTTATAATATAATGATAAGTAGAGTATCGTTCTCAGGGATTAATGTCTTAATTTTTACCAAGTACCGAATTTATAATAACCTTGATTTTATTTAGAAAAATTAATAACTTTAGATTGCGAAATTTAAATAAAGCTACTTTAAATAAACTATTCAAGAGAATTTAAAACCGGATGCTGCTTATCAAATTACTAATGATGAAAACTTCTAAGAAACCGATTTCACCTAGTTTCTCACTATGCTTTATTCATTTAGTTAATTCGACTTCGTTTTCTCTGTTTGTTAGCAAATCACTAATTTTTCCAAAAACTTCTTTCGATAGTCAATCAGAACTTATTCTTGTTTATTATTTAATATAAGAATATGCAAATTAATAACACAAGAACGCAATAAGACCCTCGATTTTTAATGCTACATAGGTTCATATAAGTCTTTCGATCTCTATATTTACCTAAGCTGAATTATCCAAGATCTATCCAATAATCCCCCCTTTCGGTAGCAAATCACAAGACTAAAATCATTTGATTAATGGCCAGTTAATTAAAAGCATTAGGCACAGAATAAATCAAACAAACATTAATGAAAACTACTTCAGATTAGCATCAAAGAGCAAGTATAGTTCTTAATTGGCTACATCATTTTCCTAGATTACAAAAATTTAGTTCATTCCAAAAATTAAATTCAACATAATAGATTTTACCATATTTTCTTCTATTTGGAGCATATGGGAAAAATCAACACTCGCAGCACTACCGTCGTGCATCACAAACACCCCGAACACCACTGTTGTTCACTGCTTCCGGTTCCTGAAAAGATTTTAATTTTCTGCGTGCCACCAACTCCTTCCTTGCTGCTATGTTTGTTGAACTTCAATCGCACAGTTGTTAGAAGAAAATCTCAAGAAAAAATTCTCCCTTTTCTTCTTCAAATTTTTGTGCAGCCTCCCCCTGTTCATGTTCCCTCTCCAGCGCCTGCTGCCCCCTTTTCTCTTCTTGCGCACGGCTCCCCCCTTCTAAGAAACCCTCCTCTTTGACTTTTTAATTCCTTTCCTTTTGTCTTTCCTTTCTTTGCTTTTCTTTCCTTTCTTTGTATCCAGCACCTCACCCAGCGCATGATGACCCGGCTGCATGGCTGGGTCACATCTCACCTTTCTTTTATTTTTATTTTTTTATTTTATTTTTTCAAAGGTACACGGTTTGCCCTCCATATTTAAGACCGATTTTTACCCTTCTACAACCCTTAGATCTCAAAGCTAAAAACATGAAAGTTGTAAATCTCTTTCTCAGCTTTTTCTAAAATTTTGAATCGTCTCAATCGGAGCTTGGACGAGAAAGTTATACCCATATTACGGAGAATTGTCGAAATAGTCCACAAAATGGTGTATGGTAACGTCACATCTGATTTTGACCTTGATGCAGCCAGTATGTTGCAAAATGTAAAACACTAAAATTGCATATCATTTTCTTATCTTTCTACGGCATCTTAAATCATATGAATCAAAGGTCGGATGAGAGAGTTACGCACTGATTGCAAGGTACTGTTGGTTTTTAGCTTCCAACAGTTGCTCTACAATAAAAGACACCAAAATTTCATACAGTACTCAATAAAACCCAAATTTTGTAAATAGAACACAATGTTAGAATATTGAGAGTAATTAGGCATTTAAATAAAAAAAATATACTTCGCAATGCATAAATTAAAGCACCTAATTGCGCAATTTAAGCACGTTGTATACAACACGAGCCACGGGTGCGAGATTATGTGTTGAAGTGGATTTGCAGAAGGATCCTACGGAGGGTTTTCCGTTGTTGGTAGGACAAAAATAGAATTGGAAAAGGGTAATATATGAGAAAAGGTGTTTTTATTGTAACAAATGTTGTAGGCAAGGTGACACTGAAGTTGTATGCCAATTTGGAGTTAAGCCTAAGGATAAAAGAAAGGTTGGTATGAGGAAGGAGGTAGATGGGATGGTTTGGAAAGAAGTGGGTAGAAAAGAGAATATGATAGTTGAAGAGGAAGGTCCTGTTTTGAAGAGTTAGGAACAACGAGTGGAGGAGAAGATGGATGAAAACGTGAATGGTTCGTCGAAGGTGATGGAGAAAAATAAAGAAACTGTGAATGAGGTTAATAATGTGGGGACTAAAAGAGTGGAGGAAGTTAATTTGGTAGAGAAGAATAGTGGAGAGAAAGCAGATTGTTGTAAAGGCCAGAAGTCAGGGATGGTAGGGGTGCAGGTAGAACTGGGAGATTGTTCTAGGTCTGTTCAGGAAATCGAAGTTGTTTATGAAGGGGGGAGGGGAGAAGTTGAAAAAGATAAGGATGGAAAGTTGATTTTAGTTGAGGAGGTGGATAAGAGAGAGGGGGAAGTGGAGGGTGAAATGTGGAGGGGTAATTATGATGTGTTATCTGAGGGAGATTTGAAGGTTTGCATTGATACTCAAAAAGAATATTATTCTGATCCAGGTAATGTGACAGTGGGTGAATCAGAAGGAAGAAAGAATGATGATGGACAAGTGAGAAAGTATAAGAGGTCTAAAGTAGTACCTCAAAAGTTGAACCTATGATTGACGAAATTATGTTTTGGAATTTAAGAGGGTTGGGCATGTCGAAGAGAAGATTAAAACAAATTGTGAAGGACCAGAAAATTTCGATTTTGGCAGTCTCAAAACCTTTTCAAGATATAGAAAAGATTCGAAGGTGGGCGATGTATTTGCAATTTACTAACTTTTGCTCTATTGTAGAGGAAGGTGGAAAGATTTGGTTGTTCTGGAATGATGATGTTCAAGTGGATTGGGTGGGTATCTTAAATCAATGTGTGACAGTTTTGTTAACTGAGGATAGAGGCTCCCTGCTTCTTACTTTTGTTTATGCTATATGTTATCATATTGAGAGAAGAGATTTATGGGAACAACTTCAGGGGATGTTGAGTGTGGATGTGGCTTGGGTTGTTATGGGAGATTTTAATGTAATTCGGTCAGATGAGGAAAGGGTGGGAGGCAGACCTCGCTTGGGTCCATCTATGGCTAAATTCAATGGTTGTATTAATAGTTGTGGGTTATTGGACCTCAAATTCGATGGAAGTCAATTTTCATGGTGTAACGGCCAACAAGGCTTGAGAAGAAGTTGGGCGAAACTGGACAGGGTGCTGATTAATAATGTTTTTTCTATAAAATATGGTGAAGCTAAGACTTCTTTGTTGAAAAGAAATACTTCAAATCACTCTCCTATCTTATTACAGCTGTGTGCGAGTAAGGAGAGGTACGGGCCAGTGCCTTTTAGGTTTTAGAACATATGGATGTCTCATGGGGATTTGTTGGAAATGGTTGAATCATCTTGGAGAGAACACATTGTGGCGAAGTCAGGATTGTGTAAATTGGCGGGTAAATTAAAAAGACTAAAACAAAGGATTAGGGTGTGGAATAAACAAACTTTCGGGCGTGTTGGTAGTTTTATTCGAGAGTTGGAGGAAAGGGTGGATAATTATGAGAATTTACTGCAGATAGAATACTCAGAATCAGTTGAGGAAGAGTTCCTTGTTTCTAAGGCTGAATTGGAGGTTTGGTATAAAAGGGAAGAGGCTAGATTGGCGCAACAAGCAAAGATGAAATATTTGATAAATGGGGATCAGAATTCAAAGTTTTTTCATGCTGTGATTACGCAAAAAAGGCGAAATTCTTGTGTAAATTCAATGATGCTACCTGATGGTTCGGTGTTGGAAAATATGCAGATGGTCCATGATGAGGCTGTGAAGTATTTTGAGCAATTCTTGGGGCAAAATAGTTCAGTGCAAAGGTCAAACCTGGAAGATATCATCCATTCGATAGTTTCTGAGGAGTCTATAGGTTCAGCTGAGGGAAGAACCGACTGAGGAGGAGGTTTATGAAGCTGTTTCGTCTATTTCTATGAATAGTAGCCCGGGACTGGATGAGTTTGGGTCTTCTTTTTATATAACCTGTTGGAAGATTATTAAAAATGATGTGATGGATGCGGTAAGAGAATTCTTTAGAGGTGATATGTTGTCTCAGTATTTTTGTTCCTCTTACATTGTGCTTATCCCTAAGGTAAAGGACCCTCAGTCTTTTGATCAATTTCGGCCGATAAGCCTTTGTAATGTAATCTATAAATTTTTCTCCAAAATCCTTGTTGGTAAGCTTTCATTGGTGATGGATGATTTAATATCTTTAGAACAAGGTGCTTTTGTGAAAGGGAGGAGTATTTTTGAAAATATAACGCTTACTCAAGAGATGACAAAATTATTACATAAGCGGGTGAGAGGAGGTAATATAATGCTAAAGCTTGATATGAGCAAAGCGTATGATCGAGTGGAGTGGCAGGTGGTAGATCAGATTTTTCAGGCTCTTGGTTTTCCAGATTGGTTTTGTAAGTTGATTCAGAATTGTATTTCTACTCCATGGTTTTCTGTCATGATGCATGGCGCTTATAGAGGTTTTTTCAAGTCTAAAAGGGGCTTGAGGCAAGGGGATCCATTGTCACCATATATTTTCATCATCACGGAAGAAATTCTTTCTAAATTAATTTAAAAAAAGTTGTTTAAGAAGCAGATTTTACCTTTTGCACACCCGTGTGGTGCACCGATTATATCACATTTAATGTACGCGGATGATGTTGTTATTTTTGCTAATGCTGGAAAAAAATCTGTTAGTCAGTTAATGAGGGTGATTAAAGAGTATGAAAACTGGACTGGCCAAAGGGTGAATAAAGATAAATCAGTTATTTTTTTCTCAAACAAGTTGGGTGTTCAGAGAAAAGGAGAAATTCTTCAAGAGACTGGTTTTATTGAGGGTAAATTTCCTTTTACATATTTGGGAGTGCCAATAGTGGATGGTAAATTGAAAGGCTCTCATTTTGACCCTTTAATCCAAAAAATTAGTAAGAGAGTTGAAGGCTGGAAAAGTAAACTGTTATCTCAAGGAGGTTGTCTTGTTTTGTTGAAACATGTGCTTTCAAGTATGTCATTGCATTTGTTAGCTGTTCTAAATGTACCGAAACTGATGATTAAAAAGATTCAAGGTATGTTTGCTTCTTTTTTCTAGGGATTTAAGGATGGAAAAGAAAAAATGAAATGGAGAGCTTGGAAGAAATTGTGTGTTCCTGTGGAGGAGGGAGGCATAGGAGTAAGAGACATTTTAGAAGTGCAACGGTTTTTGTTCATGAAGTTTGGTTGGAATTTATTAATGAAAAATTCTTTATGGACTAGATTTTTTACAGCTAAATATGTGAAAAGAGGTCATATTGCTCTTTGCAGATCGCATGGATCAGATTCTTCCTTTTGGAGGAAAGTTCTGCAGGATATGCCTGAACTGTTAAGTAAATCTAAGTGGAAGGTTAGAGAAGGAGATGTAAATTTGTGGTATGATAAGTTTCTAGATTCGGGACCTTTGTTTGCAGATTGTCCAAATGGTGCTCAATCTCATATCAAATTAAAAGATTTGGTTATTAATAATCCGTGGGATGTGGAAAATTTGCAGAGGATTCTGGGGTTTAGTAAAGCGGATGAAGTGGTGGAAAAGGTGGGAAATCTTACAAATTCTTCAGACATTCTGTTATGGCTCCCGAAAAAGGATGGTTGTTTTAATACAAAATCCACATGGGATGTTATCAGAGTTAGAGCTCCAAAATTTGGTTGGGCTAAATGGGTTTGGAACAAATGGTTACTAAAGAAAATTTCTATCTGTATGTGGAAGGCTGCTTTTGAGTGCCTAAGTGTTGATGAAAAGGTGAGAAGGGTGGGGGTTTCACTTGTTTCGGCGTGTAATTTTTGTGAGATGAGGCAATCAGAAGATTTGGAGCATGTGTTAAATAAGGGAGACCTTGCTTCTGAGGTTTGGAGAAAGGTTTCGGTGGAGGTAGGTGTTCCTTTCCTTAGGCAATAAAGTTGGAAAGAAAGAGTCCAAATATGGTTTAATAGGGCTTCTAGGTTCTCTCAACTGGGTTCTTTGATGGGTTTGATTCCTTGTTTAGTAGTTTGGAGGCTATGGAGAAGAAGATGTGTGGCTAGAATGGGAGGAAAATTAGAGAGTAGTAGTGATGTGTGGCTCTCCATTGAGTATTAGGTGGAGGTTTTGAGTAAAAACATGATAGAAATGGTTCAGTTAAAGGATGCAGATTTTTGGATATTGCAGAATTTGGAAGTGCAAATTGTGAATAAAAGAATTAAAACTATGCAAAGTATGAGATGGCTAAAACCATGCAAGGAAGGTTGAAACTAAATTTGGATGGGAGCAGCCTGGGGAACCCAGGGCCGGCAGGTGGTGGTGGCATCCTTAGAGACCATACATGTTCGTTTGTGATTGGTTTTTCAAAATATTTTGGTACTTGTTCAAATAATGAAGCTGAATTGAGAACTGTGTTAGAGGGAATAAAGATTTGCAAAAATTTGGGACATACCTGTATCGATATTGAATGTGATTCGAATATTGTAGTTAATTGGATAAGAGTAAGGAAGTGCTCTTTGTGGTATTTGTGGGATTTTTGGGAGCAACTTATTGGTTTATTGGAGGGAGTAGATTTTTCGATAAATCATTGATATAGAAAAGGGAACAAAGTGGCAGATGCCTTAACTCGACAAGGTGCTATGGGGAGGAATAGTTTGTTTACAAATAGTAATCAACTCCCTAGAGTTAGCAATGGTTTGTATAAATTGGGGAAGATGGGTACGACTTATATGAGGTATGTTTAGCTGTTTTCCTTTTGGTTTTATCTTATGCCCTATGTTGTTTATATTTTGTTTTGTTTTGTTGCGTGAGGTTTGTTTTGTAGGTCTTGTTTTGTTTTATTTTGTTTGGTCTTGTATTCCAGTTTTTAGCTGGATGTTAATGTTGTTCTTTGGGAGATTTTTAACGTGTTGTCTTTTGTTATCTCCCATTGATTGTCTTGTAACCACGGTATTCCTCTACCAAAAGTGAGGGGTTATCAATAAATAAATGGAGGTACCGCCCTTCTTAAAAAAAAAAAAAAAAAAGGTGCATGCAATGCAACCTAAATAGCCACTTTACCAGTTCTGAAAAAGCTTTCTCAACTAATGAGAGACTTAAAAATTGAAGAGACCCTTGACATGCATTTATTTTCCTCTAATAACCCTAAAACTTTTTGTAACAAAAGAAAATTATTACCGTTCTGGACATCTATTGGGACAGAGGGTAATTTTTCAGTAGAGAGGATTTTTGCTTAATCACTTTTTGCTAATCGTTGTCTAATCATGCAAATGAAACCATATATATAAGTAGGTGAAAAATTATAACCGTTTGAGACAAAATGGGTATTATTAAAAAACTCCTAAAAGGTTAAACTCCAATTAGCCCAAAATAACTCTCTTTTACCACGGTTAAACTACTTTTAATTGGGCAAGGTTCGGGTGGCTGAACCTTTAGTTCGGTTGCCCGATCAGACATAGTTCACAAAGTTATTCAACTAAGTTCAGTCACCCGGATATAGGCTCGACAGCTTGAATCAAAGTCAGTAGCCAAGCTTCGTGACTTTGGGTGCCCGGTCAACTTTTCGATGGCCTGAACATCAGTGTTTGGTCGCCTAGGGATATATTTGAACTAAAATCATAGGGCTCCCGAGTTGGTGAACAGTCCCTTTCTAGGGGTTCAGGCGCCCGAGGAAGATGTGTGCATTTAGGGTTCGGTCACCCAAGGGTTGGTCAATATTTTGACTTTCAAGGTTCGAGCGCTCGAGGAGTTTTGTACTCCAAAGGTTCGGTCGCCCGACTCCTCTTAACTTGCTTAGATTTGTCCAATTTTAAACACAATTATAACACACTCATATATTTTATGTTATGTGTGTGAGTGTTGGAGCCTAAGGTCTTGCTATGGTCTAATTGAGCTTACGTTATATCTTGTATGTATGATATATAGATGATAAACATACAACCACGACCTAAGTTACTATTACAGACTCATAAATTATTACAGACTAATATGAATTACAATTACAAAAATAAGTCTTCGTGGTCTTCTTGTTTCTTCAAGTGTCCTTCCTTGGGATATTTATTTGAGCCTGGACAAGTACTTGACAATCATCAAATATCAATATTTGTCATCATCAAAATCGGGTGCGACCTATGAGGTCAACAGTCTATTTTTAAGTACAAAATAACCTTTCATTCTCCATGCACTTAATAAATAATATGTATACATATTAAATAGATACACACCTAGATTTAAGGTACATTCATATAATTAATCTTATGAATTTATAAAATACATAAATAAATGACCTAATTAAATTTAGATACATAACTCGATCCAAGGTACATGCTCTTTCCCAAGATAATAAGTAAAATTATAATATTAAAATATACTCACAATATAATTAATAAAGTAATATTATTAAAATACACTAACAACATGCTTTACTAATTGGACCAAAATTTTTTTTCTCCATATGAGATTGTAGTTCATTGTTTTCTATTTTTGGCTATTACATCCTTTTAATTGGTGGATAACTACATTGCAACAAATATATATATTTGACTTGAGAAAGTGTCAAAATCAAAATAGAGGATGAAGTTTTATTTTGGATAGACAAGGTTTTTTTTTTTTTTTTTTTTTTTTTTTTTTTTGGAAAGGTAAATTTATGAGAAAGGAAGAAGTAAGCAAGTAGCGTGAGACTTCCAAGAAGTCAAAGAAACAAGGAGCTAGCCTAGAAGCCAACTAGAAACAAAGAAAAGTACAGTAAGCAGCCCCCAAATTTGAAATATATAACAAAATGAAGAACACCTCCCACTTTAATGAACTCAAATTTTTATCAGTTCGACTCCAATGGAACAAATTAGATAGACATCTATGTGACACTACTAACGAGTTGGAGCACTTATCCTTAAAAATTGTTCTGTTCCTCTCCTTCTAGATCTCCCAACAAATGGCCACTAGAATTGTTAGTCTAAAAGTTCTTAGGAAACCTTTGAGAGTCTAGAAAAGTTGCAGGTGCGGAACAATGATTTTAGATCTTTTGACATAACCCAATCAACAATTAAGCAATGTCGCACCATGACCCAAATCTGTCTACTAAAATAACAATGAAGAAAGATATCATCTACTCCTTTGTTATACTTCTTGCAAAGGGAGTACATTGAGACTAGTGTCCAACCCCTTTTTTACAAATTATTTGTTGCAAGGGATTACATAACATTTTGAGAGGTGGTCGATAATTAAGGTGGTGGATAACATTTTGGGTAGATAAATTAAGGTGGTGGATAATTGCACTATATGATTTAAGTTTTGAATTTGAGTTTACATGAATTTGTATAAATATTTTTATAATCTTGCATCACTATAGAATCATTTATCCCAAACAACAATATAGTTGTGAATTTAAAGCAATAGTTGGCAGCATGGATTTTATTTTAGTAGAGAAATGTTATAACATTAATGAAATAGGTTAGTGGTGATTCTAGAAATTAAATTTTACACACCTCTCAACCCCATTTTATATTTTATATTGAGCTAGCTCATCATCTAGTCGAGAAATTTTGAATATTCATCCCCTCCTATCGAAGGCAACCTACCTAGACGTTGTGACAACAAAGATATCGAAATTATGAGAAATAAAAAAAAAAAAAAAAAAGCAGGAGGCATAGAAGGCATCGAAATTGTGAATAATTAAACCAAAAAAAAAAAAGGAGGAGGCATAGTAGCTGATAAAAACTGCAAAAATTTTAAAAGTAAGTCTAAATATCAATAATAAACAAGCAAAGCGTAAATAAGTGATCAGATTATTCCTTGATAATCTTGTTTACATAGAAGTATATGCATGCTTGAATTGGGATAGAATTTATTTTTGAGTTCTGACACTCTCATATTACAATCCTCAATGGAGAAAATTATTGATACGTGAGATTGTTAAATCCATCTTCAAACGGAGTAAAATTTTAAATCATAATCTCAATTGAAGGAAATTTTAAGACTCGTTAAGTTTTGTAAAATAATTCTTATTCTTATTTTTAATTAAGTAAATTTTTATTTTATTAATTACTATATATAAATATCTTTAATTTTTTTATTATAAAGAAATATACTTAACACTCCTCAAACTACACTATTTACGGCAAATGATCCCTCAAACTGCCTTTATGGTTGTCAAAAAAACATCATTCAGTCAACAGAAACTATAAAATCTGGTGTTCTTATTTTGCGTATTTATTTTTCTTGTGCGGGATTGTTGTTCCTAAAACCCTAACAAGTGGTATCAAAGCCATATCGGAGCAAAATCTCTAGATTGGAGCAAAATCTCCAAATCGAAGCCCCTGTACAATATCTCAAAACTGAGTTTTGAGCCCACCTTCATGTTCCTCTCATTGAGACGAAGCCAGCAGTGCAAACCAGAACTCGGACGGAGGTCCCAAGAGCCCGCACGTGCCCACACGCGCCATCAGCAGCCCATCGTCGTCGTCACACGCCTCCACGCGCTTCCCAGTAGCCGGCACATGACCTCACGCGCCGATAAGCCACAGCGTGTCTCCGTCGCCGTCCACATTAGTGCTGAGTCAGAACCTCGTCAACTGTGTTAGAGCCACGTCAACTGTGTTAGAGCCACGTCAACAGCCACGTGGCACACAGTCAGCAAGCACGTCACTGCGCCAAGTCAGCACCTAGGTCCCACGGCCATGTTAGCACTATGCCCCCACTTGCCACGTTAACACTGGGCCCCACTTGCCACATCAGCAGCCACGGCAGCAACTGGGTACCCACCTACCACGTCACTAGCCACGTCAGAAGTTAATGGTTTTAGGTAAATAGTGTCAATAACGACGTCAACTAATGACATCAGTATTCCAATATATAAGTGGGAGTATATTCTACTAAGTTTAACGAAAAGTTGATCGACTTGATCAAAAGTTTGACTAGGTTTTCGGAGCCATTTTAGGCCCGTTTTTCAAAAGACTTGAACCATTTCTATGATTTTCGAACATTTCAGATCCAACTGTGCTATCTGTTTGAGCTGATTCCATCTCTAAAATGACGAATAGATATGTCGAATGAAAAGAGATCAAAGATTGAGATGTTTAACGACACCAACTTCAGTTTCTAGAAGATGCAGATTAAGGACTACTTGTTTGGTAAGGAGTTGCAGTTACCATTAAAGGGAAAGCCAGATTCCATAACGGATGACAAGTGGGAGTTGCTTCATCGAAAGTTCTCGGAGCTATTAGGATGACGCTGGCAAAGTTTGTTGCCTTCAATATCAAGCATATGACAACCACAAAGTCTCTTATGGATGCGCTCTCTAACATGCACGAGCAGCCATCAGCCGCCAATAAGGTGCACTTAATGAAAAGTTATTTGCCATGAACATATCCACATTCGAAAATTTTAGTAGACATTTAAACAATTTCAACGAGCCATCGAATCAACTCGCCTCAGTTGAAATCACAATTGATAGTGAAATTTGTGCCTTATTGATTCTTAGTCAATTGCCAGAGAGTTCGAAAGGTATTGTTCCTGCGACCAGTAGCTCCATAGGAAAATCAATGTAGAAATATGATAAGGTCGTTGGTGATTTTTATGCAAAAGATCAGGATGCAGTCAAACACTGCTTCTACTTCAAGTTTGGCCTTGAATATGGAAAGCCAAGCAAGAGATTCATGGAAAGGAAGTGGGCATGGACAATCAAACAATCACGACAGATCTAGGACCAGACGGTCCAAATCTAGAAATTCTAGAGATTCCTAGGGCATAAAGAACATTAAGTTCTGGAATTGTGGAAAGTTTGATCATTACAGAAACCAGTGCAAAAGTCCAAGAAAAGAATATGAGGCGAAGAGAGAAGCAAATGTCGCTTCAGAAAAAGGTGATATGTTGATATGCTCTTTGGAGGACAAGAAGTATAGTCTTGGGTCTTAGACTATGGAGTCTCATTTCATGCACTTGCAGTAGAGATTGCCTAGAATAGTATACATCAGGTGTGTCACGCCCCAAACCCACAGGTGGGTCCCAGGTGTGAATTTAGTAACCTAACCTGTCTTTGCCCACATATATACATACAATCATCCATACTCATCCATAATACGCAGCAGAATATGGTCTTTATTACATAAACAGTATCATACCATAGTCTATACAAACTAGGATATACATTCCCATAATTACAACACATACCCCAGGTGTCCAAAAAACTATCCCGATAACCTGGATACCAAAAATCGTACCTAGTAGGTACTAGCAGTATCTACGACACCCTTGCTCTCGGATGCTAGGATGCTACTTACGGCTACTTAAGGGACTTGAAAAACATCATACGTACATTCAGGGTGAGACACCTCTCAGTAAGTAAGAAAATAGTTTATATCAATGTGTGGCATACTAGTGTCATTTTACATACTTCATAACACTATACATACGATACAGTTTGAAACAATTCGTACAGTTTCATTCAATTCCATACAGTTCCAGTATTTTCAAAAAACCATTCTAGTTCATACGATACCAAAACATACATACATATATACTTACGGCCAGTGTCGTCACACTAGCTCGCAACTACACAAGGTCACCTTGTCTCACAGCGATTACATTGCGACATACGCAACTACGCTGCGACGATCAAGGCCCAATAGTGATTACATTGCTTCATACGCAACTACACAAGGTCACCTAGTCTCACATCGATTACATTGCTAGATACGTAACTACAATGCGACGAATCAGCCCTAATAGTGATTACATTGACACATACGCTGTCGCAACGTCCCGGGAGCGCGTGTGCCCCGAGCGGCGAAATGAAAATCAATTTTAATATTTTCATGGAAAAACATGGATATCGGAGTCGCCACTAACCTTTAGTGCGGTTAGAACACATGATTACTACCCCGTTAGGGGTAGAATCGGTCTACATTACCAGAGTTGGGGCCGGGAGTTCGGTTACGCGAGGGGAAGGTACGAGCACCCCCTACACGCCCGTTCTTACGAACGGTACCTAATTAATTTAAAATTATCTCTAAGTTAATCTAATAATTCTTTAAATTACTCATTTTTTTATGAATTTATACGTACATGTAAAAAAATAAATAAATAAATAGATAAAATAATAAATAAATAAAGATAATATATAGATATATATAGATATTCCCTCAGAGCTTAGGGTACGTGATGCCCCAAGGCTCATACCCCCACAATAAAATCATAGGGAATATAAAAATCAAAAATATTTAAATAATAAAAAAATATGTATAATAAGATAAAATAATAATAATCATTATAATAATGAACATAATAATAATAACAATAATAATAATAATAATAATAATAATAATAATAAATACCATTAGTAAAGATAATAATAATGGTACTAATGATAATAATAATAATAGTATTAATATTAATAGTAGTAATCCCGTAATAACAATAATAAATAATATTAATACGCACATATTAACAATAAATACATATTCTAAATATCATAATGGTAACATAATAATTTCACACATGATAATAATAATAACACACTATAAATAAAAGGTAATAATAATAATTTCCTAATGGTACACACCCCTAATATCCTATAAATACCTTTACACACATATGAAAATAATTGATAAAAGAGATAAACCAAATTTCAGATTAAAACATGGAAACCTATATACCAGTAAAGAAATAATGAAATTATGGAAACAAGGTATTGCTGAAAATAATATATACCAATACAAAATGGTTGCCAAAATTACTACACAACCCTAACTATACAAATAATAAACATAAAAAGAAAACAATAATAACAAAAACCCTAATACATAAAACAATGAATATAGCCTATTCAAATAAACACGGCCAAAACCCTAAAGACTAATCAGACCAAAACCCTATTAATCATACTGCTTAAATATGGCCTATAAAATAAAACAAAATAAAATAATACCTTAAATATTAAACATATAACCTGAATATGGTACACTTTATAATATTCAACAATCAAAAATTATTACATTTAAATATTAAACAATGGAACTTTTGCCTGTATATATACCAATACCAAATGGTTGCCAAAATTACTACACAACCCTAACTATACAAATATTAAAAATAAAATGAATGCAATATTGACTAAAAACCCTAAGTACACACAACAATTATCATAAAACAATTAACCAATATAAAAAAATACAAAAAAAAAAAAAAAACTTGCCATGAACATTAGATATTCAAATAAATAAAAAGAAAACTGTAAGATGAAAAATAATTATTTAATGTATACACAAACACACACACACACCTATATATATATATATATATATATATATATATATATATATATATATATATATATATATGTATAAAATAAATACAACTTGGATATCTTACCTGCACAATGAAGGCACAACATTAGATCTGAAACAGGAAACTAATCAGAATAGGAAGCAGAAAGAATAAGAATAAAAAAAAAAACTTTACGTGCACGTGTGTGTTTGCAGTGTGCTTAAAGGTGAGTTTTTTTTTGTGTTTTGCTGCGTGTGTGAGTGTGTACAGGGGGAACTTACTGGGGTAATCTGGACCTTCGGGTATGTGTGTGTGTCGCCGGAGGTCCTGGGGTGCTCGGGGGAACTGCTGCAACTGGGGTTGAGGGCTGCTGCTACTGGTGTGGTCTCGGACGTTGCTGGAAGAGGATGAAGATGACCGGAGATGGTGGTGATGCCGGAGGCTGCTGCGAGTAGCCTGGTGAGGAGGCTTGCCGGGGTTTGCTGGCCTGCTGCCGGTGTGATGGAGCAGAGCTCGGGTTAGCGGATGGTGCTGCCGGAGCTGGGCTGTGATGGTGTTGAGTGCAGCGTTGCAGTAGTTGCTGCGTTGGTCGGCAGCAGGATGGCTGTGGTGTGGAGCTTGGGACTGTTTGCTATGGAGCTCACGGCATAACAACAGTTGAGATTGGTGGTGGCTGGGCTATCGTGAGGTTGAGATGGAGAAGAGAGGATGGAGGCTGGGAAGTTGGTGTGTCTGTTGGAGGCTGGAGCAATGGAGTTACTGCTGGGCGGCGTGGAGATAGGCCGGCGACCAAAAGAAAAAGAAGAAGTAGAAGAAGAAGAAGAAGGAGACGCAGCAGTTTGCTTTTTTCTTTTGGTTTTCAGGCTTCCCCCTCCCCCCGGCGCTGTGTGTACCCCCCGGCCGTGTGTGTGTGCAACGCCTCCTCTTCTTATAAAAATAAATTTGAAAAAAAAAAACCCTAACAAACATTTCCTTTTTGGTTTATGGTATTTTTCTTTTTTTTTGGAAATAATATATACTACTATTATGGTAATAAGGAAATAATAATAATAATAATAATAATAATAATAATAATAATAGTAATACTAAATAATAATAATAATAATAATAATAGTAACAAAAATAAATATTAATAATAATAATAATAATAATGGTAATAACAATAATAGTAACAATAGTAAAATAATAATAATAATAATAATAATACTAAAACAAAATAATAATAATAATAATAATAATAGAAATCGATAATAATAATAATAGTAATAATAAAGATAAAATACTAATAATAATAAAAATAATATTAATAATGATGAAAATAATAAATAATAATAATAATAAATAATATAAATAGAAGTAAAAATAAAAATAAAAGTAATAATAATACACTAATGAAAAATAATAATAATAATAATAATAATAATAAGAATAAATAAAATAATACTAAAATAATAATAATAATAATAATAATGATAATAAATATATTGCGCCTGGGTAAAAATGGGATGTCTACAGCTGCCCCTCTTTGTAGGTTTCGTCGCTTCAAAGTAAAAGTAGGAACTCTCCTACATTATTTGTAGCAACAAGCCTGCAAAGATAAAAGACGTTGATTTTGGACCAGGCCCATTGTAACGGAAGAGACCAAAATGATTTGTGAAAACCGATTTGCATGTATGCTTGAGAGCACATGAGAATGACTTGCGTCGAGTGTAGGAACCCGAGCTATAGTTCATGAGAGGTGACTTGCACCGGGTGTAGGAACCCGAGTTATAGTTCACAGAGGGGTGACTTGCACCGGGTGTAGGAACCCGAGCTATAGTGCACGGAAGGTGACTTGCACCGGGTGTAGGAACCCGAGCTATAGTTCACGGAAAGGTGACTCGCACCAGGTGTAGGAACCCGAGCTATAGTTCACGAAGGGTGACTCACACCGGGTGTAGGAACCCGAGCTATAGTTCATGAAGGGTCAATAAGGTGGGACCGTGAATGGTCAATAAGATGGGACCTCGATGGGTCAATAAGGTGGGACCGCAAAGGGTCAATAAAGTGGAACCGTGATAGGTCAATAAGGTGGGACCACGAAGGGTCAATAAGGTGGGACCACGATGGGTCAATAAGAATGGGACCGCCAAGGGTCAATAAAGTGGGACTGTGAAGGGTCAATAAGAGTTGGACCGCGAATGGTCAATAAGATGGGACAGCGATGGGTCAATAAGGTGGGACCGCCAAGGGTCAATAAGAATAGGACCGTGATCGGCCAATAAGGTGGGACCGCCAAGGGTCAATAAGAATAGGACCGCGAATGGTCAATAAGGTGGGACCACAATGGGTCAATAAGGTGGGACCGCGATAGGTCAATAAGGTGGGACCGCAATGGGTCAATAAGAACGGGACCGTGATAGGTCAATAAGGTGGGACCGCGAAAGGTCAATAAGATGGGACCGCGATGGGTCAATAAGAATAGGACAGCGATGGGTCAATAAGGTGGGACCGCAATGGGTCAATAAGATGGGACTGCAATGGGTCAATAAGAATGGGACCGTGATAGGTCAATAAGGTGAGACCGCAATGGGTCAATAAGATGGGACCGTGATAGGTCAATAAGGTGGGACCGCAATGGGTCAATAAGAATGGGACCGTGATAGGTCAATAAGGTGGGACCGCAATGGGTCAATAAGATGGGACCGTGATAGGTCAATAAGGTGGGACCGCAATGGGTCAATAAGAATAGGACCGCAAATGGTCAATAAGGTGGGACCGCAATGGGTCAATAAGAATAGGACCGTGATAGGTCAATAAGGTGGGACCGCGAAGGGTCAATAAGATGGGACCGCAATGGGTCAATAAGAATAGGACCGTGATAGGCCAATAAGGTAGGACCGCGAAGGGTCAATAAGATGGGACCACGAAGGGTTAATAAGAATGAACCGCGATGGGTCAATAAAAGTGGACCGCGATGGGTCAATAAGAGTGGACCGCGATGGGTCAAATAAAAGTGAATAAGATAATCAGAATAATTTGGATGAAACTACTCTCATGAATGAGGTAATCAAGAAAGCTTTGAGGTGATCCAACACCTCGATTTCGTCGTGAACAACACCAATTTTGGATGTGAGGGTCGATGCCCTAATTTTAAGGTAGATGACTCAATTTGGACCAGGGAAATGGCTACTTTGTATGGGGGATGATGAATCGGGTACGAAGTCTTGAGATTTTTTGGAAAGTGTCCTCAAGCATAGGGCTCAGAATTATTCCATTGGGGATTATCAATCGGGAATGAAAACATGAGTTTCTTTGGCTGTCTTTAGATTACCCTCTTTGAGACTCAACAACCAAGGGGTCAACTGCCACAGTTTCAAAGTATGTTAATCTGTGCATTGGGGCCAGCTGCCCCAATTTCAAAATACGTCTAGACCAGAATGACTCAGTCAATGAGGCAAAAGAATTATTCAAAAGTTTATTCAACTAGGCAAGTGTGATTCAATAGTGCTCTATTGCTATATGTATGCATGTTGCTACCTAAGATGCTAGAATGCAGTGATATGTTGTTATGTGTGCATAATGATGCATGAATGCAAAGATGTATGCAGGTGGCATGAGATGCCCTTCGTATTTCCTTTATTATGCAATGCATGGGATGTATGGTAATACATGAATTTTTTCTCCTTCCAACGTGCTTGTAATCAACAACCCAATCTCTGATCTCGAGTGTGCCTTCAAATTCCAAGTTGCCGCTGATTCTGGCCATGTTTCAAATTCTAGAAGGCGCTTAGAATCTGCCTCAGTGTTTACATGTCACTGGTCATGACCCTACTTTTGACTTTGATTCTGTCTTGAAAGCTTTTGAATTTGCTCCAATGAACTCAAAATTTGCCTAGTTTTGATCCTCATCCACTGATCTTGACTATGTTTTCATCATGCACTCTGATATGACGGCATCAAAATTAGTCCAAACAAAACTCAACCCAAAATCTGCCCCAGTTACCATCGTTTGTTACTGATATTGGCTTCAAACTTGACTTTGACACGAAGGCACCCCAAATCAGCGTCACTAGAACTCAACACGGAGTTTGGATCAGTTGAGTGCATCTGTAACTATTCTTGACAATTTTACCTGTGTCAGTGATTAAGCCCTTTTGACCATCCGTCCTCCTTTTAGAGCTTTTGAAGAATGGATTTTTTTTTGGATGGGGGAATGAATGATGAATGATCATGCATTTAGGACATCAACTTGCTAAATCAAAAGGTCATATGCACAAAATAGATGTTTTACTGAGTTCGCTTGCTATCTCAATGGAAAAAATTCATACCAGTATTCGAGAGCCCTAATGATGATGGTGCTAACTTTTCGAACTGAATAACTGATTTTCTTTTTTAACCGATTGCCCCAGTTTTATTGGGGGACTATTCTTCCACCTTGTTCTGCCGTGAAGCCATTGAGAACCTCTTGTTTAATGGTCGTCCCTAGTTCAGCCAAGTCCAACCAATGTTTTGATCTCAAGATGGTCTTTAAGACTCGGGACGAAACGTAGGCTGAGGGATACAGGTTTTCAGAATAAAAAGGAAACTAAGGCTCAAAAATCCCATCCCATAATGATGTTTCATGCTCCTAGTTTGAATTGAGGCACTTGCAAGATATTTACCGAACTTGTCATTTGGACAAGTTGCCTACGTACCCTTTCAGGATCAGGTCATTACGTAGTTCAGACTCAACATTGAGTCTGACAAATCATTTGAGACAACAACGTATACCAATCTGGTCAGGACTTTCATTTGGACCGTAATGTAGGGTAGGGGTATGGGTTAAAGAAGAAAAGGTTTAAATAAGGCTCAAAATAATTGATTTCATAAAGGGTAATTTGGTCAAGGATCACATATATAGTATGTCCCTTATTTTTCTTTCTTCTTCCTTTTTCTTCTTCTTTCTCTTCCCTGCATATTCTTTTTTACTGCACCTTTTGCTCTTCCTTTTGTGAAGGACTTTTTAGCATTTTATTTGGACACCCTTTGGGACTGATTTTTTTTATTTAAACTGCCCCAGTGTGGGCTGTGATCCTTTGACGGGTTAATCAATAAATGAATTTTTCAGGCTCAAAAGGGCTTGTAAGAGATTTCTTCTTTGAATTTCTTTTGGGTAGCAGAAAAATGGCCTGCCATCATTTCGATAGCCCATTGTTGTCTCATATGACTTGCCAAACGTTAGGAGACCCAACCCAGGTTAACTTTTTGGTGAACTGGCTTTTAAGAAAAGACTAGTTTATCAATCAAGCTCAAGTGGGTTAACAAATGGTAAATCAATATTGGGTTCTTTTTAGGGATAACTGATCGGCCAAAGATGGCCATCTATCATTCGATCAAAACTTGATTAGCGGACTGACATGAGATTCATGAAACCAACACATATTTTACTGAGGCTTTCAGAACTTATTCGCAGTATTTGAACTCATGGAGTGACGAACATTGTTTCATCTTGCTTTATTTTCATCTCGTAGCTTGAATTTTTCATAACTAACACCTGCTTTTGGTTCATGAATACTGGTATTTTATTTTCCTTATCTTAGCAAAGAAACATGAGTAAACAAAATTTTGGACATTGAACTCCCGATGCAAGTGATATACGAAAATGCATAATTTCATTTCTTTGATAGAAAAGGAAACTTCGGAGACAAAACCGTTAATAAATTGCAACAAAAGAGGAAAACAAAAGAAAACAAAAGCATCCCTGTAGGGGGCGAACAATCAAAAGCTTGCCACTTGTATTTCTCTGTTTCCATGGTCAAAAAGTAAACCCATTTATTCTGACTATATGCGGAATATCTCTGGTTCAAAACTTGTTGTACTTCTCTGACTGATCTGATCTTTGAAACATTCCTTCAATGTTACACAACAGGCTCCTCCATGTCAATTGCCAATAGACCCAAATCTCTTAAGGTTTGTACTTTATGCTTGAAATGCCAACATTTTTCGATTGAATGACCTATTGCCCCAGAATGATACTCGCATTGAGCATTTGGGTCGTACCACCTTGGGAAAGGGGATTGTAGCAACAATCCTGGTATTGGCGCAACCATTTTAATTTCCACCAATTGCGGGAACAATTCTGCATATGTCATCGGAATAGGTTGAACTTCTTTTCTCTTTCTTTCCATTAGGGAGCTCCCTCCCGTGTCCTGAACATTCAGCTGCCTTGAAATAGGTTTAGGTCCGAAGGAAACTGCTTGGGGTTGCGCACCTGAATGCACTATCTGATGTACTGTGGGCTTGTAGGCAAAATTCTTATTTGTCCACCGGGTTTAACCCTCTTGGTAATGATGCCCCTGAATCATCTGTGCTTCCTCGTCTTTCTTCCTCTTACTCGGGTCAGTTTCTGCATCACCACTTTTGGTTCTTCCGACTTTGATGGCCGTTTCAATTCTCTCTCCAGTAACAACAATATCCATAAAGTCATGTGGGGTTGCCCCTAGGAGATGCCCGAAGTAGGGATCTTTCAATGTATTCACGAATAGGGAGATAGCCTCCTTATCTTCCACTGGAGGGCTCACTTGGATGGACATGTCCCTCCATCTATATGCATATTCTCTGAATGTTTCATTAGGTTTCATTTGCATGCTTTGTAAGGTCATGCGATTAGGTGCCATTTCTATCACGTGGCGGTACTGAGCTATGAAGGAATTTGCCAGATCTTTCCAAGTACGAATTCGAGCTCGATCCTGCTGAATGTACCATCTGATAGCTGCTCCAGTCAAACTATCTTGAAAGCAATGCATCATCAACCTTTCATCATCAGTATGTGCAGCCATTTTTTGGCAATACAGGCGCAGGTGGGTCCGAGGACAGTGGGTCCCATCGAATTTTTCAAAATCCGGCAACTTGAATTTTGGCGGCAAAGTGACCTTTTGTACTAGGCAAAGGTCATTAGGGTCAACGGAGTCAAATGTATTATACCCTTTAATTGCTTTCAAGCATTCCTCTAATACATCACAACGACGCTCAGACTCAGATCTATTTATCCCCATATCAGGAGTTGCTAAGGGGGAAGCCCCTGCCACTGGAAACCCTTGTGCTGGCACAGTTGGGATAAATGGAGGCATATCTGGCATTGGATCCCCCATGACGCCCGGTGGTGGAGCTGATGTTTGTCCATGATTTAGGGTGGACCCTGGAGGATGAGTAGGGTCTATATCTGTTTCAGAATCATTTTGTACCGCTTTTCCTTTGTTCATCAACAATTCCATAATTTTACTCATTTTTTCAATCAATTCTTCATGTCCTTGTTCTATGCCCAGGACTCTACCTTCCAATTGTTCACTCATTTCTTTTGCCCTTCTCCTGGTATTGTATTGATGCGTGACAGTCTCAATGTTGCTTGCTCAGACGAATTCTGTGGCTAGGCACTGCAAACCAAAACCTTCCCTTTTTAGAATCGTGAATGCATGATTATGTAAGGCATGAATGTGTGAGTATCTAATGCATGACCATAAGATGTAATAAATGTTGGTGCATGGATGTAACTAGTGCAATCACACATACAAATAGAGATATGAACATGCATGTGACCTATCGTGCATGATTATGTGTGAAATTACGCATGAATGCATGGATGCAATGAATGTTTGTGCATGGATGTAACTAGTGCAATTACTCATACAAATAGAGATATGAACATGCATGTGACCTATCGGGCATGATTATGTGTGGAATTATGCATGAATGCATTAATGCAATGAATGTTTGTGCATGGATGCAACTAGTGCAATTACACATACAAATAGAGATATGACCATGCATGTGACCTATCGTGCATGATTATGCGTGAAATTATGCATGAATGCATGGATGCAATGAATGTTTGTACATGGATGTAACTAGTCCAATTACACATACAAATAGAGATATGAACATGCATGTGACCTATCGTGCATAATTATGTGTGAAATTATGCATGAATGCATGGATGCAATGAATTTTGTGCATGGATGTAACTAGTGCAATTACACATACCAATAGAGATATGACTATGCATGTGACCTATCATGCATGATTATGTGTGAAATTATGCATAAATGCATGGATGCAATGTAACCTAACTAACTACTTTGTCAGCATTCTAGGAAAAGTCCCACTAATGAGAGATTTCAAGATTAAGACAATCACAATTTCAATTCAATTCTTCCCTCAATCATTCTTCTCCTTGATGACGGTCAATGTTCCTCAGATTCTATGAATGGTCAAATTATGATCTGAGGTTGGGGTTGACCCAGATTGGTCAACCCATGGGATTTGTTCAATACGGGCTTGTGGACTTTAATGTGCACTTGGGCCTCAAGTATATTAAAATATGAGCTTCAATATATTTCATGATGGGATCAAGCCCTAGTTTTAAAAGGATTTGGGCTTGAATTGTTTAGAAAATATTGGCCCAGATTTTTAGGGTAATAGGGCCAAAGACCATTTTTGAAAATTAGGTTTGACCCATTTTGGAAAATTAGGTCTGGGCCGAATTTTTACTTAGGAAAGGGTTGGGCCTATACTTGTTATTTCTCAAAAAATTGGGCCCGAGTTATTTGAAAAGGGTTGGGCCGACCCATATTTTAAAATAGTTGGGCCAAGTGCTTCATTTTGAAAGGATGGGCCTTTGTCTCATTACTGGGCTTTTTCTGAATACTGGCTAAGTAGTATGTATGTTTAAATGTATGTCAAATGTATGATATAATACAAAGTATTCCACAACATATATACAACACACTATTCATGGAGAAGGATGTGGCTCCTGTCCCAACCTAGGGTAGGTACGTATATATAGGGTTCTTCATGGCTCTATCCTAGTTAGGGAAGACTATAGACAAGTATGTGTGGGTAAGCTCTAATCCCTATATACAAAGGTTCCCAATCTAACCTCCATCCTCACCCAAAAGGGGTTTGGACAAAGTTTAAACTGAGTGGAGTGGTTCGCGGGTCCCCACAAGCCCTACCACGTGGGGACAAACGCTATTACACTCCTATCTAATCCTAGTAAGGAAAGCTCGGGTATAGAGCGTGAGAGTGTGTGAATTTAAATTTAACCTAATCCCGCTATCCCCACATTTATTTATATGCTATAAACAATATGGAAACAAGATATCTACTATCTACAAATAATGAAACACAATATATGCAATTAATATGTTTATTCAAAAAAAAAAGAAATTTGGAAACAAAATATTGTTAGTTAATATACTTACTTAAAAAAATTATGGAAGCAAAATATTTACGATTAGTATACAAAATATCTACTTATTCAAAATATCTTACAATTAATATGCTCAATTTAGAATATTTAGAAACAAAATATCTACAATTAATATTCACACAATTAGGAAACAAAATATTTTTAATTAAGTAGAGTTATTTGTAAATTATGGAAGCAAAATATTTACAATTAAGTAAAGTTATTTACAAATTACAATATTTACAAAATATGGAGTAATTAAAAGATTTATCAAATTAGAACTTGGGATAATTTCTAATTAATTAATGGCTCGACTCTCTAGGTCCCCAGCGAAGTCGCCAAGCTGTCGCGACGTCCCGGGAGCGCGTGTGCCCCGAGCGGCGAAATGAAAATCAATTTTAATATTTTCATGGAAAAACATGGATATCGGAGTCGCCACTAACCTTTAGTGCGGTTAGAACACATGATTACTACCCCGTTAGGGGTAGAATCGGTCTACATTACCAGAGTTGGGGCCGGGAGTTCGGTTACGCGAGGGGAAGGTACGAGCACCCCCTACACGCCCGTTCTTACGAACGGTACCTAATTAATTTAAAATTATCTCTAAGTTAATCTAATAATTCTTTAAATTACTCATTTTTTTATGAATTTATACGTACATGTAAAAAAATAAATAAATAAATAAATAAATAGATAAAATAATAAATAAATAAAGATAATATATAGATATATATAGATATTCCCTCAGAGCTTAGGGTACGTGATGCCCCAAGGCTCATACCCCCACAATAAAATCATAGGGAATATAAAAATCAAAAATATTTAAATAATAAAAAAATATGTATAATAAGATAAAATAATAATAATCATTATAATAATGAACATAATAATAATAACAATAATAATAATAATAATAATAATAATAATAAATACCATTAGTAAAGATAGTAATAATGGTACTAATGATAATAATAATAATAGTATTAATATTAATAGTAGTAATCCCGTAATAACAATAATAAATAATATTAATACGCACATATTAACAATAAATACATATTCTAAATATCATAATGGTAACATAATAATTTCACACATGATAATAATAATAACACACTATAAATAAAAGGTAATAATAATAATTTCCTAATGGTACACACCCCTAATATCCTATAAATACCTTTACACACATATGAAAATAATTGATAAAAGAGATAAACCAAATTTCAGATTAAAACATGGAAACCTATATACCAGTAAAGAAATAATGAAATTATGGAAACAAGGTATTGCTGAAAATAATATATACCAATACAAAATGGTTGCCAAAATTACTACACAACCCTAACTATACAAATATTAAACATAAAAAGAATACAATAATAACAAAAACCCTAAATACATAAAACAATGAATATAGCCTATTCAAATAAACACGGCCAAAACCCTAAAGACTAATCAGACCAAAACCCTATTAATCATACTGCTTAAATATGGCCTATAAAATAAAACAAAATAAAATAATACCTTAAATATTAAACATATAACCTGAATATGGTACACTTTATAATATTCAACAATCAAAAATTATTACATTTAAATATTAAACAATGGAACTTTTGCCTGTATATATACCAATACCAAATGGTTGCCAAAATTACTACACAACCCTAACTATACAAATATTAAAAATAAAATGAATGCAATATTGACTAAAAACCCTAAGTACACACAACAATTATCATAAAACAATTAACCAATATAAAAAAATACAAAAAAAAAAAAAAAACTTGCCATGAACATTAGATATTCAAATAAATAAAAAGAAAACTGTAAGATGAAAAATAATTATTTAATGTATACACAAACACACACACACACCTATATATATATATATATATATATATATATATGTATAAAATAAATACAACTTGGATATCTTACCTGCACAATGAAGGCACAACATTAGATCTGAAACAGGAAACTAATCAGAATAGGAAGCAGAAAGAATAAGAATAAAAAAAAAAAAAAAAACTTTACGTGCGCGTGTGTGTTTGCAGTGTGCTTAAAGGTGAGTTTTTTTTTGTGTTTTGCTGCGTGTGTGAGTGTGTACAGGGGGAACTTACTGGGGTAATCTGGACCTTCGGGTATGTGTGTGTGTCGCCGGAGGTCCTAGGTTGCTCGGGGGAACTGCTGCAACTGGGGTTGAGGGCTGCTGCTACTGGTGTGGTCTCGGACGTTGCTGGAAGAGGATGAAGATGACCGGAGATGGTGGTGATGCCGGAGGCTGCTGCGAGTAGCCTGGTGAGGAGGCTTGCCGGGGTTTACTGGCCTGCTGCCGGTGTGATGGAGCAGAGCTCGGGTTAGCGGATGGTGCTGCCGGAGCTGGGCTGTGATGGTGTTGAGTGCAGCGTTGCAGTAGTTGCTGCGTTGGTCGGCAGCAGGATGGCTGTGGTGTGGAGCTTGGGACTGTTTGCTATGGAGCTCACGGCATAACAACAGTTGAGATTGGTGGTGGCTGGGCTATCGTGAGGTTGAGATGGAGAAGAGAGGATGGAGGCTGGGAAGTTGGTGTGTCTGTTGGAGGCTGGAGCAATGGAGTTACTGCTGGGCGGCGTGGAGATAGGCCGGCGACCAAAAGAAAAAGAAGAAGTAGAAGAAGAAGAAGAAGAAGGAGACGCAGCAGTTTGCTTTTTTCTTTTGGTTTTCAGGCTTCCCCCTCCCCCCGGCGCTGTGTGTACCCCCCGGCCGTGTGTGTGTGCAACGCCTCCTCTTCTTATAAAAATAAATTTGAAAAAAAAAAAACCCTAACAAACATTTCCTTTTTGGTTTATGGTATTTTTCTTTTTTTTTGGAAATAATATATACTACTATTATGGTAATAAGGAAATAATAATAATAATAATAATAATAATAATAATAATAATAATAATAATAGTAATACTAAATAATAATAATAATAATAATAGTAACAAAAATAAATATTAATAATAATAATAATAATAATGGTAATAACAATAATAGTAACAATAGTAAAATAATAATAATAATAATAATAATACTAAAACAAAATAATAATAATAATAATAATAATAGAAATCGATAATAATAATAATAGTAATAATAAAGATAAAATACTAATAATAATAAAAATAATATTAATAATGATGAAAATAATAAATAATAATAATAATAAATAATATAAATAGAAGTAAAAATAAAAATAAAAGTAATAATAATACACTAATGAAAAATAATAATAATAAGAATAAATAAAATAATACTAAAATAATAATAATAATAATAATGATAATAAATATATTGCGCCTGGGTAAAAATGGGATGTCTACATACGCAACTACACAAGGTCACCTAGTCTCACAGCAATTACATTACTACGCATGCAACTACGAAGCGACGAATCAGGCCCACAATGATTACATTGCTACATACGCAACTACACAAGCTCACCTAATCTCACAACGATTACATTGCCATATGCACAACTACGCCGCGACGACCTAGGCCCATAGTGATTACATTGCTATATATGGTGTAGAACACACCCTTCAGTGACCAGCCGGATCATACTGGTGATATTTCACATCCCGGATATAGAGCTGGCCACTCTCTCCCACAGTAGTTAACCGATACATGACTGTTTTACAAAACCCTGGAATCATTTTGGAACTCACGTTCCTATACATTTCAGTGTACGGTAATTAGCCGCCACATAACTGTTTTACAAATACCTGAAACAAATACATACAACCATACATACCACACTTATTTGGTTTATGGCAAATCATATCATTTACAATTTCAAGTATACAGTTTTTGCAAATATGGATTACGGTAACCTCAATAATACAGTTTTAACACAACCAACAGTTTTCCAAACAAAATAGAGATGATACCTGAAATCCCCAATTTTTTCAAAAAATTGTAAACTGAAAATCCCGCATTTTTACCTGATAGATTTTCCCAAATAATTTATTAAAACAAACATACGATCGTAGCCTACAGGCTTATCAATCCTGATTTCAAAAATGAACTGATATAAAAAGAATCCCCTTACCTTAACCCAAATTTCAACTACAAACTCTATGGTCCTCAAAACTATGAACCGAAACTCCAAAACCTACAAACCATAGCACAGTACATGCTTACAATCCGTACTACTACACATATATCGAATTAGAAATGAAAATTGAGTCTTACCTCGATTTTAGCCCGAAACCCGAAATCCTCCAAAACGAGATTCCAATCTGCTAAAACGTAGAGAATCCTTCACTGATCCTTGCAATAACTTCGGATTTGCGATTCAGGCGACAAACAGTGAAGCAATCGAGGAGAGAGAGAGAGAGAGAGAGAGAGAGAGAGAGAGAGAGAGAGAGAGAGAGAGAGAGAGGAAATCCATAACTTAGCCAAGAAGAAACTACAAATATCGTTATAAAGACCTTTGACCCAGGGAATTTCGTCGACGAGGATGCAGGTCTTCAGAAATTTCGTCGACAAGACAGCGATTTCGTCGACGAATCCTGATATTTCCAACTTTCCAGACCTCTCGGCTTTTTCTCGTCAACGAACCTCTGAATTTCGTCGACAAGAAGTCTTCTACCTTCGTCGATGAATTATGGCATCATCGACAAAGTCTGCAGAATTCTATTTTTACACATCATTTACATAATAAACCCACATCTCACGGTTCGGGTTCTTACAACCTCCCCTCCTTACAAAAATTTCGTCCTCGAAATTTGTCATCTCTTATTCTCATACTCTTACATACCATCACACATATGTACAACTATAGAGCGAAACTGGCAGCCATTACAGCATAGCCCCATCACAATCCATACATACATACTCTGAGGTGAAACGGTGGCCATTTATACGCAACCCCATCACGATACATACATACATACTCTAGAGAATACAATGACCATTTATACGCAGCCTCGTTACGATACATACATATATACTCTAGAGAATACGACGGCCATTTATACGCAGCCCCGTTATGATACATACATACATACTTTAGAGAATACCGCGACCATTTATACGCAGCCCCGTTACTATACATACATACATACTCCAGAGAATACGGCGGCCATTTATACGCAGCCTCGTTACGATACATACATACATACTCTAGAGAATACGACGGCTATTTATACGCGGCCTCGTTACGATACATACATACATACTCTAAAGAATACGGAGGCCATTTATACGCAGCCCTGTTACGATATATACATACATTCCCTCACTTATGGTGGAGGAATACCGTGGTCACATACATACACGGTCTCGGGAGCTTACAATACCACAAGACCCTTCCAGAGACTAACCACACAATACTAATATGATAACAAAGGTTTACATACATACATACATACTCATACTACCCTGCTATTCAAGTACTACTTAGAACAACTGCGGATACTTCTGGTGTATTTCCATTTCCAGTTCCCAAGAAGCTTCCTCAACCTCGTGGTTTCATAATACCTTCACCAAGGGTATTTCTTTGGTATGAAGCTTCTGAACTTTACATCCTAGAACCTGAACAGGTATCTCCTCATACGCTAAAGTATCCCCAATTTCCAACTCATCATAACTAATGACATGTGAAGGATCCAACACATACCTCCTCAACATGGATACGTGAAACACATCATGGACCCTTGAAAGTGCTGGAGGTAATGCAACTCTGTAGGCTACCAGACCCACTCGCTCAAGTATCTCTAATGGTCCAATATACCTCGGGCTCAACTTGCCCTTCCTTCCGAATCGCATTACTCTCTTCATCGGAGTGATTCTAAGGAATACCTTAGCCCCCACCTCGAACTCCAACTCATGGCAGCGAACATCCGCGTAATTTTTCTGCCGACTCTGAGCCGATCTAATCCTCTCCCGGATCAAACCTACTGTCGCGACGTCCTGGGAGCGCGTGTGCCCCGGGCGGCAAACTTAAAATCATTTTAATATTTTCAGAAAAAATAATGGAATGTCGGAGTCGCCACTAACCTTTAGTGTGGTTAGAACACGTGATGACTACCCCGTTAGGGGTAAAATAGGTCTACATTACAAGAGTTAGGTTCGGGAGTTCGGTTACGCGAGGGGAAGGTACGAGCACCCCCTACGCGCCCGTTCTTACGAACGGTACCTAATTAATTTGAAATTATCCCTAAGTTAATCTAATAAGTCTTTAAATTACTCCTTTTTGTGAATTTATAAATACCTATGAAAAATAAATAAATAAATAAATAAATATATACATATATTCCCTCAGAGCTTAAGGTACGTGAAGCCCGAAGGCTTATACCCCCGCATTAAAATCATAGGGATAAAAAAATCAAAAATATTCAATAACAAAAATATAATAAAATAAAATAAGATAATAATAATCATTATAATAATGAACATAATAATAACAATAATAATAATAATAAATAACAATAGTAAAAATAATAATAATGGTACTAAAAATAGTAATAATAATAATAATAATATTAATATTAATAGTAGTAATCCCATAATGATAATAATAAATAATATTAATAGTAACCATATGCACATATTAACAATAAATACATATTCTGAATATCATAATGGTAACGTAATAATTTCACACATGATAATAATAATAATACACTCTAAATAAAAGGTAATAATAATAATCTTCCTAATGGTACACACCCCTAATATTCTATAACTACCTTTACACCCATATGGAAATAATTAATAAAATAAATAAACCAAATTTAAAATTAAAACATAAAAACTAATGCAAAGGTAAAGAAATAATGAAATTATGGAAACAAGGTATTGCTGAAAATAATATATACCAATATGACATTGTTGCCAAAATTAATATACACCCTAAATAATTACGCAAGTAAATGAAATAATCACATTACACATTAAATAATACAATAATAATAATAAAAAAAACCCTAAATAATTACACAATCAAATGAGATAAATATATTACCCATTAAATGTCACAATATCAATAAATAAAAAAAACCTGAAATAATTATACAAGCAAGTAAGGTGAACATATTACTCATTAAATATTACAATAAAAACAAAAAACTGTAAATAAACATATAAGTAAATAAGATGAATATATTACACATTGAATATTATAATGACAACAAAATAAACCCTAAAACACTAACATATTACATATTAAAATCAACAATAATGATAAAAACCCTAAATATAATACAAGCAATAAAAAAAAATGCATATACAATAAAATACCACTAACATAAATATATCGCTCATTAATAATAACACAACTATGTGAAAATATATGCAAACAAACCAATAGCATAAATACACCGCACTGTTATAATAGCATAAATATACGAAACAAAATAACATAAATGTAGAACACCATCATAATCTCAACCTAGTGAATAATATAAACATGCAATATAAATATAGAACACCATAACAAAAACATTCTGAATATACCATAACATAAACATACACTGCAATAACAATAACATACAAAATAATAATAATAATACAAAAATAACATGAATATACACCAGTGATTTAATACCTGCAAAAATAAATATACAATCCCGCATATATACAAAATATAACCTAATAAACAATTCTATGTATACAGAGTGGATGTGTGTGTTTGTGGTCTGCCTGCAGATATACAGGCAGAGGGACTTACAGCGGGGGCGTGGGCTTTTCTGCAATAGGAAGGTGAAGAGGCCGATGGTGACAATGGTCGCTGCGCGTGGCCTCGGATCTGTGGTCTGGCAGCAGCTGTGGAGGACCTGGAGGTGGCCAAGAGTTGCAGAGGGTGGTGGAGAAGGGCTCGGGAACTGCTGCTGTGCCCTGCTGGGGGCTGCTCGGGTGGTGGCCGGAGTTACAGAGGATGGTGGAGAAGGGCTCTGGAACTGCTGCCGTGCTCCGCTAGGGGCTGCTCGGGTGGTTGCCAGAGTTACAGAGAAGCTGGAGTGGTGGTTCGGGGCAGAGGAAGCCCACGGATCTGCTGGGGGTTGCTCGGGTGGTTACCGGAAGGAGGAGAGTTGCAGGGAGCAGAGTGGCAGAGGGCAGAGTGAGATTGGGAAAGGGAGTAGAGATGGAGATGAGAGAGGATGAAGGAGGAAGAAGATGGAGCAGAACAGAACAAGTTTTTTTTTTTTTTTGGCCAGCTGCGTGTGCGCCCGTTCGGCCACCCTTTGGAGAGAAGCCAATAGGGTCATTATATAAAAAATAAAAATAAAAAAATTTAGAAACCCTAACTCTGTCTTTTCCTTTTTGGTTTATTGTATTTTTATTATATTTTTTCTTTTGGAAACTGTTAGAATTGGTGTATTCCCAAGAGGGGGGGTGAATTGGAATTTTAAAATTTATCACCTAGGTTAAGTCGGATAAACAGCAGTATATACACAACCTAGGGTCTGCCTATTCAATTTCCAAATGCGTAGATAAGTATAATGTGAAATTTAAGTCATACGCATCATTCACCCATAACATACATGTGCGGCTAATATAAAGTGCGGAAATATAAATGAACACACCATATGTTATCGGGGTTCGGCCAACCGTGCCTACGTCCCCGCCTCAAGCTCGCAAGCTAGAGGATTCCACTAAGAGCTCACTTAAGGGTGGAGCGGCACCGTTTACAACCAGGTCAAATTAACACAGGGCTGACCTCAACCTTAACCAGGTCAATTAGCGGGGCTGACCTCAACCTACACGCCTTAACAGGACGACGCACCTAGCTTTCCTAACCGGGTCTAAGCCAATCCGGGACTATTCCAGGGCTAGTCTCCCTCTTCAGGCCCGTGCCTGGAAATACAACCAATGTGTATTATACTGAAATGGTACAGTGATTGTGCTTTCAAGTAAAGCAGATATGTACCCAAATTCGTGCAATAATATACACCACAAATATGAAATAATTTGTAAGCTCAGTGTGGTCTAAGATGTCAACTCTCAAATAGATTTACTATCGTTGTAATGAGTGCGTGAGAGTGCAAACTCAAATGATCTTTGTATCACAAGATATTCAATCTAAGTGCTCAAACAAAGATATCATCCAGACTTCATATATTTTAATCAACAAGTTTTCTCAATACACATATGTATATGAAGCTCTAGCAACGTATAAGTTTGGTTTGCAAAAGGATATTCAATCTTTGTATTCAGCAAAAGATATATGAGTTAACGAGTATTGCAACAAAGATTTTATCACACTATCAAATATCTCATCAAATATTTTCAAGATTAATAACACAGTAGATATTTGAAAATGTTTTGCAACCACAATACAAATACTATCTTCTTAAGATGTTACAATGGAGGTGCAAATCTTAGAAGATCTATCAAAGTTTTCTTAGGATAGACTTATTAATAAAGTCCCCTAAGAATACTCAAGGTTTAGCTCTCAAGGATAATAAAACAATCAAATATGAATGGGAGAGCAAACCTACTTAGACTAGCACTCAATCAACTTACAAAGGGTTTAATTTGTATGAGAAGGTAAGTATGAGTGTAGGAGGCTTAAGAATGAGTATTATAGGGTTTGAGATTTTCAAAGAATTTTCCCTGATCAAAGTGGCTAATCACCTTTAATCTTTGCAAATGAAGGCATATATATAGGCAAGGGAGAAAATATGACCGTTGGGGACCTATAGGGTATTGTTAGAAAAGTTTAATGGAGTTTAATGCATTTTAACCCTATTTAGAAAAATATTAACCACGGTAAAAATGGGAACAACCCGAGAGGTCCGGTCGACCAAAAGTGGTTCGGTCGACCGGGACTCAAGTAGCTCGGTCGACCGGGGGAATTTTGAACTAAGGGATCGGTCGACCAGGCAGGGCGATTTTTCAATATTCCGAGGTTCGGTCGACCGGACACTTTTTGAACTACATGGCTCGGTCGACCGGACCGCTGGGAATTTTCCCGAGACCCTTTGGTCGACCAAGTTGTTGACGAACAAAAATGGTCGGTCGACCGGCGGGTCAAACTGTTGACCCCTAGGAGGTTCGGTCGACCGAGGTCAAATGACCTATAAGTTCTCGGTCGACCGGGCCTGGGTCAAACAGTTGACCCGGACCGGTTTCGGACGACCGAGCCAAATTGAACTGAGTTGGCCGGTCGACCGAAAGTGCACCAAGTGTGCATTTCGGTCCCTTCTTGCAACATTCAAACCCTATTCAAGTGCCTATTACATACAAGTGCAAAGGTGAGTGTCCTAAGGTTACTTGGGGTCCAATTTTGAAGACACCGAAAAAGTCCGGTGTCGGTCGACCGAAGGTACACCCTAAGATCTTTCTATGGTTCGGTTTGAGCTTACAAAGTAAATCATTCATGTGATGTGTGTGAGCTTATTACAAACCGAAAAACCCTAATTACTATTATAGACAATTTCACTGGAAAATATTATAATTAAGAGTTTATGAAATTGTCTTCAAGCCTTTCTTGCTTTGTGCACATCTTGATTTTATCATTCTTGATTCCTGCACAAAAACTCAACTACTCATTAGATACAATGAGTATTTGTCATAATCAAAACCGGGCGTGACCAATAAGGTCAACAGAAACAATATATATGAGTATAATTACTATCATGGTAATAAGGATATAATAATAATAATAAATAAATAAATAATAGTGATAGGAAAATAAATAATAAAATAATAGTAATAATAACAAATTACTTATATCAATATAGAAAAATAAATAAATAATAATAATAAAATAATAGTAGTAATAATAATAACAAAGTAATAATAAAAATATATGAAAATAATAATAATAATTGTAATAATAGAAAATTAATAAAAATAATAATAAAGTAATTACAATAATATATGAAAATAATAATAATAATAGTGAAAATAATAGTAGTGATAATAGATAATAATAACAATAAAAATCATAATAGAAATAATAATCAAGTATTAACACTAATAATATATACGATAGTAATAGTAAAATAAATAAATAAATAAAAATAAAAATAAAAATAAAAATAAAAATAAAAATAAAAATAATATATTGGGCCTTAGGCAAAAATATGGTGTCTACACCTACCTTTTCAGACGCCTGCTGCACGAGTTTAGGTCCAAAAACCTGACGTTCATCGACCTCATCCCAATACAAAGGAGATCGACACCTCTGACCATACAAAGCCTCGAACGGTGCCATCCCCATACTAGCCTGGAAGCTATTGTTATAGGCAAACTCCACTAGTGGCAGAAACTGAATCCAACTACCCCCGAAGTCCAACACACAAGCCCGTAACATATCCTCCAAGGTCTGTATTGTCCTCTCCGACTGTCCATCCGTCTGGGGGTGGAACGCTGTACTAAAAGTAAGCTTCGTCCCTAGTGCTTCCTGTAAGCTCTTCCAAAATTGAGAAGTAAACCTCAGATCCCAATTTGAAACGATGGACACCGGTACCCCATGTATTCTCACAATCTCATGCATGTATATATCAGCTAGCCTACTCAAAGGGTAGCTAACCTTCGTTGATACAAAGTGAGCAGATTTCGTCAACCTATCCACAATTACCCAAATAGAATTCTGCCCGTGAAGCGCTGGCAGCAAACCAGTAACAAAGTCCATGGAAATATGCTCCCATTTCCATACCAGAATAGGCAAAGGCTACAATGGCCCTACCGGCCTCTGATGTTCAGCTTTCACCTGCTGACACGTCAGACGCTGCTCCACAAACCAGGCAATATCCCTCTTCATACCACTCCACCAGAAGGACTCGCGTAAATCCTGATACATCTTCGTACTACCCGGATGTACCATATACAAAGAACAATGCGCTTCTTCCAAAATCGTCTTTCTGATCTCCTCGTCTTTTGGAACACACAGCCTAGTCTCAAACCTCAACACGCCTCTGTTAGAGATGTTAAAATCCACAGCCAAACCTTGCTGCACTTTCTCCATAATCTCAGTTAACTCTACATCATTAGCCTGCGTGACTTTAATACACTCAAACAAGGTCGGTTGGATTACCAAGCTAACAATGAAAGCCTAATGATCACTAGAGACCAACTCCACGCCAAGGCTTTCTAGATCCCGTCTGACATGATGTTGAGCTACAACTGTAGTTACCGCTGCATGCTCTGACTTTCGACTCAACGCATCTGCTACGACATTAGCCTTTCCTGGGTGATAACTGATCGTGCAATAATAGTCCTTAATCAACTTTAGCCACCGCCTCTGCCTCATATTCAGCTCTTTCTGCGTGAAAAAGTACCTGAGGCTTTTGTTGTTAGTGAAAATCTTACACTGAACACCATATAGGTAGTGTCGCCAAATCTTTAAGGCATAAACAACAGCAGCTAACTCTAAATCATGCGTAGGGTAATTCTTCTCATACTCTTTAAGTTTCCAAGAAGCATAAGCTACCACCTTACCCTGTTGCATAAGCACACACCCCAAACCCTTCAGGGACGCGCCACAATAAATCACAAAACCCCCATTCCCCGAAGGAATGGTCAATACTAGGGCAGTAACTAGCCGATGCTTCAACTCTTGAAAGCACTGCTCGCAATCGCTAGTCCAGTCAAACTTCACCCCCTTCTTAGTCAATCGTGTCAAGGGTCCAGACAATTTCGAGAAACCCTCTACGAACCGACGATAGTAACCCGCCAGTCCTAGAAAACTCCGAACCTCCTGTGCACTCTTCGGTCTAGCCCAGTCGACCACAACTTCAATCTTGCTAGGATCGATAGAGATACCGCCCTCAGACACCACATGGCCTAAGAACGCGACCTGATTCAACCAGAATTCACACTTCTTCAATTTAGCATACAACTTCTTGTCCTGCAAAATCTGTAGTACCAACCTCAAATGGTTTTCATGCTCTTCCGGATTCCTAGAGTATACCAGAATATCATCGATGAACACCACTAAGAGCTGGTCTAGGTATTCATGGAAAACCTTGTTTATCAGACCCATGAACACTGTCGACGCATTGGTCAACCCAAACGGCATAACTAAGAATTCATAGTGGCCGTATCTGGTTCGGAAAGCGGTCTTTGCCACATCCTCAGATCTAACTCTCACCTAATGATACCCTGACCGTAAATTGATCTTCGAAAAGACCTGCATTTCCCACAGCTAGTCAAAAAGATCATCTATATGAGGCAAAGGATAGCAGTTCTTCACCGTCACTTTGTTAATCTCACGATAGTCAATACACATACGCATCGACCTGTCCTTCTTCTTTGCAAATAATATTGGAGCTCCCCAGGGTGAAACACTCGGTCGAATAAAGCCCTGGTCCAGTAGTTCCTGCAACTGCTCCTTCAACTCCCGAAGTTCTGCTGAAGCCATCCGGTATGGAGCTTTAGAGATCGGTGCCTTGCCAGGTAGCAACTCTATCGCAAACTCTACCTCACGATCTAGAGGTAACCCAGGTAAATCATCTAGAAACACATCTGGGAACTCGCTGACTACCCGAATGTCCTCGAGTCTCCCACGGCAGTTCCTTCATACAAGCTAGGTACCCCTGACAACCATCCAAGAGTAACCTCCTCGCCTGTAATGCTGATAGAATCTGTGGCGTCGAATGCACACACGATCTCATGAACTCATACTCCTGTTTCCCAGGAGGTCTGAACACTACTACCTTCTTCCGACAGTCAATCACCACATAACTGGAGAACAACCAATCCGTTCCCGGTATGACGTCAAAACCCGACATGTCGTATACTACAAGATTCGCGAGTAGTAGTCTCTCTTGAATCACAACTGGGCAATTTCCTAACATCTTACTACAAATCGTTACACTCCCAATCGGCGTAGTTACAGACAACATCTCATTCATCATGATGGTTTCAACCCCACACAATTTCATAAAACTAGCAGATATAAATGAATGGGTTGCCCCCGAATCAAATAAAACAACAACTCTATTTGAAAGCAATAACATGGTACCTGTCACCACATTCCCAGCGTGTTCTGCATCTACTAGAGTAAGTGAATTTACTCTTGTCGGAGCCGTGGTTGCCTAGTAATTCACCCGAGGCACCTGATTACTCCCACGATTTTGGCTCTGTGCAGGCATATCCTTCCTCGGTTCCTAGCAGCTCTTCGCCATGTGGCCCGACTTGCCACAGTTGTAGAAAACACACCAGAATGGCTGACACTCGCCCCCGTGCCATTTATGGCACTTAGCATATGGTGCGGAGGATGCATCCCCCTAAGAACTCAGTCGCTCGATGTTCTGCCGATAACCAGAGCTGTAATTCTTCTTCTTCTTCCATTGACTCTGCCGATGACCACTCTGAGGACCAGAAGATACTGGCCTCTTCCCCTGAACCTGCACTACCTCATCTCCTCGAAGGTCGGTCTCAACTATGGTGGTTTTATCCACCAGGAAAGAGAACTCACGAATCTGCAACATCCCCACAAGACGGTGGATGTCTTTCCTCAGACCCCTCTCGAACCTTTGAGACTTCTCGTGCTCATTTGGAACTAAGTATGGCGCAAATCAGATAACTCAATATATCTGGTAGCATACCTCTGCACCGTCAAAGTTCCCTGTATCAAGCCCGAAAACTCATTGGCCTTCACATCCCGAGTGGAGACCGAAAAGTATCTCTAGAAAAATACCTCCTTGAAGTGGCCCCACGTCATATCATATAGACCAACTCTTTGCCTCTCAAGCAGGCTCACTGCCGTCCACCATCGCCCTACCTCCCCAGTCAACTAGAAGGTAGCGTACAAAACCTTCTGCTTTTTAGTGTAGTGGAGGACTCCCAATATCCTCTCGATCTTCTCGACCCAATCCTCTGACACAATGGAATTAGGTGCTCCCGTAAACGTCATGCACTACGGATGGTACACCCGGCATCGATAGGAGAGCTTTCGTGTCTCCTAACATGCTGCCCAATCTCTCGGATCACCTGTCTCGCCAAACCATGAGACATAGAAGGAGACTCATCGCTTGCCATCTCCTCGGAGCCACTTTCCAAGTTATTATCCTTGGGCTCCATTCTGAAATAGAATAGGAATCGATTAGAATTCCTATATCGTACGTAGTTAACACAATCATAGACCTAATTATGTCAACTATTACTCTCACCAGTCTAAGCCTGTCCCGTCACCCCAACACAAAAGTCGTCAATGGTCTGGCCAGCCTTTATTGGAATCGTCATTCCAGGAAAAACACAGAATACCGCCGACACATCCCGATCTAGTAACAGAAAAACTCTCGACCAACACTACCTATTTCCTACATCCTATACTCTGGTATGTACACATCAATACTCCTAACCAAGTCTACAAGACCTAACAACCTGGTTAGCTCTGATACCAAGCTGTCACGCCCCGAACCCGCAGGTGGGTCCCAAGTGTGAATTTAGAAACCTAACCTGTCTCTGTATTAATTTAAAACATACCTGATACACTACAAATAGAGGGTCCGACCCCGTGGGGTGAACGAATGCCCCTATACATACGTACAATCATCCATATTCATCCATAATATGCAGCGGAATACGGTCTTTATTACATAAATAGTATCATACCAGAGTTTATACAAACTAGGATATACATTCCCATAATTACAACACATACCCCATGTGTCCACAAAACTATCCCAACAACCTGGATACCAAAATTTGTACCTAGTAAGTACTAGAAGTTGCTACGACACCCTTGCTCTCAGATACTAGGATGCTACTTACTGCTACTTGAGGGACCTGAAAAACATTGTACGTACATTCGGGGTGAGACACCTCTCAGTAAGAAAGAAAACAGTTTATATCAGTGTGTGGCATACTAGTGACATTTTACATATTTCATAACACTAGACATACGATACAGTTTGAAACAATTCGTACAGTTTCATTCAATTCCATACAGTTCCAGTATTTTCAAAAAACCATTCCAGTTCATACGATACCAAAACATACATACATACATACATACTTACGGTCAGTGTCGTCACACTAGTTTGCAACTACACAAGGTCACCTCGTCTCACAGCGATTACATTGCTACATATGCAACTACGCTGCGACGATCAAGGCCCAATAGTGATTACATTGTTCCATATGCAACTACACAAGGTCACCTAGTCTCACATCGATTACATTGCTACATACCCAACTACAATGCGACGACTCAGGCCCAATAGTGATTACATTGCCACATACGCAACTACACAAGGTCACCTAGTCTCACAGCGATTACATTGCTACACATACAACTACGAAGCGGCAACTCAGGCCCACAGTGATTACATTGCTACATACGCAACTACACAAGGTCACCTAGTCTCACAACGATTACATTGCCACATGCACAACTACGCTGCAATGACCTAGCCTCATAGTGATTACATTGCTACATACGGTGTAGAACACACCCTTCGGTGACCAGCCGGATCATATTGGTGATATTTCACACCCCAGATATAGAACCGGCCACTCTCACCCATGGTAGTTAACCGATACATGGTTGTTTTACAAAACCCTGGAATCATTTTGGAACTCACGTTCCTATACATTTCAGCGTACGGTAATTAGCCATCACATAGCTGTTTTACAAATACGTGGAACAAATACATACAACCATACATACCACACTTATTTGGTTTATGGCAAATCATATCATTTATAATTTCAAGTATACAGTTTATACAAATATGGATTACGGTCACCTCAATAATACAGTTTTAACACAACCAACAGTTTTCCAAACAAAATAGAGATGATACCCGAAATCCCCAATTTTCCAGAAAAACTGTAACCCGAAAATCCCGCATTTTTACCCGATAGATTTTCCCAAATAAGTTATCAAAACATACATACGATCGTAGCCTATAGGCTTACCAGTCTTGATTTTGAAAATGAACTGATATAAACAGAATCCCCTTACCTTAACCCGAATTCCAACTACAAACTCTACAGTCCTCAAAATTACAAAATGAGACTCCAAAACCTACAAACCACAGTACAGTACATGCTTACAATCCGTACTACTACACATATACCGAATCAGAAATGAAAACTAAGCCTTACCTTGATTTTAACCCGAAACCCGAAATCCTCTGAAACAATATTTCAATTCGCTAGAAACGTAAAGAATCCTTCACTGATCCTCGTAGTAACTTCAGATTTGCGATTTAGGCGACAAACGGCAAAGCAATCGAGGAGAGAGAGAGAGAGAGAGAGAGAGAGGAAATCCATAACTTAGCCAAGAAGAAACTACAAATATCCTTATAAAGAAATTTGACTTGGGGGATTTCTTCGACGAGATGGCATCCTCGTCGACGAGGTCTTCAGAAATTTCATCGATGAGACAGCAATTTCGTCGACGAATCCTGATATTTCCAACTTTCTAGACCTCTCGGCTTTTTCTCATCAACGAACCTCTAAATTTCGTCAACGAGAAGTCTTCTACCTTTGTCGACGAATTATGGCCTCGTCAACGCAGTCTGCAGAATTCCATTTTTGCCCCTCTTTTACATAATAAACCCACATCTCACGATTCAAGTTCTTACAAGGTGACTTTGGTAAGGTATACCTTAGCAATGATACCTTGCGACATAGCTAGCAAGGGAATTATGAAGATCAAGATGAACGGGTCCATATGGAAGTTGAGGGATGTCAGATATGAAACCTAAGGTGTAGTCCCAAGAGGGGCTTGAATTGGGTTATTTAAAAATTCCTTAAATCCTTTTTAAGAGTTCTTGTCCCTTTTTGCAATCTTTTAAGGATTTCTTGTATTTTTGTTAATCAGGAAACCCACAAAAACTCTTATTTTCTCTAATCAATCCACAATCACAACGACCACAATCAATCAATTAACTGTTCAAGTAAAACAACCATTCCACAAGAAATCGATTTGCAATATTTAGCGGCCCCTGTATATGAAAGTGCAATTCCTGTAGTTGGCTTTTGAATTTGAATATTTAAATAACATCCAATCACTTTTACAAAATTAGAATTTAAATAAACGTTTAGCTATTAGGTTTTGGGATGTTAACCAATCACCGTACTTCCTTTCGATTTCTGCAAAAGATCAATTAACCAACTTACTCCCTTTTGGTTTCCACAAGCCCAAGAACAAATTAGGATTTGGGTTTACTTAATTTCCAATACGTGTTACTTTTATGATTCAAAGTATTAAACCATCCACATAGGTTATATCGTTACTGAAATTAAAAGAGAGTAAGGGAAAGAGAGTGACACCACCAATTTTACGAGGTTTGGCTTATACCCAGCCCACGTCCTCGCCTTAAGTCAACCACCTAAGGAGTTCACTATACCTTGTTCATTCCGGGTGGAACAAAAACCTTTACACACTCCTTCAGTAGGCTAGAGCCCGCCTCTCCAAATGATGTACCCTCATTTGGTCACTCCTTAAATTAGGTTAAAGCAGCACCTCTCTAAGTGATATCCCCTCGCCTAGCCAACGATCCAACAAACCTAGAATCGTCACAATCTACAAGAGTACAAGATAAATTCGGCATACAAAAACACTCTCAAAATTTAGAGCAGGTTGTACAAATTAATTCTAAATGGTACTTCAAAAACCAAAGCTAAATAGAAATGTGAAGCTTTAAAGGTTTATAAGTCACCAATGGTTCTTACAAAAAAAAATTGAAAGCAACTCGGAACCAATCTCTCATTTGTCAATCCCCCAATATCGTATAGTTTTGCTCCAGCAAAATGATGGGAGCAAAAATGACTTAAGGAGAATTTCAGCGTAGGGATCGTATATAACCTCGACGTATTGATCATTTGGTCTTTTGGCTTCGCACCTTTTTCATTGATCAAAGGTGGTATTTATAGACTTTTTTCAAAGAAAAGTTTCCTCATTTAATTAGGTAACTTTTCAAAAAGTATTAAATTGTAGAATAAATTTTGAACAACCTTCTAGTTGTCTAGTTTTCACTATGGCAGGCAACTGCCAGGTCATGGCAGGTAACTGCCACTTGGAACAGATTTTAAAACTCAACGCGAAGATTGCCAAAATATTGGAAGGTTGGCAGTCGCCTGACTTGACCACCCAGGTGCCTGACAATGCTTAGGCAGTCTCCTGACACCCTACTGCCTCCCAAGTTTACTTCTTCTAAAATTTGGCAGTCGCCTTCCTCTCAGTATTTCTTTTATATTCTTTGAAAACTTTTCTTCCTTTCAGACCTTTGTTACTTTGATTTCAAAAACATATTTTAAGGTCATTAAAAAATGTGTTTCTTAATTTTTTATTTATTTATAAGAGCTTCCCATATCTGGATAGTAATGGCTTTGAAGTACTTACAACAATTCTTCTAATCATGGTCTCCTTATCATTAAGTCCTTCAGCCTCCTTCAGCCTCTTGAGGTTCACTTTTGAATTTAAGATTTGCTTGTCCTTTAACCTCTTCATTTGTCATTCATTGCTTCAATATTCTGAGGAGCTTCCACTAGATTGACATTGATCTTCAGCTTATCAACTGTGAGTGTCCTTTTACCTAGATCTGAAGTCAAATCATTCAACACCACATGTTAAAGCATCATTCATTTTGTTATCATCAAAATAAGATTGAAAAACCCCATTAGTTCAATAATCTCCCCTTTTTGAGGATGACAAATGAGGAGCAAAAAATATGAATAAGCGTTGAAAAAAATCTCTCCCTTAAAACTAGCATCATTCTACTCCCCCTTACAATAAGTATTGTTTTAACATTTTTGTAGATTCAAAACCAATCATGCTCATTGCTTAATTCTTCATTCTTATCATGCTCAACATGCTCAAATATGATTTTTCACTATCATGCTCAACATGCTCAAAATTCAATATCATGCTCTCAATCATGCCAAAATTTTTGCTCAAATACTACTCCCCCTTTTGACATTAATCAAAAAGGGTAAACATTCAAATGAACATATAATCACACACTTCTCAATCATGCCAAAATTCAATATCGAATTTCATATTGGGCATTCTTATTTCATATGTGTTGTGACATTTTGATTTTTCAATCATGCATATGGTGCCCAACATTCATATTTGTGAAAAAAAAAATACTTAAAAAAAGAAATTTACATTTGTCATGCATAATGCATCATTCAAATACCAAGATCATGACAATATTACCAATGCTCATAATTATGTTGTATTGCTCAAAAATTAAGTGATACATTTATGGATACGAATATACATCTTAGATATTCATGTTGAAGTTTTATCATGCACTTCTCATAGATGCCAATTTTTCATTTATTCATGTGATCATAAGCATACATGGTCATGACATTTCAAAAAACATGTTTCATACTTAACAACTTTATGCTTAGAATTTCAAAATACCAATTTCAAGATACCACTTTTTCAAACATCCACATGTAGCATGCTGCATATCACATATCATGAGCCTATTTTTCAAGCAACAAGGAAAGCAATCCAAACTAAGTGTTGTATTATACAACACATCAAAGTACACGCCAAAATAAACTTAGATCACACAAAGAGACAAACCCTAGGTCAATTAACTGACACTTTTAAGTTTCACAAACAAGTCTAGGGTTGCTTTGTCAATCAGTCGGTTGACCTCAGTGTCAGTTAGCTGACTGCTCTCGAGTTCAAGGCAATCTACCTCAGTCAGTCGGCTAACCTTAGGGTCAATTGGCTGACTGGCCTCTATTCCAAAAGAAAAATACTTCAGTTAGTTGGCTAACCTTAGAGTTAGTTGGCTGACTGTAAATTTTTCTTTAAGCCTTGTCATTTTAGTTTGTTTCTCTACTATGTAGTGGACAAATATTTATGCAAAGAGCTCAATTTGCTTCAAATTTTATTTTCTTTTTTGATTTCATATGAACTCCAAAATAAGCCTTGTACGATTCATTCATTGATTTAAGCCAACAATTTTTATTAGTTTTAATATGATCATTAGGCTTCTTCAAACTCCTCTTTTCATATCAATCGGATCAATATCCTTGCAAGAGATGTGATTGAGTTTCTTTTCTAGTTTCTAAAAGGAATACGTAACATCTATGGAGTCCTTGATTTTTGACCTTGACTTTTATCTTGGTACCCATATTTTCTTGGGTAATGATGGTTTAACAGGAGAAGTTTCTTTTACTTTCCATACTTGTTTAATTTTCACATCTTTCCTCTTTAATGAACATTCAAACTTTATGTATCCCTTATTCTTACATAGGTAGCATATAGTGTGAGTATAGGCATTAGAAGAGGTGCTAGCATAATTTTTTGAGGCTTTTGTAAAGTATCCCATGTAGAGATTCTTTTTTCTGTTATTCTCAGTTCCATTAAATCTTATGCCTTCTTTATTTAGGGACATTTTTTGTGATCCAATTATTTTATCAAAATTTTCTTTTCTTCTAGTAAAATTGTAGATGACCTTTCCTTTATCTTCAATTTGTCTTTTGAGATCATTGATCTCTATATCTTTCCTTCCATCAACATTTACTTGTGATTTCACTATTTCTTGAGACAAGTTATTGATTTTACTTTTTAATTTAGAAATGTATATGTCTTTCTCAATTTCCATAGAAGTTTGGAGTCTTAGATCTTCTATTTCTTTCGTCAATTTTTCATTCTTACTTTCTAATTTCTCGATTTTCAAATCTTTTTCATTTTCAGCAAGATTTTTAGCTTCGAACTCTTTCATAACTCCTTCATTCTTGTTTTTCAATGATGTGTATAGTTTAGTCATACGAACTAACATCTTATGAACCTTGAATAAATCATTTTGAAGTTCTTCATAAGATGACATACTTTCATTATCATCGGATTCATTAGATGAAGCACAGCCATATACATTATCTGATTTGGATGAGGAACAATGTTCTTCATCGTCATCCCATGCCATATAAGCAACCTCTTTGCTACTTGATCCATCATCGGAACTACTTGTACCTAGATTATCCCAAGTAGTGGCTTTCATTGCCTTTTTCTTTTTGGAATCCTTCTTAAGTAGAGGACATTCCGATTTTATATGTCCAACTTTGTTGCAATTATAACATGTATGAATTTTATTTCTTAATTTCTTCTTGCTAATTTCGTCTTCATTTGATTCGGAGTTTTGGTTTCTTCTTTTGAATTTGTTTTTCCCTCTAAGAATTTTTGCAAGTTTCTTAGATATGAAGTCTAGTTCATCTTCATCCATCTCTTCTTCACTACTAGAGTTTTCTTTTGAAACCTTAAATGCTATAGATTCTTGAACCTTGGTTTTACCATTCCTTTCATTCATTGACATTTCATATGTGAGTAGAGAACCTACTAGTTCATCTAAAGAAGTGGTTTTAAGGTTCATACATTCCGTTATTGCAGTAGCTTTCGGTTCCCAAATAGATGGAAGTGCTTTAGAATTTTGCGGATCATCTCATGGGTGGAATAAGTTTTTCTAAGGCACTTAGTGAGTTTATGATATGTGTGAACCTAGTGTACATGCTTGTTATACTTTCATCGAAATTCATTCTAAAAGCTTCGTATTCACTAGTTAACATATCAATTCTACTTTCCCTAACATCTACTGTACCTTCATAGGTTACTTCCAATTTATCCCAAATCTCTTTGGCTATTTTACACACCATTACTCTATTAAATTCATTTGCATCAAGCGCACAATATAAGACATTTATTGCACTTGAGTTAATTTGCAACACTTTGTAATCTAAGTCGTTTAGTTTTTTATGTTCTTTGGGTACTTCTTTTCCATCAACTAGCTTAGTAAGAATCAAATTTCCATTTGCTACAACATTCCATGTCTTACAGTTCATTGTTTGAAGGTATATTCTCATTCGTTACTTCCAAAAGGAATAATTTATTCCACAAAAAATGGGTGGCCTAGTTGAGGATTGACTCTCACCAAAGGGAGCTACTCCTATTTGTGCCATTTTTATCTTTATATAGCTACTTATTAGATTTTGTTATAACCGGTCTCTGATACCAATTGAAACCTAAGGTGTAGCCCCAAGAGGGATGGGGGTGAATTGGGTTATTTAAAAATTTCTTAAATTTTTTTTAAGAGTTCTTGTCCCTTTTTGCAATCTTTTAAGGATTTCTTGTATTTTTGTTAATCAGGCAATCCACACAACTCTTATTTTCTCTAATCAATCCACAATCACAACAACCACAATCAATCAATTAACTGTTCAAGTAAAACAACCATTCCACAAGAAATCAAGTTGTAATATTTAGCGGCCCTGTATATGAAAATGCAATTCTTGTAGTTGGCTTTTGAATTTGAATATTAAAAATAACATCCAAGGTCCAGGAAACCGAACCTCTCGGGTTGCCAATTTTTAACCGGTGTAATTAAGGTTAAAACTTAATAAAAATATTTCCAAAATTCCCAATAGGTCCCCAAAGGTCATATTTTTCAGAAAATTTATAAATACCCCTCCATTTGTCAAAATCGGCAAACTTTGATTAGCCAATTTTATCTCTAATTTTATCCTAATCAAAGTTTCCCCAAAACATGTTTTTATTGCAAAAATCTTTTATGGGGTAAATATTATACTCTCCCAACACTCTTTGTTATTTTTGAAAATCATTTGAAAGAGTGTATTCATTTTAATTGGGCTTTTATTTTATCAATGTGCATTTGCTCTCACTTAAACTCATGTTTTTAGAAAATCATTTTGAGAGTAAATCTTTAAATTTCTCCTGTTTATTTGGTTGATAAATATTGTTTGGAGAAAATGTTTTATAGAGTTTAAATCTTTAAGTGTTTATCATATACATCTTTTGAAAGATTGAAAATATCACTTTGATAAAAACACCTTATCTCTACTGAGCATTATTTCATATCTTTAGAGAGTGCATATTTATGAGCTTAAACGTTGTATATCTTTGCTTGTATTTAGAAACATTTTAATATGTACAAAAATATTTTTTCATGGTTGGGTTCATCCCATTAATTAAATTGGGGAGTCTCAGTCCCGTAAGTGAGATCGGTTCGGTTCAGCCCGAAAATTAAACTTGAAGTCGGAGCCCCGTAAGTGAGACCGATTCGGTTCATCCCGAAAATTGAATTGGGGTTTTCCTTACCCCGTAAGGAGAGGATGTAAATGCTTTTTGCTCCGTCCATTTAAGTGAGTAGGGTTAGTGTAATCCTTGTGGGATATGCCCATGGTGGGAACATATGCTGGTTTGGTCGAATCTCGATAATAAATATCGTGTGTGTGTGTTTCTCTCTCCCTATCTCATTTAAATTATTACATTTTAAATTCAGTATGTGTATGCATATTTATTTATTGTCATATGTATTTGCATGCGCACTTTTAAATTAAATGAAATATACTGCACACATGTATGCTTGCACTCACAGTTTAATTATTGTACATACACGTTTATATTATGAGTGGGATATGATATATGGTGAATTGGCGGAAATGCTTAATTTAACCAAAATGTTTTTAAAACCCCAATTCATCCCTCCTCTCGGGATCACACCAATTCCAACATAATTTATTTTAAAATACACATTACGGATATTTAATTTAACTCTCAAAAATAATTTTTATTTTTATTTTAAATTTTTTTAAGAACTAGAAAAATAAACTTGTTTTTAATTTTACAACATTGTTGAATGAGTAAAAAATATTACAAATATGGTCCAATTTTTAGCCAAGACAGTCACCTACATATATGGTCCAATTTTTAGAATTACAAATATTACACTCAATATTGTAAAACAATAAAATGAAGAAGCTTGTATCAGACTCACCCCATGTGTAAACTATTTTCCACAGTTTACACACAGCTCCTAGCCCACTTTGCAACCATATTTCATATTTACCTCAAAGAAGTAAGTGCTCTTGATTTATAATTGAATAGTGAAAGCACAATAATTAAAGAGAAATAATATGTACACAGTTTACACACAGCTCCTAGCCCACTTTGCAACCATATTTCATATTTACCTCAAAGAAGTAAGTGCTCTTGATTTATAATTGAATAGTGAAAGCACAATAATTAAAGAGAAATAATATGTAAGAAAAAAATCTAAATTTAATTTACTAAATTGTTAAAATAATAATTTTTGGGTGATACGTAAAAACTTCATTCGTAAATGAAAATTGATGATAATTCTATTAAATTTTTAAAAGAGTATATATATATATATATATATATTAGATGTCAAGTCTTCGAATAGGTTTGTTTTGATTAAGTGATTACTTTCGAAAATTTGAATTTGGAACTATAATATCTATGTGTGTTCAAGTTTCAAATTGCTGGAATGTTATCTCAAATACATTTGTTAGACCATGATTAATATTATTTAATTTAAGCACTTTAAGTTCAAAAAAGTAATAACTATGATGAGATGGACACATTCTTCTTACACCCATATTTTCAGCTTAATAATGAGGTTGTATGATCTTGTGCTTGATTTGAGGAGTCCGGCCTCTTTTATGCATTGTTTGCTTGGTAGTATAATCAAGTGAACATTATTGGAGGAGTGGGAAAGTTGGGCATTTCTCAATATTCATTTCCCACTAGCTACAAGAGGTCCATTTGAAAACTCCATGTACCCCTTAAAAATAAAATCTTTCTAAAGGATAAGTATTCCCTTTTCAATTAAAAATGAAAGGGGAAGAATCTTGTAACTTGAAGAATAAAAAAAGGTACTTTGAATAATAAGAAAAAAAAGGAGAAAGAATCATATACTATTATAATTATTATGTCAGGAAAGAAACCCATAATTTATATAAGATATTATTTAATTTAACTTGTATCTCTCGCGATATTACTATAAAAAAAAGTCTTGCATGACTGAGATAGGTTATGAGAATATACTTGTTTTTGTGAATAGCTTGACTTGACTAGGCTAGCTAGCTCGATACCTCCCATGTTTTTTTAGATGAGTTTATAAGGCTTGCATAGGTATTGGATCAATTATCTAGGTTAATACAAGGGCTCTCCAAGATGAGAAAAGACATAGGATGGTCACCTCCATCTTCAAGAATTCGATCATTGTAAGTGGTTTAATTAGAAATCATGACTGTCTGTTCTAGTTAATTTCCTTATTTATCACCAAGTTGTTAATTTTAATTTTGGTCAGAGTGCATTAGAATGTTGAGGTGATTGAAGACAATGCTATGAAAATCCTCAAACATTTCAATTGAAAAAAAAAAAAAAAGGTTCTGAAAGCCTAAAATTGTGCTAGTATAAGGGAAAAATCCTTAAGATTGGCTTTATATGGATGAATACTAACTCAATCTTAAAAGTACTTTAAGACAATAAGTCTTGTCCCATCCATGTATACAAGTCACTCATTCTCCATTCAATTTATTTATTTATGAATGTAGGACAACTATCAAAAGTGAAATGAACAATAATCAATATATATTTTTGACAAAATTATTTATTTGGAGTGGGAAAAGTGAGTTTTACTCTCCTTTAAATTTGCGTGGTGTAGTGAAGTTATACTAAATTGGTTACCACATGCTTTCTGCCCTTCTTTTTCTCTTTTATATTTTTTTTTTTCTCTTAAATACATGATGGTCTTGCAAGGAGGGAACTAAAGAAGATATATATAGGAACATATTCACCATGCCAAGTCATAAGGTATCAATTGCAAATCCTTCATCCAAAAGACTTCCTTTATGATAACTTAGAATATATGACAAAGTTGAGCAGGGTATGCCAAAGGCCGAGGGGATGGAGAATGACCCTATCCTATATATACTTGCAAGACATATGCATGCAAGCAAATTTCAATACCCAATCAATATGGAAGATTGACTAGCAATAGTACTCTCCCTTTTTAAATTGACAAATTGGGGAGGGAGATAGGAGGGTAAAAAATGATTGGCACAAAATACCACGTGTGAGACCATGAGCAAATAAGGGTCATATTCAATAAGGATGGGAATATGCATATGTGACTAAATGAGCAGCATTAAGTATATGTGAAAAAAAAAATTTAGTCATAATAAAATGATATTTTAAAAAATGGTTAGCATAATGAGTTGATAAGAGCTCATTAAACGACTCAAAAATTCAAAAATTTCAAAGACCACCCCTACGATTTCAAGAATTTTAAAGATCCCGTTTGAGATTTGTTAAAAAGACACAAATATCCCCTTATAATTTGTAAAAAGATAAAAAAAAAAAAAAAAATTTAAAAAGGGGTTTGAATCTTTTTGACAAACCCCATGAGAGATATGTGACATTTTTAAAATCCCAGGGGAAGTCTGCGGTGTTTTTTGTAATCTTGAGGGAGGTTTTTGTTTTTTTTACCAAACCTTAGGAGAGGTGAGAGCCTCTTTTGCCTTTTATTTAATTAATGTCATTTTTTAAATTTATATTATCAAAATTAAGTGAAATAGTAATTTTACTGAGGATAAAAGTTTTTTTTTCATTAAACTTAATGGTTGATTAACAGTCAATTAACAAAGGGTTCATTTTGTCAATAAAATTAAAACTCAGGAGGTTTTGTGATGATTTTTGAGAAGTGAATGAGTGTAGTTCGATTTGATCCCACAAAATTTGAGTCCCAAACTCCTAAGAATAGGATTAGAAATGACATTAGTATTATTATTTAGAGAAAATTATTGTGTTAGACAGTCTAATCACTTCATATTTTAGATAATTGATCATACTCTAAAATTTTGAATGATTTTACATGATTTTAGGAGGGTCTAAATTAAGTATTTATTTATTTATTTTAATTCAAAAGCATTTAAAATTTGTTAATGCCATTAGTTATTTAAGGTCTTTGGAAATTATGGGATATGATAGTCCATATTAAAGTAAAAGCAGCCCAATAGGTCCCAAAAATTTAAAACTAATGGGCCAGAGAGCTGCACAGGGCCAGCAAATGGGCTGCTGTCACACACTGGTGCCATTAGGTGCTAACTTTTTCGTCTTGTGAGACCCTAAAGCCCCAAAAAGGATAAAAAAGAAAGAAAAAAATGAAGCCTTTTTAAAGAAGAGAAAGAGAAATACTAATTCACAGTAATTATTCAGTGCATTTTCTTTTTACGAGTCTTTCTTATAAAGAGTAATAGAAGTCGATAAGGTGGCCCACTTGGGAAGCCTACCTGGGAAGCTATGGATGACTACCCAAAATCTTCTCCTATGCGTACATGGAGGAGATCATAGCTCCATCTCTATATATGACCCTATTCCTCCATGCACCCATTCCAAGTCTCACCACATAGAGATACAGTTCCGTATAGCTAGAGCAGAGAGGCAACTGATCTGTCTTGCTTTGTTTCTTTCTACAACATGCGAAACCTTAACTTTTCGAAGCCCAGGGATGCAAAAGTTCCCCTGACAGAGGAGCAGCTGAGGGCTTTCTTCAAAAAGCACGACACCAATGGCGACGGCCAGCTCGACAGAGGAGAGCTCCGGAAATCCTTTAAGGACCTCGACGCTTTTTTCCCCTCCTGGAGAGCTCACTGGGCGCTCCATCACGCCGATGCGGATGGCAACGGCCGCGTCGACGAAAAGGAGATGGGAGATCTAGTGAAGTATGCTGCGAGCTTTGGGTATACCGTGAAGTAGTAGTAGCAGCTGGCTGCTTGGATGGGTGGCTACAGCTAGCTGCTTGCCTGCTTGCTACACCTTCTCTTAATTAATTAACCTGATTATATATGCAGCACTTGGATATAATAACTTAAGCCTAATCGGCTAGCATGCATGTATGCTTTTATGTATAATAAATATTGTCTTCGAGTTGTCTAATTTTGCATATGTTAGGAAATTTAATATAAAAAAATAATAAAATTTAAACAATAAATGAAAATAAAAATATAAACACGATTCACAAAATAGGCTGAGACGCAAATATCTTACTCTTTTTAAAGAGATTCAAACTCTCTGAGGTTATTTGACTTAGCCCACGAATTGATGCGACAGATTCCTCAAAACTTGTCTCCCCCAAGATACAACATCATTATTTGAATTGTATGACTCTCACTAATTTTGTACAAATAGAAGAGTCCAAAACTCCACTAAAAACACGTTTCCTTACTTGTCAAATTCTCTAAACTCAAAAGAATGATGATATGATGAGAATGATGAGAAGAGATTGGTGTGTAGTGTGTAGTGTCAATGCCTTAAGAGTTTATTTATAGGCACAAAATGATATTTCATTCTCCATGCACTTAATAAATCAGATGTATATATATATATATTTAAATAGATACACACTTAAATTTAAGGTACATTCATATAATTAATCTTATCATATTTAAGGTACATTTATATAATTAATCTTATGAATTTATGAAATACATAAATGAATGACCTAATTAAATGTAGACACATAACCCAATCCGAGGTACATGCTCTTTCCCAAGATAATAAATAAAATAATAATATTAAAATACACTAACAATATAATTAATAAGGGCATCAACATTCGTCACCAAGAAGGGCATCAACATTTAAGAGAAATAAAATTAATATTTAAATCATACCTTAACTATAAAAGACAACTTATGAGATGAAAGGCTAAAATTCATTTTGTCTACATGGGCAGGCTTATCGCATTTCAAATAAATTTTGAAAAGAAACTCCAGGTAAACTTGATAAAGAATCGTTGATGCAACCACCACCATCCACGGCCTCATTGTCCTTCTCTGTCATCCATGACCTCATTGTAGCTAGAGATGGGTATATATCTAACTTCAGTTTAATAGATGATTTAACTTCTGCACTATATGCTTGGATTGATATATCTTGTGAACTGCATGCTGGTAGTGGACATTAGGACTACATGCTTGATTAGAACGCCACCTGCATGGCTGATGCAGTGATGTGTATTGCCTGCTGGTAGATACTTTTAGGTTGTTGCATATCTTAATCTAAATGACATCTGTATGATGCAAAAATATTGTGAATTGCATGTTTTTGTGACTTACAGGTTTGGGAAATGTTCTATTTATAGACGGCATGCTGCCGAAAATTTGTTGACTTTTTCCCAAAATAATCATAGTCATATACCATATGCTCATATGGTTATAGTGTGCTGAATGTTAAAGCATTTTTGAAAGAATGAGTGAACTTCAAATGAACTTTGAATTTCATCTCTAAATTTACTTTTGTATATGCTAAGTGAAAATTCTATCAATCATGGACTCATTTGCATTATTTGATTATTATAATTATTTTAGAGTCCTATGGAAGCCATGTAAACCATAAACACCACATTCTATTTTTTCATAAAAATATATTTTGATATATATTGTTAATAAGATGCATGAATACGTTACATTATTTAATGCTTATTATATGAAGCTCTTGTGCACTCGTAAAATTCATTACTGGTTGGATTATTGTGAATTGTTTATTGCAAACACTTATGCGTGGAGCATATCTCTATGGAAAATGTCATATTTACAAGAGAAATACTGCCAAAATTTTTCAAAAAAACATATACTAATTTTTTTCTACTTTCTTAATTTGTAGGGTTTGCAACCGTCACAACGTCAGCACGATGTCATGCACTACGGATGCAGCTTTTGACTTTTTTATGTTATCTGAACAGATGAAATTTCTGTATTTGAATTTGAATTTGTATAATGTATTTGTATTTAAATTTGAATTTGTATAATATATTTGTATTTAAATTTGAATTTGTACAATATATTTGTATTTGAATTTGAATTTGTATAATATATTTGTATTTTATTTAAATTTGAATTAGAATTTTGAATAATTTATAAATTTTTTAGCAATTATGGTTTAATGTTACATATACGAAAATGTAATTACAGATTTTTACAGGAATTAATAATTGAAAAAAATTAATTTAAAATTATTAGTGACAATTTTAAAATCGTCACTACTAATTGTCCAATTTAAGTATTAGTGAAAGTTTCAAAACTACCACTAATAATTGCCATTTTTTTTTAAGAGTTTTAGTGAAAATTTTCAAACCGTCACTAATAATATGGTATTAGTGACAGTTTTATAGTATTAGTGATGGTTTGAAAACTATCACTAATAGTTTCCTGTGAGCAATATTCACGATTTTCAAACCGTCACTAATAATAAAGCATTAGTGACAAAATTAAAACCGTTACTAATACTGTGGCTTTAGTGACAATTTTTTATCAAACTGGTGTAGAATTTATAGTGACGGGCTTAGATTTTTTAGTGACGGTTTTAATCCGTCACTAATACTCTATTATTAGTTACGGTTTGAAAAATTCATCACTAATAAGTACTAGTAACGGAAGATATAGCGACTAATTCAAATCCATCACTAATAGTATTAGTGACGATTTTATGAGTATTAGTGATGATTTTGAACAATCACTAATAACCTTATTTGTTATAGTATCAAATTAGGTTCGGTCACTCGGGCCATGGTCAACTGTTGACCCTTTGCACATTCGATCGCCCGAAAGTATTTTTAACTCTCTAGGTTTGGTTGCCTGAAACCCTATTTTTTTCTTTGAACCTATTCAACCATGTGTAAATAAGTTATAGCATTTTTTGAAAAGGTTTTAGGGTCCTAGTGGCCAGTCTATGTTCTCTTGAGAGTCAACCCCAAAAAAATCTGATGTTGGTTGACCAAAGGTGATCCCTAAGGCCAATATATGGTTTTGAGCATAAGTATCTATTATGCATGATATGCAGATTATTACAGACCATATGATTATTACAAACCCAAAGAAAAAATAATGCAATACAATACAGCTTGAAACAAAAAATTAAAAGAACTTCAAGCTCTGCTCCTTTGCAATAACATAGATTGCGCCAAATGATGTGCTCATTTAAGTGCTTCTTGACTTCCATTTCTCATCTGTCATCCGTGCTTAGAAAGGTAAACATGTTCATATACTTAGCACACATATGAGATAATGTAGTTTCTTATAATCAAAACAGAGATCGGACTCAAAAAGTCAACATAATCATAAATATCTTTATACAAAGATCATATATTCTTTTATTACAAAATCATATTAAGATCAACACATTAACTCCATTGAGCTTCAAGTTTTATCTTGTGAAAGTATTTAGAATTTCACATGTACACATTAGCTTATTGATAAGCATCTAACTGCATCCGATTATTTTTATTTATCCATTGTATTTACAGTTCGGATTGTGAACTGGGAATAAGGAAGTTATGCCTCTTGTAAGCAGCAGATTGTAAGGAGGAAGTTACGCCTCTTGTAAGTAGCAGATTTTAATGGGAAGCTCCATCCCAAGTTAAGGAGCGGTATATAGTGGAATCCTTGGGTAGTTTACCCATGGCGAGGACGTAGGCCGGGTTTGCCAAACCTTGTAAAATCTGGCGTGTGAATCTCTCTTCCCTTATCTCATTTTTATTTCCGCTTGCGTTTAATTATTTATTTTATATATACCTATTGTTGTATGTCTTAAATATTTTATGCAATTGTGATTGATTGGGAAATACTGATTGGTTGTGGAATACATTACTTGATTCTATTAGGTTGTGTAATACTGAAATTTGTGTATCTTCAAACTTGTGTTTGTGTGGTTGTGTCATTTTAAAATTAGAACTTAAAGACTTATAAATTTTACAATACCCAATTCAACCCCCTCTTGGGATTACACCTAATTTCACAGTTAGAGGATAAATGCACTTACACCAAAAGGATGAGCTTAAAAACAATAGTGCATTTCTTAGGACTACAGGATCTTTGATCCTTGGGTTTGGTATCCTCATACATTGTTTATGATTTTACGGGCTTTAATCCCATCATCCTCAATGTATTCTAGACCCTTTCTCTTTCTAAGGCCTTAGTTAATGGATCTACAAGATTTTCAAAAGATTTTATATAATTTATATTAATGATGCCACTACTCACAATATTGTATTTTCTTCTTATGGGTCTAAATTTACTATTATAATAACGATTGTTTACTTTACTAATTGAAGTAGTACTATCACAATTAATTAGGATAACTGGCATTGGTTTTTCCCAAAATGGGATTTCATATAACATATCTCTTAACCAACTTGCTTTTTCACTAGCTAATGCTAAAGCAATAAGCTTAGCTTCCATAGTTGAGTTGACAATTATTGTTTGTTTTATAGATTTCAGGCAAACAACACCACCACCTAAAATAAAAATAAAACTAGTGGTAGAGAGAGAATCACCTGACAAAGTATTCCAATATTAAGCATCACAAAAGCCTTCAAGTACAATAGGATACTTAGTAAAAAATAATCCATAATTTTTTATACCAACTAAATATTTCATTACACAATCAAAAGCATTCTAATGTTCTCTACCTGATTTTCTCGAAAATCTAGTAAGTATTCCTACTGTATATACAATGTCAGGTCTAGTTAAATCAGTTGCATATCTTTGGCTACCAATAATGCTATTATATTCCTCTTGATTAACCACTTTATTTTAATTCTCAATAAGTGATTACTGGAATTAAAAAGAGTAGAAACATGCTTGCACTAATCATAGCCATATTTATTCAAAAACTTTTCATGTATTGCGATTGATCAAGAAATATATACCATCGCATAATCTTGTAATTTTCATGCCTAAAATAATATTAGCCTCACTTAAATCTTTCATCTCAAAATGTTTTTGAGCATAGTTTCTGTTTTATTTATGGCATGAAAGTTTGAACAAAAAATGAGCAAGTCATTCACATAAAGACTAATAACATGTGAACCTCCAAGCATAATAGTTTTGGGTTCCTTAAAAAGGAGTGTACACCTTGAACCAAGATTTATCATAACAGACATGCTTATTAGCTCCTGAGTCTGCCCACCACCCCTCAATACTATGGACAATATTTATATCACTAAGCATCGCTACAAATGGTTCCTCAACTATATTAGATTGAGGAATAGACCAACGTTTTTTAAATTTGTAAATTCGAGCAATATGCCCACTTTTGCCACAAACATAACAAACGCTGTTATTTTGCTTGTTTTGATTATAAGGGGGTCCTTGGTTCAAATTCTTTTGATTAGGGTCTCCCTTATTCATTTTGTGAGGTCTACTTTTATTTTTCATATTTCCCCTTTTAGGCTTGTGATGAGTGCAAAACTATAAGTGCACAGTATCGTAGTTTTATAGTAAAGTGAAGAGAAAAGTATCGTTCTCAGGGATTAGTGACTTACTTTTGTCAACTACCAAAATTATACTAATTTTGACTATATTTAGAAAAGAAATTAAGATTTTTGTAAGTGCAAATTGAAATAAAATCACTTTAAAGAAACTATTCAAAGGAAAGTAACATTGTTTGCCAAGTATCAAATTAATGAGAAAGAAAGCTTCTAGGAAATCGATTTCACCTAGTCTCTCACTATGCTTTACTCATCTAACTAATAGGAATTAATTTTCTCTATTTGTTATCAAATCTCAAATTTATCCAAAAGTTTCTTTCGATAGTCAATTGGAAACTATTCTTGTTAGGAATGGTGCAATCACAAGAGGGGGGTGAATTGGAGATTTTAAACTTTTCTCCTAGGTTAGACTAAATATCAGTATTACGACTTAGGGTCTTTCTAAGCATATACCAAATCAATATATAAACAGTATAATCAGAGTAATGTAAAACATCATACAGGTGCTAAAAATAAATTGCAGATAAATAAAGCTAACACCAGATACGATATCAGGGTTCGGCTAATACTGCCTACGTCCCCGCCTCAAGCTCACAAGTAAGAGGATTCCACTAAAGGCTCACTTCAAGGGTGGAGCGGCACCATATACAACCAAGTCAATTAATGGGGCTGACCTCAACCTACAACCGCACCTTACCAGTATGGTGCACCTAACTTTTCTAATTGGATCTAAGCCAATCCGGGACTATTCAACAAGGCTAGTCTCTTTCTTCAAGCCCACACTTGGAATATTATATATATATATATATGAAAAATTGCGTACATGGAAATGCTTTTTGCACAAGCATATATGTACCACTACACACAATATAATCAATGCGCACCAATAATGTAGGAACTATAAGCTCAAGGGTGTATATGTGCAAGCAACACTTAGTATAATTTATTATCTCAAATATGCACAAGAGTGTTCAAACAAGTTATTCTTGAAAACCAAGTATACCAAATCTCAATGTCAGATTAGTGTTTCAAAGATGCTAGTAATAATGTTCAAACAAACTCAACAATATTTTTCTCGATGTAGTAAGCACAAGAGTTGTTTGAAATTAAGCTTGTAAAATATTTTTTTCACATAAAAATATAGGCTAAGGTATCTTACAATATGAATGCAAAGACCCACAAGCCACTAAGTTTTCCCCATATAAGATTTATTAGATTAAATCAGTGGGAAAACTTATGCTTAACTCTCAATATCAAAGTCACTCAACAAATAATACAATGAGAGTTTTAAGAAAGTGGAATGGAGTATAATTTCTCTAGGTACTCTCACAAGGCTTGGATTAGCAAAAGGGAAGTAGTATGAGAGTGTATAGGCTTTAAGCTTGAGGAATGGTCTAGGAAAAATTTAGATAATTTTTGCTTAACCAAAAGTGCTAATCACCCCTTAATTGAACAAATAAGGACATACATATAGGCAAGGGGTAAATTATAGTCGTTGGGGACACGTTGGGTATTTTCAAAAAAGATTAAGTGAGTTTAATTAAAAATAACCTAGTTTAAACTCGGTAAAAATTGGACAACCCGAGAAGGTCGGTCGACCATTTTCATGGTTCGTTCGGCCGGGATGCCAAGTTCGGTAGATCAGGGGAATTCTGAATTACAAGTTCGGTCGACCGTCCAAGGGCGATTTTGAACCCTCCAAGGTTTGGTTGACTGGACTTAGTTTGGTTGACTAAACTTCAGCTCCTTCGGTTGACCAGGTCATTTTGAACTTGGAGGTTCAGTCGACAAGGGCGTTGAGGATTCACATGTGTCTTTTCGGTCAATTAGAGCGTTGCAGTTCATTTTGTGGTCGGTCGACCAACTGGTCAAATTTTTTACTTTTGGGAGGTTCGGTTGACCATGGCATTGGTATACATTTTAGAAGGTCGACCGAGCGGTCAATAGTTTGACCCTGGGCAGGTTTGGTCGACCGAACATGTGAAATTTGTGTATTTTGGTCCAAATTTAAATCAAAAGTTTCCCCTGATGACATATGTGATAATGGAGACTTTTCTAAATGCTAGTGCAAGGACCTAGGGTCTTTTCACTTAGTCTTAGAAATATGGTGTTGGTCGACTGAAGGATAATCCTTAAGGTCTTTCTAAGATTTTGAGCTTATAGATCCCTACATGCATGACATGCATTAATTATTACAGACCTTGGAATGTAATTATAGACTTGAATAAAATATAATGAAATATAAAAATATAACTTAAAACAAATAAAGGCTTCATGCTCTGCTCCTCGGGAATTCCATGGATTGCACCGAAAGATGTGCTCGTTTGAGTTCTTCTCGACTTTCATTTCTCATCTGCCATCTATGCTTAGAAAAGTAAACTTGTTCAAATACTCAAAGCATACAAATGAGATACTGTAGTTTGTCATAATCAAAACAGAGATGTGACAAAAAATTCAACAATTCTTATTCATCATTCAAAACAAGAGTATGCAAAATTAATAAAACAAGAACGCAATAAGACCCACGATTTTAATACTATATAGGTTTATACAAGTCTCCCGATCTCTATAATTACCTATGCCAAAATATCCAAGATCTATCCTATAATTCCATTTCTCGATAGCAAATCACGGGATAAAAATCATCTAATTAATGGCCAGTTGATCAGAAGCAATAAGCTTGAAATAAATCAGACAAACATAGAAGAAAATTACTTCAGATTAGCATAGGTAAGCAAGCATAGTTTGAAACTAGATTATATCATTTTCCTAGAAATAATAAAATTAGTTCATGCTGAAAATAAAATCCCACATAAAGGAATTCACCATCTTTCCTTTTCTCCAGAGAATGGAAGAAAAATCACACACAACGCAGCCGTCGTGTGCAGCCTTCCTATTCCCCCAAGGACTATTTTTTTTTTTTTTTTTTTTTCTGTGCAACCAGCCACTCCCCCACACTGTTGCTCGTGTTCGTCTCCCCAAAAGAAGAACTCCCCGGTGACGCTTGGCTACCTGCTGCGGCTGCTCCCTCCTCTACCAGCCCTCTTTGCTGCCTTCAAATTCCCATTCCTTAGAAAACTTTATCTTTTCTTTTAATCGGCTTGCCAGCCTTTACTCCAACCTAGTGCACCCTCTTTCCCTTGCATGGCCAGGTCACATCAAGACCCGACCTCATTTTTTTTTTTTTTTTTTCTAATTTGGCTCCAGCTCCTACACAGAGGCCCATCTACCCAAGGCCCCTCCCTCCAAGTCTAGCACCTTTCTTGCCTTTTGTTTTGGCATTCAATTTCCAGCTCATGGGTTGAAGCCCACTCACCTCTTATTTTAAGGCCCAATTCCAATTTCATTCTCACCTTTAATTCCAAAACCCAACTCACAGGCTTATACTTGTTTTCACGTGCATGCCTTGTCTTCTTCTTCTTCTTCTTCTTCTTCTTCTTCTTCTTCTTCTTCTTCTTCTTCTTCTTCTTCTTCTTCTTCTTTATTATTATTATTATTATTATTATTATTATTATTATTATTATTATTATTATTATTATTATTATTATTTTCTTTTAAATCCACGCACAAACCCGCGATAAGTGAGATCTGGTGGCAAAACTTTGCAAGCTAGGTAGTTTACAATATCAACGTACCAAGGAAGCTTGATCTCACATGCAAACAACTGCTCATCAGGGAATGCTTCTTGGATTATTGAATTTGATCTTACTTCCTCTTGCTCCAACCGAGAGAGATGATTAGCAACTGAATTTTTGCTTCCTTTCTTATTGTGAATCTTCAAATCAAATTATTGTAGAAACAGGATCCAATGAATCAACCTAGGCTTAACATCCTTCTTGCCAAACAAATAGCGAAGTGCTGCATGATTAGTGAACACTATCACCTTTGCACCAATGAGGCAAGACCGAAATTTGTCACAAGCAAATGCCACAGCAAGCATCTCCTTCCCAATTTTTGTATAATTTAATTAAGCTTCATTCAATGTCCGGCTTGCATAATATATGGCCCTAAATAGTTTGTCTCACCTTTGTCCTAGGACTACTCCAATTGCAAAGTCACTTGCTTCACACATGACTTCAAAAGGTTGACTCCAATCAGGTATAGTCATAACTGGTGCTGATATTAGTTTCTCCTTGATTGCATTAAACGCCTGCAAACAAATATCATTAAAGTCAAATGCAGAATTTTTTTTTCAAGAAGAATGCATAAAGGTTTAGAGAGTTTAGAAAAAATCCTTTATAAATTTTCTGTAAAATCCCACATGTCCCAAAAAGCTTCTGATTCCTTTCACATTCTTTAGGGGTGGTAGTTTTTCTATGGTTGCAATTTTAGCTTGATCAACATCAATTCCTTTAGATGACACTCTATGGCCAAGCACGATCCCTTCTTAAACCATGAAATGGAACTTCTCCCAATTTAGGACTACATTTTTATCTTCATACCTCTACAAAACAAGAGCCAAGTTATGCAAACAATGATCAAAAGATGTACCAAAAATTGAAAAGTCATCCATGAAAATTTCCATGATCTCTTCCACCATATCAAAAATGATAGCCATCATGCAACGTTGAAATGTCGCTGGGGCATTGCACTATACGAAGGGCATCCTCCTAAAAGCAAATGTTCCGTAGGGGCATGTGAATGTAGTTTTCTCCTGATCTTTGATCAAAAGATGTACCAAAAACTGAAAATTCATCCATGAAAATTTCCATTATCTCTTCCACCATATAAAAAATGATAGCCATCATGCAACGTTGAAATGTCGTTGGGGCATTGCACTATACGAAGGGCATCCTCCTAAAAGTAAATGTTCCATAGGGGCATGTGAATGTAGTTTTCTCCCGATCTTCGAGGGCTATGGCAATCTGGTTATACCTCGAATAACCATCTAAGAGGCAATAATAGGAATATCCGGCCAATCAATCCAACATTTGGTCAATGAAGGGAAGTGGAAAATGATCCTTCCTTGTTGCTTTATTCAACTTATGGTAATCCATACATACACGCCACCCCGTGACTACTCTTGTAGGAATAAACTCATTGTTGCCATTTTCACCACCATCATTCGACCTTTCTTTGGTACAACCTACACTGGACTTACCCATAAGTTGCCTAAAATAGCATAACTAATTCCAGCATTGAGGAGTTTCAAAATTTCAGCTCTCACAACTTCCTTCATTGCTAGATTTAATCCCTTTTGGTGCTCGATTGACCGCTTGTAAAGTTCCTCCATTAAAATCTTGTGCATGCAAATTGAAGGACTTACACCTTTTATGTTAGAAATAGTTCATCCTAAGGCTGTTCTACGCTCCCTAAACACATGCAGTAGCTTTTCCTCCTCTTTGGATGTGAGTGATGCCGCGACAATCACTGGAAAGGTGTCACTATCCCCTAAGAATGCATGGAAAAGATGCTCAGGTAATTGCTTCAAATCTAGAGTTATAATTTGCTGCATCTTTTCTTTATAAACTACAAAATCTGTCTTTGCTACCATAGGTTCTATCCTCCCCGGTTCATTGCTAAGTGTTGTAATCTGTTACAAGGCTCCCAAGGAAAATACATAGTGGAGAAATTCCTCACTAAAAAAAGGTAAATTAGATTCAAAAATAGTATAGTTATTTCAATCATAAGCATGAGATGAAGGTGATACATCGTTCTAAGTGATCGGTTGATACATCTTCTTGAAAGGCTGCTTCTACACATTGCTGAAAGACATCTACTTGGAAGCAAGTGCTTGGATCTTCTGGGAATCTAATGGCTTGGTAAATGTTGAACATGACCTCTTCTTTGTTTACTCTCAATGTTGGCTCACCCTTTTGAACATCGATTAAAGCCCTTCTAGTGGCCAAGAATTAGTGGGACTTCTTGGTCTTCCTCCATATCTAACACCACAAAATCAGTAGGAAAAATGGATTTTTCCACCTTTACCAATACGTCTTCTATAATTCCACTTGGATACTTAATGGATCAGTATACTAGTTGCAAAGAAATGGTTGTTTATTTCATCTCTCCAAGTCTCAATTTCCTGCAAATAGAAAGTGGCATAAGATCAATGCTAGCTCCAAGATCACATAAAACTTTATCAAAAAATGAATTTCCAATAGTGCAAGGCAAAGTGAAACTCCCTGGATCTTTTAATTTTTAAGGTAATTTCTTTTGAAGAATAGCACTGCATTCTTCAATAAGTTTCACTATTTCAAACTCCTCCAACCTTCTTTTCTTGGAAATGATGTCCTTCAGGAATTTGACATAGTTTGGCATTTGTTCCAAGGAATCTGCAAAAGGAATGTTTATGTGAATTTTCTTAAAAATATCCAAAAACTTAGAAAATTGCTTATCCAATTTTTGTTTTTAAAAACGTTAAGGATAAGGAAGTGGAGTAGAGAGAATAGGAGGATTGTCAGGAAATGAAATTGTTGGAGGCGTGTCCGTCTCTCTTGGTGTATCATCCACAATCTCCTCTTCTTCCACTTTATTCTAGCTTTGGCCATTATTTTCAGCTATAAGTGTGGACATGGTTTCCTTTGATGGTGATCTCTCAATTTCTCTTCCACTCCTAAGTGTGATGGCCTTGCATTGTTCTTTTATATTCACTTCTGTGTTGTTAGGAAAAGTTCCTCTTTATTAGGCATTTATGGTTATGGCCAGTTGCCCAATTTGCATTTCAAGATTCTTCATAGTGACTCCCATATTGCTATAATGAGTCTCAATGTTATCCAACTGTGAATTAGTCTTTTTAAACCTTACTTTTGTATCCTCAACAAATGATACCATGGCATCTTCAAGTGACATCTTCTTCTCACTTTATTGACAATCAAATCCTGAAGAAGGTTGCAGCACATTCTTTGTATTTCCATAAGACAAATTCTCATAATTTCAATGGCCTAGATAGTAATATTGTGGCATAGGATTACCACGATAGTTGTAGTTTCGATTGTTGATGTATTGAACCTGTTCTTGACTCGCTTCATTGCTTGGATCTGTCCTACTTGTATCTGCCACATATTCTACACTTTGTGGTATCCTTTGCGTGGTCAAAGCTGAAATCTAATGGGATAGAGAAACAATTTGAGCTGAAAGGGCAGTAAACGACTCCAAATCATGAATCCCAACAAATTTCTTAGCTGTAGTTCTTTCGATTGGCTATTGATAGTTGTTTGAGGCCATTTCTTCCAAAAGAGAAGTAGCACCTTCAACTATCTTTGACATCAAAGTTCCTCTAGACGCAACATCAACTAAAGTTCGAGTTTGCCCATTTAACCCATTATAAAATATCTGAATTTGCAACCAATCCAGCAATTCGTGTTGTGGGCAACGTTGAATCAAATCTTTATACATTTCCCAAGCTTTATAGATTGATTCAAAATCATTTTCTTGAATTGACCAATCTCACTGTGGAGTTGGGCTATTTTTGCATGTAGAAAGAATTTAGTTAGAAACTTTTCTGCCATGTCTTGCAAACTAATGGTACTTCTCGGTTGTAGAGATTGTAGTCAACCTCTTGCCTTATTCCTCAAGGAAAAAGGGAGCAATCTCAGTTTAATGGTGTCTTCAATAACACCATTGATCTTTACAGTCTCGCAAATCTCCATAAACATCGCCAAATGAATATTGGGATCATCAAGTGGTGATCCGCTGAATTGGGCTTGTTGCACCATGTTGATCAAGGCGGGTTTAAGCTTAAAGTTGTTGGCATTAGTGGTCTGGCATCCAATACTCGTGTAGTTGTCATTCACAATTGGCCGTACATAATCCTTCAAGATGCGTGGCTGCACATTCTCTTGTCCATTCTCCATTTCTAGTACCTTTCTTTTTCTTAGTGCTCTAAGAGTTCTTTTAATCTTCGGATCAAAACAAGTAATGTCACGGGTTCTAGCATGGCACATCCAATATAAAAAATACACCTGAAGAAAAAAATAAAAAAATAAAAAAATAAACTAAAAGAAAAGAAAAGAAAAGAAATAAAATAAAATAAAAATAAAAATAAAATTATAAATTAAAACCAAGATTATTTTGTATCGATATTGAAAAAAATAATAAAAAATCAATCATCGGCAATGACGCCAAAAACTTGATCGCTGCAAAACTACAAGTGCACAGTATCGTAGTTTTATAGTAAAGTGATGAGAAGAGTGTCGTCCTCAGGGATTGGTGACTTACTTTTACCAAGTACCAAAATTATTCTAATTTTGACTTTATTTAGAAAAGAAATTAAGATTTTTGTAAGTGCAAATTGAAATAAAATCACTTTAAAGAAACTATTCAAAGGAAAATAACATTGTTTGCCAAGTATCAAATTAACGAGAAAAAAAACTTCTAGATAATCGATTTCACCTAGTCTATCACTATGTTTTTCTCATTTAACTAATAGGAATTAATTTTCTCTGTTTGTTAGCAAATCTCAAATTCATCCAAAAGCCTATTTCGATAGTCAATTGGAAACTGTTCTTGTTCATCATTCAATACAAGAGTATGCAAATTAATAAAACAAGAATGCAAAAAGACCCACGTTTTTAATACTATATAAGTTCATACAAGTCTCTCGATCTCTATAATTACCTATGTCGAAATATCCAAGATCTATCTTATAATTCCCTCACTCGATAGCAAATCACATGATAAAAATCATCTAATTAATGGCCAATTAATCAGAAGCAATAAGCTCTGAATAAATCAAAAAAAATATGGAAGAAAATTACTTCAGATTAGCATAGGCAAGCAAGCTTAGTTTGAAACTTGATTACATTGTTTTCATAGAAATAAGATGATTAGTTCATGCTGAAAATAAAATCCCACATAAACGAATTCACTGTTTTTTCTTTTCTCCGGTGAATGGAAGAAAAATCACACATAGCCCAGTCGTCGTGTGCACCCTTCCTGTTCCCCCAAGGATTTTTTTTTTTTTTTTTTTCTGTGCAGCCAGCCACTCCCCACATAGTTGTTCGTGTTCGTCTCTCCCAAAGAAGACCTCCCTGGTGGCACTTGACTTCCTGCTGTAGCTGCTCACTCCTCTGCCAGCCCTCCTTGCTGCTTTCAAATTCCCTTTCCTTAGAAAACCCTATATTTTCTTTTAATTGGCCTGCCAACCTTTACTCCAACCCAGTGCACCCTCCTTCCCTTTCATGGCCAAGTCACATCAAGATCCGACTTCCATTTTTTTTTTTTTTCAATTTGGCTCCAGCTCCTACACATAGCCCCATCTACCCGAGGTCCCTCTTTCCAAGTCCAGCGCCTCTCTTGCTTTTTGTTTTGGCATTCAATTTCCAACTCATAGGTTGAAGCCCACTCACCTCTTATTTTAAGGCCCAACTCCAATTTCATTCTCCCCTTTAATTCCAAAACCCAACTCACAGGCTTTAACTTATTATTATTATTATTATTATTATTATTATTATTATTATTATTATTATTATTATTATTATTTTCTTTTAAACCCACGCACAAGCCCGCGATTATTTAACAGCTCATGACTCTCCACCTGTATTTCATGCATGACTTGTACACGACTTCTCTTCATGAGCGTGCATGACACTTGATTCGGACTCCAGCTCACGTACACAGCACCTCTTTATGCTCACGACCCGCATAGTGCATGCGACGTCTCCTTTTGTTGTGCACGACTTCTCCAACATTTTTAATTCCGAATTTAATTTCCAATTTTTTTTATTTTCTTCAAATATACAATAAAATTAAATGACCACAATGAGACCTAAAATCAGAAAAAATTAAATAAAATTATGCCAAAGTTTAAAGTTAAGAAATGATAATTTATTCTTATATATGACAGTCATCAGCTTTAATTAAGGGTTTTTAGGAGAAAGACTATTTGGTAAAGTATTATGTACGGAAGAATTAAATTTACCTTTGTGGTATTACCATTATTGGTATTACCATTTTCTTGTAAAATTGCATATTGTAAGGTGATTAGATTTTCCTCTTTCCATCTCTTGAAGTAGATTCCTTTAAATTAAAAAGACTTGTTGAGATCTCCAACATTTTTTCTCGGTTTCTTAACTATAGAACTCCATATATTGAATCTTTTTAAAATTGTTAGGAAATTTAATTTAAAAAAATAATAAAACTTAAACAATAAATAAAAATATAAATATTAACACGATTCAAAAATAGACTGATGCACGGATATCTCGCTCTCTTTAAAGAGATTTAAGCCATCTGCGGTTCTTTAACTTAACCTACGAACCGATACAGCAAAACTCCTCAAGATTTGTCTTCCCTAGGATACAACATCCTCATTTGAATCGTATGACTCTCTCCAATTCTGCACAAACGGAGGAGTCCAAAACTCTACTAAAAACACATTTCTTTACTTGTCAAACTCTCTAAACTCAAAAGAATGATGATATGATTATGATGAGAATGATGAGAATAGATTGGTGTGTCGTATCAATATCTTAAGGGTCTATTTATACGCACAAAATGACCTTTCATTCTCCATGCACTTAATAAATAACATGTATATATATTAAATAGATACATACTTAGATTTTAGGTACATTCCTATAATTAATCTTATGATTTTATGAAATACATAAATGAATGACCTAATTAAATGTAGATACATAACTCAATCCAAGGTACATTGTCTTTCCCACGATAATAAATAAAATAATAATATTAAAATATACTAACAATATGAGTAATAAAGTAATAATATTAAAATACACTAACATCATGTTTTACTTATTAGACCAAATTTTTTTTTGAAGTGCTTCCATGACGTATGCTTTTCTGTATTTGAGATTGTAGTTCATTGTTGAAAAGGTTATTGAAAAGGAAGAAGCAAACAAGTAGTTTGAGACTTCAAAGGAGTCAAAGAAACAAAAAGTTAGCCTAGAAACTGACTAGAACAAAGAATAGTACAGTAATAAGCTTCCAAATTTAAAATAACAATCAAAAAGTCCTCCCAATACAATGAACTCAAATTTTTATCAATCTGACTCTAATGAAAAAAATTATATAGGCATCTATGTGATACTACTAACGAGTTGGAACACTTATCCTTGAAAATTCTTCTGTTTCTCTCATTCCAGATCTCTCAATAAATGACCGCTAGACTTGTTAGTCTAAAAGTTCTTAAGAATCCTTAAGAGTCTAAAAAAGTTTCAAGTGTGGAACAATGATTTCAAATCTTTTGGCATAACCTAATTAAGATTTAAGCATTGCCCCACCGTGACCCAAATTTGTTTGCTAAAATAACAATGAAGAAAGATATGATCGGCAAAACTGGTAGACAAAGCATCTAGATTCAATGGGGTTAGGGAGGTCATTAGTGTGGCTTAATTCTTGAAACTTGGACCGACAAAACTGGTAGACATTTTGGGCTATGATAGCCCATATTGAAGTAAAAGCAGCTGAAATGGGGCCCAAAATTATAAAACGAATGGGCCAGAGAGGTGCACTGGGCCTTCAAATGGGCCACTGTCACTTATTGGTCCATGCTTGTATGCTTCAGTGCACCCTGCACCTGCTGTGAATGGATGGATGCTGCTGACCCACCACGAGTCAACTTATCTTTTTTTACATACTTAACGAACAAGGCATCTCATCCTTAAGCTTTTTAAAAGTAGATAGAGAAAAATAAAGGTAAAAAGAATCTTTTAAAATTTATTGCTAATTCACATAAATTAAGTAAATTTTTATTTTATTAATTACTATATATAAATATCTTTATTCTTTTTTTTAATAAAAAAATATACTTAACGCTCCTCAAATTATATTTATAATAAATCATCTCTTAAATTTCTAAAAGTGATACATATACCCCTCAAACTATCTTTATGATTATCAAAAAAATTTCATTCCGTTAACAACTCTAAAATCTAAAGCAGTATTGTTTTTTAGATGTCATGCCTTCGAATATGTTTGTTTCGATTAACTGATTACTTTTGAAAATTTGAATTTGGAACTTTAATATCAGTGTGTGTTCAAGTTTCAAATCATTGGAATGTAATCTAAAATACAAGTTTAGATCATGATTAATATTATTTAATTTAAGCAGTTTAAATTTAAAAAAGTAATAACTATGATGAGATAGACACATTTTTCTTAGTAACCCGTGTTTGCCGGAAAGCATAATCAAGTGAACATTATTAAAGTGGAAAAGTCGGGCATTTCTCAACCTTCTTTTCCCATATTACCTCAAGAGGTGTATTTGCGAACTCCTCTTACTCCTCCTCTTTCTCCTCAAAAATAAAACCTTTCTAAAAGATAAGTGTCCCCTTTTCTACCAAAAATGAAAGAGAAGAATCTTGTAACTTGAACAAAAAAAAAAAGGCACTTTGATCAATAAGAAAAAAAAGGGAAAGAATCCTTTTGTTATTATTATTATTATTATTATTATTATTATTATTATGTTGTCGGAAAAGAATCTCATAATGTATATGAGATATTATTTAATTTACCTTGTATCTCTCTCAATTTTGCTATAAAAAAATATCTTGCATGAGTGAGATTGGTTATGAGAGTATACTTGTTTTTGTGAATAGCTTGACTAGACCAGGCTAAAAGTATCAACTCAATCTAAAGGTTTTGAAAGCCTAAAATAGTGATAGCATGAGGGGAGAATCCTTAAGAGTAGTTGTATATGAGTGAGTACCAACTCAATCTAAAAGTACTTTAAGCCAATAAGTTTTGTCCCGTCCATGTATACGAGTCACTCATTCTCCATTCAATTTTTTTTTTAAGACAATTATCTATATTTTTTTTCTTTTGGTTCTTTTAAGACATGATGGTCTTACAAGGACGGAATTAAAGAAGATATATATAATATAGATAGGAACGTATTCGCTATGCCAAGTCATACGGTATCAATTGCAAACCCTTCATCCAAAAGACTTCCTTTACGATAACTTAGAATATATGACAAAGTTGAGTAGGGTATGCAAGGGGCCAAGGGGATAGAGAATGACCCTATCTCATATATATGTGCAAGACATATGCATGCAAGCATTTTTCAATACCCAATCAACATAGATGATTGACCTGCAATAGTACTACATCCCCTTTTATTTGTCAAAGATATATATGGTCATTTAATTCTTATGAATGTATATACCAAATATTTTGTAAGAATTTAATTATTTAAGTACTTTTTTCTAAATTATTATTTATTTATTTTTCATAAAATCTTAATTTTTAAAAAAATAATAATTTAATTAATTATCATGCTTATGTCAACTGATTGATTCAACTTAGTCATCAAAGTATTCTATCTGCTTATAGGTTTAATTTTCAAAATACATTATAATTAACTAATTAATTTTTTCAACTTAACTTATTAAAGTAAAAAAGACAATGACCTCCCTTAAGATTTGACATAAAGACAATGACCTCCTTTAAGGTTTCAAAAATATCACAGACTACCTCTGGGATTTCAAAATTTCTAAAAATCTCCTTTGATGTTTGTTAAAAAGATACAAATATCTCATTGAGTTTTGCAAAAAAGATAAGTTTTTTTGAAAGGAGATTTGTATCTTTTTGATAAATCTTAGGGGAGTTATGTGATATATTTTAAAATCTCAGAGGAAGTTCGTGGTATTTTTATTTTTTTACCAAATGTTAGGAGAGGTGAGTGTCTCTTTTGTCCTTTTTTGAATTAATGTCATTTTTAAAATATATCTTATCAAAATTGAGTGAAATAGTCATTTTACTAAGGATAAAATTTTATGTTATTTTTTCACTAAGCTTAATGGTTGACTAACGTTCGGTCAATTAACGGAGGGTTCATTTTGTCAATAAAATTAAAATTTAAGTGGTTTTGTATTAATTTTTGAAAACTCGGGTGGTGAAGTACCATATTTTGAAAACTGAATAGGTATTGTTGGATTTTACCCATAATATATGAGCCCCAACCTCTTAAAAATAGGATTAGAAAGGTCATTAATATTATTATTTAGAGAAAATTATTATGTTAAACTGTCTAATCACTTCATATTTTAGGTAATTGATCATATTCTTAAATTTTGAATGATTTTACATGATTTTAGGAGAGTCTACATTAAGTATTTATGTTTTTAATTTAGAAGCATTTAAATTTTGGTAATGTGATTAGTTATTGAAATTTTTTGAAAATTATGGGCTATGATAGTCCATATTGAAGGAAAAGCAGCCCAACAGGGCCCACAAATTTAAAAATAAAATAACAATTAAAAATTAGTATTAAAAACTAAAAATTTATTATAGTATCCCATTAAGTTAATATTTCTAAACTAAAATTAATTAAAATTTTGATTTAAACATATTCTCATTTTTTGCCCTTGAATCAAATATCATTAAAAAAAATGTTACAATGGCAAAAGTGCAAAATGATACAAATTTAAAATATTTTAATAATAGAACTATTATAAGTATTTTATTTAATTTTTGTATTTTAAACTCATTTTTACCAGAACATTACTATTATTGTCCATGACAATTGAAAAGTACTAAAAAATATTTTCTTTTAAATTTGATTTAATTATTTTTATTTTTTTTGTAAAATTTATGGATATTTTAAATTCACCTTATCATTTAATTTTAATTGAAAATTATATACAAAATGAATGATTTAATCGATAGAAGTTAATTCTAAATATTAAAGTAATATGCCAACAGGCTGCCAAAAAGGGTTAAAAATCATCAAATCTGTTCTAAAATTAAAATAACAAAAAACTTACAATAATATAAACAGATGTACTCTCCATCATAAATTTAATTTTGTATAAATTAAAATAGAAAAAAAAAACATAAATACTAGACAAATTCTAACATTTCTTCTCTCTACTCACTTTATGCAAGTTGGGGACACTTTGGACCCTAATTCCTTCCAATCTTCTTGGCATATATTTTTATAATCTCTTATATACATGATCTCTTTTTTAAGTGCATTCAAGATATCATTCATTTCTTTCTAAGCACATGTCATGCCACAATTATGAAGATACTCTCTTTCTCCTTGAATGGGAACCAACGGATCACATTCCTTGTGATCGTTCAATATTATAATCTTCGTTTTTGATGGTTCAAAATATGTTGCCACTTGGTATGAAAGTTCATTTAAATAGACAATAGCCACCAATTGTCTAAATGGATTCGTTACTTTTGTGAGTATATTATCATTTTTAATTAGGCATCTTAAAAGTGTATACGAACATCATACATATATGTTTTTTTAATTCAAGTATCAAAAAAAGGATTAAAACCAAAAAAGGAATTTTAGATAGGAGAAAGACTCTCTCATTTGTAACTCAAACATATCCATATGGGTAATATTCTTGATTATTGTATTTTTTAAAGGACATAAGTGTCTGCTTACTGTACTGTACTCCTAAAAGTTGTGGAGGGCACTAAACTTTGAATTCAATGACCTCCTTGAAAATGTGATTAGTTCTTTTATTTGATTCATATTATCTTTTTTCTTTTTTGTAATTTTTGGTTAATTGATTTAATTAATATGATGAAGTTATCATATTGAATATCACTTGTTGCTTAATTTTTGTCATAAAGTATTAATTTAATATTTTGATAATTAAAGATAATAATGTATTATAATAATATTAGTAAAATAAAATTATTCATTTTTTGTTGGAACGCTACTTCATATGTATTTTAAGTGTTAAAATTATCTCAACGAAGAAGGACTGTTCTTGCCCTTCATTTTGTTTTTAAAAATTATCTCATCCATAATCTTAATATTTGCATTTTAAAAATATTCACTTTTTGGCCTAGCTAGTTTCCTAATATTTTCTTTTTGATGGTAAAATATTTATTTAAGTATATAAAAGTATACAAGAAGAAAGAAAACCAAACAGAAATGAAATAGAAAAGAAGATTAAAAAAAAAAAGAAAATAGGAAAAGAAAATTTCTTAAATTCTCGACTTAAATGAGTTCAAGAAAATTCTTTGAATAATAGAACAATGATTCTAATTGATATGCATATTAATTATAACTTGTCTTATCATCAACAATTAATAAATATTTTGGCAACAATTGATCACCACGCATTTTCTTAAGATGGCTTACCTTTTATTTTTATTTTTTTAGTATATATATTAATCATGAGGTTCAGAATATATGATTCACAATCTTATATTTTAATTTCCTTAATTAGCTAGTTTGTGTGGGCAGTGAAGTTATGCCTTTTGCCCTTCATTCCTTATCATTTTTTGGTTCTTTAATGCATGCATACGTGATGATTTGACCCTTCAAGATAGAGAAAAAAAAAAGAAAAAAAAAAGAAAAAGATATGAATGCTTACGCACACAAATTGAGAATACCAAGTTGGAGGGTCCTCCCAACTCATGCAAACCCTTCATTCACAAGACATCTTCTAAGATAAGTTATAATATATTAAAAAAATGAAATTGTTGAGTCATGTAAGCCAATATAATGCCCCTATCCATCCTATATATACACATGACATATACAAGCAAACTTCAACACCTAGCTAGTAGTGTAGAGGATTAACCTACCGCAACTGTGCATCTGTTTTTGATTTTTCTCACTTGAAATATCAAGGAGCTAGTGTGATATATAGATTGATCGAAGTGTCGAAATGGTTCGGGTGGATAAGAAGAATGAAATGAAGCCCTACACCAAGGACCAGATAAGGGAGATATTCAAGAAATACGACAAGGACCATAATGGGGTCCTATCCAAGGAGGAGCTGAAGGTAGCCTTCCGACACATGGGCTCTCGTGCCCCTAAAATTAGGGTATACCTTAGTGTCTACGCTGCAGATGCCAATGGTGATGGTGTCATTAGCGAGAATGAACTCGAAGACCTTGTCAACTATGCTGTTGCTTTAGGGTATAAAGTGAAGTAACAGATGAACAATATTCCTAATTAACTGTAGCTTTGTTATATGTCTAAGTATTGAAGCTTTTGCTTCAATATCAGTTGTAGTATATCTGTGTGATGGTGGTGGGCTAGAAATATGTGATGGCCACCTTCCATATATATATATATATATCTTGGTGATGTGGTTTCATAAGCTAGGTTAGCAGGGTTGCTGGGTTAGCATGGTTTGGATGTTCATGTGAACGCATGTCCTCCTTCTTAACTCGAATTATGTAGAAGTACGTCTTATATATGTATTTGATGATGAATTATATATATATATATATATGTTGTGTTTTTATTAAATAAATAGAAAGTTTGTAAGCGTAAAATGCACATGCACAAGATAGCTTATTTCTTATCTCATATCATTTCTCACCTCTTACTTTTGGTCTCTAAGGATTCAAACTAGAGTCTTACATGAAAATTTCAATTTTAATAAAAGTCTTCCAAAACAACAACAATTATTTGTATATTACAAAAATAAGCTCCAAAACAAATTCCCCCATGGGAGGATTGCACTTTACTAAGTCAAGCAAGCTAGGTCTAGGACCATTTATCCGATTTGTTATTTTAATTTATTTTAAAAATATATTAAGGATATTTAAATTAATTTTCAGAAATAATTTTTATTTTCATTTTCAATTTTTTCAAGAACTAAAAAAATGAACTTGTTTTTAATTTTACAACATTGTTGAACAGGTAGAAAATATTACAAGGTCTTGCCACTACTCACTTATAGAAATAATTTTCTTTTCGATTTCTACACTTTCAAATTATTACAAAAATGCTACCCTATTTTATAATTTTCTAAATCTGTGAATGAAAGATTGTTGAGCTAAAATGGAAACGGAGAGTCTTGATGAGCCTTGATGAGGATGAGTTGCGGAGGAGCCAGCTTTGATGTGTCAGAGTAAGAGTGTCAATGCTAATTCATCCCATTGAATCCCATTAAACACCTTCCTTTACTATCCATCTCATTCAACTATATAATGGAGAAGTGTGTGCGTGAATGTGATGTGAGTGAGTGTGAGAGTTGTGCTGAAGGTGAGAGAGAGAAAGGTGTGAGAAAAGGGTGAGTTGAGTTGAGTGGTGTCTCCTCCTCCTCTTGTATTTTCTCCTAAGTTATAGTGAAATTCGGTGTGCTCCATGGACGTGGGTCAGATTGGATCGAACCATGTTAAATTTAGTGTACCTATTTTGCTTGTTTATTTTAATTGTTGTGTGATTGTTGTTCCCAAATCCCTAACAAAGATAACAAACATATATCTAGAATTGCTATATGATTTCTCAGTTTATATAATTTTTAAAAAATGAAAAGTAATATTTTATTGTTTAATTATTTGAAAAAACTAGAATTATAAAATAAAAATTGTTTTCTATAGCTGAACAAATTCTTTATTTTATACATTTTTAATACAAATTTTAAACAATTAAAAAACCACAGTCATACATTTATAATTCTTTTAAAACTAAAAAAAAACAAAATGAAAACTATTTTCCACAATTAGCCAAGATAGTATATATGGTCCAATTTTTAGAATTACAAATATTACACTAAATATTGTAAAATAATAAAATGAAGAAGCTTGTATCAGACTCACCCTCATGTGACGACAACCCTTCACAGCCCACTTAGCAACCATATTTCATTTTTACCTCATAGAAGAAAGTGCTCAATTTATAATTGAATAATGAAAGCACAAATATTAAATAGAAATAATATGTAAAAAAATCTAAGTTTAATTTATTAATTTGTGAAAAAAATAATTTTTGGGTGCTACGTACAAACTTCATTCCTAAAAGAAAATTGATGATGATTCTGTTAAATTTTCAAATGAGTATATATATATATATATTGAAATGTCAAGTCTTCGAATAATTTGATTAACTAATTACTTTTGAAAATTAAAATTTGGAACTTCAATATCTATGTGTGTTAAAGTTTTAAATTGCTGGAATGTTATCTCAAATACATGCTTAGAACATGATTAATATTATTTAATTTAAACATTTTAAGTTCAAAAAAGGTAATAACTATGATTAAATAGACATATTCTTCTTAGGAACCAGTGTTTGTCAGGAAGCATAATCAAGTGAACATTATTGGAGGGGTGGGAAAGTTGCGCATTTCTCAACTTTATTTTCTCACCACCTGCAAGAGTTGCATTTGCTAACTCCACTTGCTCCTCAAAAAGAAAATCTTTGTAAAGGATAAGTGTACCCTTTTCTACTAAAAATGAAAGGGGAAGAATCTTGTAACTTGAAGAACCAAAAGGCACTTTGATCAACAAGGAAAAGGGGAAAGAATCCTTTACTATTATAATTATTATGTGAGGAAAGAATCCCATAATTTATATGATATACTATTTAATTTAACTTGTATCTCTCGCAATTTTTACTATTAAAAAATGTCTTGCATGAGTGAGATAGGTTATGAGAGGACACTTATTTTTGTGAATAGCTTGATTAGACTAGGCTAGCTAGGTACCTCCCAAGTTTTGTTAGATGAGTCTATAATGCTTGCATAGGTATTAGATCAATTATCTAGGTTAATACGAGGGCTCTCCAAGATGAGAAAAGACATAGGGTGGCCACCTCCGTCTTCAAGAATTTGATCATTGTAAGTAGTTTGATTAGAATAAAAGCAAAGCATGACTATATGTTCTAGTTAATTTCCTGATTTATCACTAAGTTGTTAATTTTGATTTTGGTCGAAGTGCATTAGAATGTTGAGGTGATTGAAGACAATGCTATGAAAAATCCTCAAACGTTTCAATGGAGAAAAAGGTTTTGAAAGCCTAAAATAGTGCTACTATGAGGGGAGAATCCTTAAGAGTGGCTTTATATGGGTGAATACCAACTCAATTTAAAAGTATTTTAAGCCAATAAGTCTTGTCCTGTCCATGTATACAAGTCACTCATTCTCTATTCTTTTTTTTTTTTAATGTGGAACAACTATCAAAAGTGAAATAAACAGTAATCAATAAATATATTTGACCGAGTTATTTATTTGGAATGGGAAAAGTAAGTTTTACTCTCCTTTAAATTTGTGTGGTCCAGTGAATTTATACTAAATTGGTAACCACATGCCTTCTGCCCTTCTTTTTCTCTTTTATCTTTTTCTTTCTTTCTTTCTTTTGGTTCTTTTAAGACATAATAGTCATGCAAGGAGGGAATTAGAGAAGATATATATAGGAACATATTCACAATGCCAAGTCATAAGGTATCAATTGCAAACCCTTCATCCAAAAGACTTCCTTTACAATAACTTAGAATATATGACAAAGTTGAGTAGGGTATGCCCGTGGCCAAGGGGATGGAGAATGACCTTATTCTATATATATGTGCAAGACATATGTATGCAAGCAAATTTCAATACCCAATCAATATAGAAGATTGACTTGCAATAGTACAACTCCCTTTTTCACTTGACAAATCGGGGAGGGAGATAGGAGGGTGAAAAATGTTTGGCACAAACACGAGGTGTGAGACCATGACCTTGACCCAAGAGCAGATAAGGGTCATATTCAATGAGGATGGGAATATGCATATGTGATCAGATGAGCAACATTAAGTATATGTGAAAAAAAAAAATAATTTTAGTCATAATAAAACGATATTTTAAAATAATATCTATTTAATAAATTAAATTAAAAAATTTGTTAGCATAGTGTCTTGATGAGAGCTCACTAAACGACTCAAAAATTCAAAAATTTTAGAGACCACCCTTGCGATTTTGAAAATTCCAAAGATCTCCCTTAAAGTTTGTTAAAAAGAAACAAATCTCCCCTTATATTTTGCAAAAGGATTTTTTTTTTTTTTTAAAGAAGGTTTGTATCTTTTTGACAAACCCCAGGAGACATATGTGATATTTTTAAAATTTCAGGGGCGCGGTTTGTTTTGAAATCTCAAGGGAGGTCTTTGTTTTTTTTACCAAACCTTAGAAGAGGTGAGAGTCTCGTTTGCCCTTTATTAAATTAATGTCATTTAAAAATTTATCTAATCAAAATTGAGTGAAATAGTCATTTTTAGGATAAAAGTTAATTTTTTTTACAAAGCTTAATGGTTGACTAATAGTCAATTAATAGAGGGTTCATTTTTTCAGTAAAATTAAAAATCAAGAGGTTTTGTGATGATTTTTGAAAAGTGAATGGGCATTGTTGGATTTTACCCCATAAAAATTTGAGCCCCAAGCTCTTAAAAATAGGATTAGAAATGCCACTAGTATTATTATTTAGAGAAAATTATTATGTTAGACAGTCTAATCATTTAATATTTTAGATAATTGATCATACTCTTAAATTTTAAATAATTTTACATGATTTTAGGAGAGTCTAAATTAAGTATTTATTTATTTTAATTTAAAAGCATTTAAAATTTGTGTTATTTAATGTCTTCGGAAATTATGGGCTATGATAGTCCATATTGAGGTAAAAGTAGCCCAACAGTGCCCACAAATTTAAACTTAATAGGCTAGGGAGATGCACAAGGCTAGGAGAAATTACTACGTCATGAAAAATGGACAAAGAATGAAGTCTCAGAGATTTAGAAGAGAATCAATAACATGTTTAATGAGGTAGAAGACCTTAAGGCTAATAAATTAGCCAATGCCGAAAAAATTCTTGCAAGAACTAGTAAGGGTTCAGCAAGAGGTGGATCTGCAGGAGCAGGACCATCAAGTTATGGGGAAACAGGGCAAGTAAGTTTTCCAAAAGTTTCATCATGGGATGCAAAGCCAGTTTGGCAGCCCCTAAGAATGGAACCACAACCATGGGAGCGAAAGAAGTTATCTTTCAAGGAAATGCTCCAAACTATGGCAAAACAGCAGGTGCCTGCTTTAAATTACCCAGGAAGAATTCCGGAGGAATTGAAGCCAAGAAGAAGTGTTCTAGAGGGAGTACCCCAGAACGGAACAATCCTAAGGCTCAATTGCAAAAAGGATCCTGCAGTTGTGATTGATGATTGGGCTATGGATATTAGATATCATATCCTTAGCAGAGGAATAGAATCTTGATCAGTGGAGCAAGCATATAAATTTGCAGTAGCCACACTAAGAGAAAATGCTGGAGATTTTTGGGAGTTACTTCAAAGAAACTCATATGTTAGTACCATTATCATAAACACTATCAAAACTCTAGATGAAGTAATTGCTATCATAGCAAATTTCCTCAAACGGGAGTTTGTAGGATATTCTCTAGTTGATAGAGGTGACAAGCTAGTTGAAAAAGCTAGAATGGCTCTCACAAAGATTCATATATGTGACGTGTTACTTTGAAGAGTTTCTTTGTGAATTTCAATATTGGTATTATAAGCTCAGACCACAAGATCAAGCATACGCAAAAGAAGTCTTTATCAATAAATTACCCAGAATTTGGCCAGAAGTGGTAAAACAAGCTGTTAAGCAGAGACTGGAGAGAGATACAGAAGTATCAGATACTCTTGGAGTCAGAGCTGAAACAGTAAGAAAAATGATAAGAATTTACTGTATGCAGTGGCATATGTTTCAGGATGTAAGAAACGTGCCTTATATGAATCCAGTATATTGTCCCAAGATAAGTGGGGCAGTAGGGAGATATGGTTGTAACCAGAGACCAACTAAATACTCAGAACGAGTAGAAACTAGTTGTGCATGAGGAATATGGCATAAGAAGAAAACATCCAATGTCACAGGAAAGACTTGGAAGAAATTTGGAAAAAGGAAGAGCTCTAAAAAGGGCAGAAAAACCCAGAGAAGAGATATCTTAGACCCAGTATGGTTAGAGAAGATGTCAAGGAATCATTCAAGAAGAAATATGGATGATATCCTAAATGTCCTCAAGAAAAGACTCTGGAGAATTGTGACTATTGTTGGTTTTTTGGAAAGAAGGGTCATAAGTCTAATAATTGTCCAGAAGCAGAGACAAGGAAGGGTAGCCTCAAGAGTATCTTGATGGAGAATTCTTCATAATTACTTTATGAACCGATTTAGGGAGAGGAGATAGACTCAAATGATGAGAGTATTTATTCTATTTTCTCAAAATACTCCGATTCGAAAAATGAAGAAGAAGATTCAGAAGATGAATCTCCTTTTAATCTGAAGCTAAGTCAACTAATTAAGACTAGCTATGATGAGAGCAGTAGATAAAGCACCAGAACTAGTTTCTCTAGCAGGAAAAGAATGATATCTAGTGTAAACAGCAGAAACTGAAATTCCTTCAAAAAGTAGAGATTGTCAGGAATGGAGGATGCCTCGAGCTAGTTGGGCTGAAGCATACCTTACCTCATGGAAACCTTACAAAGAGACTGTAAAGGTAATCGAGAAAGAGGTAACGTCAAATGTAACGATCCGAAGAATAATGTTATTTAAATAATAAAGAGGGAGGGGGGAATGGAGACAGAAACAGAAGGAGGCAACAGACTTTGTCGGACATTGCATTTTGGATATAATAACCCAAGGAATATTCTCATGGCCTCATCGAAAAACACTAGGGATTCGTCGACAAGGGTACAAGAGGGTCTTGTCGACGAGGGTATGTTTTGTCGACGAGAAGATACCGAGAGAAGATTTTGGGTGATTCTGAATTTCTTCGATGAAGGGGAGAGTTCGTCAACGAATTTCCTATTAGACTCGTCGACGAGATGATGTGGCTCGTCGACGAAGGACGCAGTATAAATAGCCCTAAAATTGGTTTAATTGCAGATATTCAACGAAAAACTTCCCTTCTCTCTCTCCTATAGTCTCCCCTCCATATCTCTTCAATTCTAGCCCCGTTAGTCGCTGGATCGACGATCTGAGGCCACCACCACGCTCCTAGCGAGGTTCTCTCCAACTTTACTAGGGCGGATCATCGGTGGGATCGAGTTGAATTTCTTCCCAGAATTAGGGTAAGACCTTTAATTTAGTTTTTGGCCTTCTGGCAGTTGTAGGAAATGATGGAGACAAATAAATAATGATATTCCGTTCTGGAGAATATTGTTTTTAGGGTGTTGATGTAATGACTTAGCCCTTTATACGGACCTAGGTGTCACTCACTCATACAAAATACATGTACCTGTTCAAGATACATAAACAACCCGCCCTAACCAGGGATAAACGTGTATAAATCATACATGATTACGATGTAAATGTCGTGGAAAAACATAAACATCCATTTGGATTTCTATCAGTCTTATACCAGAGTTTACTAATACATCCACAATTACATAAAACCAGACATAGAATAAATCCTGTTATTACAACCCTCCAAAAAGGACTTTCATCTAGGTTTAATACAAGATTCAAATGCTTATGTAGGCTAATAAAAAATAATCTCCCTAGTCCCTTTAGCTACTAGGACCGACGTACTGATGAACCTGAAAACAAAGGTTGTATAATAGGGTGAGACACCTCTCAGTAAGGAAGAAAGTGTTACAACAGTGTGTAACTGCATATATGCACATTTTCATACAAACTCATACGTTTGAAACATTTGTTTATAATACTGTATCGTATAACATTTATCAGCACATCAAATATTTAAATCATGCATATGAATATTAGAACAACTACTAGCTTGTCATACATATATTGCCTATTTACCCCGTGGCACGAGTTGTGCACTGATATCTCCAACAATGCCCTGTTCGTGCAGGCATATGTCAAGTATCTATATATAGTCCGACTGCCCCAATCTGGTTTATTATTTCACCAATGGTTTCATTACACCTGCTAGCCGACCATCTATGTACCCACACTGATTTTAAACATGAGTGGTTGCACTGTACCCTTCCAACTGAGGAATATTTCCTGCCATTGGGGGTTATCTTTCAACCCCATAACTGAAGCTTTTTCAACTTCTAACTGGAGTATCTTTCAACTCCTATTACTAGAGTATCTTTCAACTCCTTTAGTAGCAAGCTATGGTTCCATTTATCAAATATACAAATTATAACAAAATATAATAACCTGTGCAATTCCAGTATTTTCACAAATTCAAATAATCACATCGGGTTCAAACCAGCACCTATCCACTCAGTTTACCCGTTTTAAAAAATACAGTTCGGTGTATCACCGGCCTCTGTTTTCCACATACTCAGTATAACAAATTGGAACTCCATTCCCATAATCTATATCAATAGTATAGAAAATTCATACATTTCCATTTCAACATATATCACACGAGTTTAGTCCAAAAATCCGCTAAATGATATAAATCTAGTAAACATCATTTAAAAGGAAAAGTAAAGGATTCAAGCATCTCCTATTACAATATAAATGCAAATAAGTGATTTTCGTAAGATTTGGAGATCATACGCCAAAATCCTCGTTTTTACCAAAAATCGTAAAATCGTAAATCGGCATTTCTACTCGGTTGAATTTAGCAACTAAGCAGATAAATCATACATATAAATATAAACTAGCTTTTTAGCGGTTTAGTTTTTCCAAAAATGCTGTTGTAATCAAATTCCCCTTACCTTAAACTCGAAACGAAACCTCGTACAAAACCAATCCAAATCGATAACCCAGGATCCTAGAAACCTAAAACCACAGAACGTAATCTTACCACAATTTCGACTACTATCCAAATATCTAATCAAAATTGAAATCAAATCCCTACCTCGATTTTCGAGAAAACCCGAAAATCCTCAAAACAACAATTTGATCCACTAAAGTTGTAGAACTTCCTCCTCTGATCCCCACAAGAACTTCCATTTTTAGAAACGGGTGTCAAATAGCGAAGAATCTTAGAGAGAGAGAGAGAGAGAGAGAGAGAGAGAGAGAGAGAGAGAGAGAGAGAGAGAGAGAGAGAGAGAATGAGAGAATTTATAGAATAAAACTTAACTTAACATTTAAGTAATCTAAATAAATATCTCCTCCAAGATATTTATATACAAATATCTCAAAATATCTTCTCCAAAATATCTCCTCCAAAATATCTCCCCCAAAATATCTCTTTATTTATTTATTTATTATTCATTATTTATTTATTTATTTTTGTAGTCAGGTTACTACAGTTGAGTAGGAAACCCTGCGGGTGTTGGACAGATATTCAATAGAAGCTTTCCAGTAGTCAAGTAAGGGGAACATGCTATGATGGGAAACTTTATTATGATTTCAGTACAAAATATAGGTTGTTATCAAATTATTATTCATATTATATATAATTTTATAGTTTCTAGAACCTGATAATTCTAGTATTAATAAGTGTGGCTTAAGTTGATAACAAAATAGTACTATACTTATACAATTGGTGAATACTATGTTTATAGTTATTAACAAAAATACCATGATATTTGCATGTTTATAGAATGATGAATTTTTCAGTGTATAGTATACTCAGAGATATGCATTTTCAGTAATTCTAGAATAACATGTTTATCAGTACCATAACTCCTCAATATATAGATATTCAGACAGTATTTCAGCTATACAAAAAACAGATTTTTCAGTCAGTTTATTTAGAATTTTAGATAAATTCTATGGAGTTATGGTTATTTTAGAAACCATAGTAAAAATAGTATATTACAGATATCAGTTACCTATATAGTATCAGACCCTGATGGATCAGACAACAGAGCATGGTACCGTAGCTACAGATATTCAGTTCAGAGTGCAACCACTATACTCAGATAGTAAGTGGTACGAGGTCGATCGTGCCCACGTCGGGACAGGCTCTTCATCATATATGGATTGAAGGGGCCGATCAGACTGTCGAAGTTCAGTTGACTTACCCTGGTAGGCCAGCCAGGCTAGGTCCCGCCTTCGGGCCGCATAACCCTATCATGAGCAGTTACATCATGACATACAACCATCTAGGAAAATTTTCTGAGATATTATAAGTATAGGTAGATTTTTCAGGAATAGTAGTAATATTATGAAAAGTGAATTTATATAGTCTAATATATGTTATTTATACCAGCATTTACAATTTCAGTTATCCATGATATTATTTTTAAATCAGATTATTTATATAGAAATATAACTCAATAGCCACAAACTAGTAATAGCATGTTTCGTCTTACAGAACGTTGTCTCATCCCAATGTTGAATTGTGTATTATGTTTTAGGTGAACCAGTTAGGCGAGCGAAGCGGGCTCGCAGGTAGTGGGGCTGTTGTACTGTCCTTTTTGAAAGTGAGTATTATTTTTGGGTGGCATGTTTTTTTGGTAAACCCTTAGTATCAGTAAGGGCAACTTCAAGAGAATAGTGTCGATTGTATATTGTGGGTTGATATGATACTATGTTATTGTATTATGCATGGATTTATTTGTATGATTGGTCTTCCACTGTTTAGGTAAATGATTGAATTTAAAAACTAGGGAAAAACATTTTATTTTATTAGCAGGTCGTTTCAGCAGAAGTGTCTAGTACGGATGCAGGAATATTTATAGTTCCATTACTCACCACACAAGAAGTCTAGAAAGCAATGGATAAAAAGGCAAGATATGCCCACTATGGAATTATCTAGGTAGGGATAGATCCATTGGTAAGGAAATGGCAAGATCTTCCTATTCTTATTGCAGTTATGGATGGAAGTATCAGTAATTTTGGTAGGTCCTTACTAGGAGAAGCAAGGGCTAACTTACATTCAGGAGCAGCCTGGATAAAAGTTATACTAGATTTACATAGCTTCATGACAAGAGTATGGAGAAAATTCTACTGATTAGAGTTAATACGCGAAACTGGTAGAATATGTTAAAATGTAGCCCAGATAGGAGGTGCATAAGACTTATTGCCAAACTTTATTTAAAGTTCTATAACACAGGGAAACCAACCCTCAGAAGGGGAGTTACTAGATTCACTCAACTCTTCGAGACAAATCAAACCGACTCAGTAAGAGGATTACAACCAGAAGTAGTAAATCCAAGAGCACTAAGTTGGCCGTGGATTTGGGTAACCCCAAGAACAGGAGAAAGATTGAATAATCTTTTGCCATAATCAGTATGACAAGAGGCAAATAGATTAGTTATAATAGAACCTATGAGTGATTATACTCCTAGTAGAGTGAGTGCATCTAGGGCGGAAGATATTAATTCAGAAACTAGATCAGAAGGATATGGACCATCTGAATTAAGAAGAACTTCAAGAAATAGAAGGGTAGTTGGTCAGAGAACCATAAGAATCCCTATATATGTAGATGAGGAAGAAGATCAATCTCATATAGCATATATGAGAACATCCATTTTAAGTGTCAAAATCAAAGAATGGGCAACATTAGTAAACATTTCTATCAGTAAGGTAGAATGTACAACCCTTATCGATACTGGATGTGTGTGGTCTTGTACAAAGATTAGATTTCCAGAAGTGACATGGGAATCAAAAAATCTTCGGGTTATACTTGGTAACTGTTCATTACTCCAGATAGGAGAAGTTGCCAAAAATGTGAAAATTAGGATGAATGGCAAAGATTATGAGAAGCAAATTCTTTGCTTGATTCTAGATTTACTAGATGATTTTCTTTTGGGAAGTAGATTCCTTAGAAAATATCAGTCATTTATGATATTTTCAGATGGAATAATCCTAGACAACCATTTCATTCCGAAATCCTCAAGCAATATTATAAAAAATTATATGATAGTCGAGGAAAGAAAACCAGAAGAAAAATCCAATTATCAAGAGAAACTTGATAACTGGAAGGAACTTGTATCAGGAAGTATCCTAAAGGTAAATCAGTTGGATGAAGAAGAAAGTAATCTTGAAGAAATCAAGAAGATGCTTTTAGAGAATTGGTTAGAGAATCCGTAGGCATTATGGCAGAAGGCCATGCCAGAAGCTGATATTGTGCTTAAACATCTCGATACAATTATCAGGAGTAAAGGGATTACTTATCCATATGAAATGATAAGGGCATTTGAGAAGTAAATAATTATTAAATTTGGGACTAATTAGGCACAGTATGAGTGAGCACAAGAGTGCTGCATTCATGGTAACAAATCATGCTGAGTAGAAATGTGGAAATGCCAGGATAGTTATTGACTATAGAGATTTGAATAGAGAAACAAGAGATGATGGGTATAATTTACCTAATAAGAAGTCTCTTAGAAATAGAATAAGAATGGAGAAACCCTCAGTTTATTCTAAATTCAATCTTAAGTTAGAATATTGGCAGATAAAGGTCAAAGAAAGAGCAGTAGCCTTTATAGCCTTCACTATGCCAATTGGGCTTTTCGAATGGCTAGTTATGCCATTTGGACTGAAGAATGCCCCAGGAATCTTCCAGAGAATGATGGATAAAGCGTTTGATGGAATAACTGGATTTGTTGTAGTTTATATCGATGATGTTCTAGTATTTAGTAAAAATAATAGGGATCATTTAGAACACATAAAAAAAGTGGCACAAGTGTTTAGAAATGAAGGAATGGTTCTTTGAGAAAGAAAACCCATTTGGATGCAACCTCAGATTGAATTTTTAGGCTTAAAAATTCGAGGCAGTGAAGAGGAGCTACAACCACATATAGCAGAAAGGCTATGCAAATTTCCTAATGAGTTCGAAGATAGAAGGCGGTGGCAATGCTTTCTAAGAGTATTGAATTACATTAGAAAATTCATTAAAAATTTGGCAGAAAAGGCAGCACCAATTCAAAAAAAGGTTTCGGTAAAGAATCCTTGGAATTGGACTTTGAAGGACACTGAAGTAGTAAAAGCCTTAAAAGAAGAAGCCAAGAATTTTCCAAAGTTAGAATACCCAGATGACACAGAATTAGATATAATTCTGGAAACTGATGTTTCAGATATTGCATGGGGATGTGTTTTAAAAATCAGAAAGATTGATAAAATAGAGCACCTCACCAAATATTGGAGTGTGTGTTTTAATGGAGCAGAGCTGAACTACCCAGTTCATGAAAAAGAGTTATTGGTAGTCCTTAAAGGAATTAGGCCCAATGAACTTTTCTTGGGTAAACTATTTATCGTTAGAACAGATAGTTCCTATGTAAAGCACTTCACGGGAATTAAGTTAAAACGATACATTCAAGCAAGATTGGTTAGATGGAGAAATGAATTGCAATATTATTCTTTTAATATAGAGCATATTAAGGGAAAGGATAATATTATTGCTGTTACTCTAACCAGATATTTGAACTCTTGCAGATCTAATGGCAAGCAGTAGCAATAGCTGTAGCAGCCATTCCAAATGTCCAAATTGTCAAGAAAGGCATAAGGTGGCAGATTGCCCAATTACCAGATTTGTTGACAAACAAAGGCAGATAACTTTTAACTCCATAAAGGGGGAAGGAAGTAGTAAAGAAAGAAGAAGGATTTCTCGAAAGAGAGAACGTCCAGTTCCAGCTCTGGACGAGCTTCCCTTCTTATCCCTACCGGACTCAATTCTAAGACTAGAGTGACAAAGGGGAAAGGAAAATTAATTAATAAAAGTTTATTCAGTTCAAGGATCTCTCTCTCTCTCTCTCTCTTTGAATCTTTCTTTCTATTCCAAACACTATTGTGTGACGGTTGAAGTTCTAAGGAAGCCCAAGGAAGCTCAGTGGAAGGAGCGTTCACAGAGGTTCCAGTTAGACACCAAGCATTCTAGTGGGATACGAAAGATTACTTGTTGCAACTTTGTGCAGGGTTGAAGAGAAAGATCAGGAAGAGGTAATAAACTTTTATTAATTAATTTTACTTTCCCCTTTGTCACTCTAGTCTCAGAATTGAGTCCAGTAGGGATTTGCGAGAATTTGGCATCAGAGTCTGTGTCCTAATATCAGTACTTCTCAGGAGGAGAAATATGGTATTATGATCAGCAGAAGAGACAGAGAACAAGGGTCACTTTTTTATCAGAAGGCTTCAATAAAATCAAATATAAGATTTTATGAGAATTTAATAGAAAAAGTTTGGAGTGAGAAATACTTTAAACTAGTTTCTTCTAAAGCCAATTTTGAATTAGATCCTATTGTGATAGATCTAAAAAGAGTTAAGAAAAGTCTAGAATCACAACTAATAGAGATTGAAAGGTAGATTAGAGATTGAAAGGTAAATTAGTCTTTATCAATCTAGAATTAGGCAGTGTGAGTGGCAATTAGAAAAACTCCATAGAACTCTAGGATGAGAATCAGACGGCCAAAATCTCATTAATCTTCAAAAATGAAGGATAGTCAGTCCATCACAAACAAAATTAGAGAAATAATGAAAAGTTATGAGGACAAACAGTAAAGGAGAAGACCCTTAATCGTCTCAAGTCAGGAGTAGCATATCAGGAAGATATATAGCTAAAAACTATGAAGATGCACAGAAACGAGAGTTTTAGAGTGCTCTCAGAGACATTGACAAAACAAAAGTTTTGTTAGACATAACAGAAGATATCCAGAATGCTCAGGATGAGTTTAGCCACTCACACTGCCTGATTCTAGATTGATAAAGACTAATCTGCCTTTCAATCTCTATTAGTTGTGATTTTAGACCTTTCTTAACTCTTTTTAGATCTATCACAATGGGATCTGATTCAAAATTTGCTTTAGAAGAAACTAGTTTGAAGTATTTCTCTCTCCAAACTTCTATTAAATTCCCATAAAATCTTATATTTGATTTTATTGAAGCCTTCTGATAAAAAAGTGACCCTTGTTCTATGTCTCTTCTTCTGATCATAATACCATATTTCTCCTCTTGAGAAGAACTGATATTAGGACATAGGCTCTAATACCAAATTCTCGCGAATCCCTATTGGACTCAATTATGAGACTAGAATGACAAAGGGGAAAGGAAAATTAATTAATAAAAGTTTATTACCTCTTTCTGATCTTTCTCTTCAACCCTGCATGAAGCTAGAACAAGCAATCTTTTGTATCCCACTAGTATGCTTGGTGTCTAACCAGAACCTCTACAAGCGCTCCTTCCACCGAGCTTCCTTGGGCTTCCTTAGAACTTCAACTGTCACACAATAGTGTTTGGAATAGAATTAAAGATTCAAAGAGAGAGAGAGAGATCCTTGAACTTAACAAACTTGTATTAATGTTTCTCAATTTTCCCTCTCTGAACACAAGGGTCGGACCTCCCTTAAATAGGCAAGTGACTGCTAATGGATAAGCACAACTTGCTTTCTCAAAAGCAGATGCCTAACATAAAGCAAAAGCAAAAGAATAAAGAAAGGGACAACACATGCTTTGCTGACTCACTTACTTTAAAAAAGAAAAGAAAGAGGGGACAACACATGTTTCACCATTGCTGGCAGGAAATCAAAAGCTTGTCCTATCTTATTGAATCCAAAAAACTAGATTTCTCCTGTTCTCAAGGCCTTTTGTATTGCAATTAGAAGTTTAGGGTTTATATTCCTGGGTATGTGTAATTTTGGGATACACAAACCACTTCTCATCTAGAACTGCTTCAATTCGGGATACTCTGAAATACTTACTATCGCTTTGGTAGTAAAGTTGTATTTCTTCAGCTGAATATCCATTTCAACTTTGAATTTAATTTGCTGATGAATGAGTTCTAATGTACTCTCCCTGTTAACAATCTTGAAGTTTTTTGAAATAATGGATTCAAATTCTTCCAATATTTCTTCCACTTCTCTTAAATTAACTGAAAAAAATGCATTTGCTGTAGTTGCTGGATTATTGATTAACCCTTCTAGAGAATCTCTCTTTTCCTTTGTGATTTCTAGAGTCCTTCCCATAAAATATTCAATAAAAAAATCAACTTCGATTGTTTCTCTATCCTTCTTGGATTTTGAAACATTTCTATTGATTGCAGCTAAGTCATTTTTCTACCTGCCTTCTCCTTTTACCTTCTTGGTTCTAGGATTCTAGATACACTGGATGTTGTAATGTCCATATTGGCTACAAACGAAGCACTAAATATGACTTTTGTCACCAGGCTTGTCATTCTTTCTGGATGAGCTTCCCTTCTTCATTTGGTTCTGTTCCAGAACTGGAACTAGATGTTCTCTCTTTTGAGAAACACTTCTTCTTTCTTTACTACTTCCTTCTCCCTAGTGCTACTAGGTGCCAAATTTTTTCGTCGTCCTAAAACCCCCAAAAAAAAAGGGGAAAAATGCCTTTTAAAATAAGAGAAACATAAATAACTTCTTTTAAAAATTTATTACTAATTCACAGTAACTATTAAGTGCATTTTATTTTTATTAATTAAGGGGGTGGATAATTGCACAATATAATTTTAAGTTTTGAATTTGGATGTACATGAATTTTTTTAATTTATATAATCTTGCATCACTATAGAATCATTTGCCCCAAACGACACCATAGTTGCAAATCTAAAGTAGTAGTTGGGAGCATGGATTGTATTTTAGTAGCAAGGTGTTCTAACATTAATGGAATAGGTTAGTGGTGATTCCATAAATTATATTTTAAACATTTCTCAACCCCATTTAATATTTCATATTGAGCTAGCTCGTCATCCAATCGAGACAATTCGGATATTCACCCCCTCCTATCAAAGGTAACCTTCCTAGATGTTATGACAACAAAGATATCGAAACTATGAGAAATAAAAAAAAATAAAAAAAAAAGGAGACATAGAGGGCAAAGTAGCCGATAGGAACTGCAAAATTTTAAAAAAGTCTAAATCTCAATAACAAACAAGCAGAGTACAAATAAATGATCAGATAATTCCTTGATAATCTTGCTTACATGGAAGTATATGCATGCTCGAGTTGGGGTGGAATTTATTTTTGAGTTCTGACACTCTCATATTGTGACGACCCGAATAATAATAGTATTTAAATAATAAAGAGAAAGGAAAATGGAAACAATAACAGAAGGAGGAAGTCAACGACATTGCATTTTGGAAGGAAAAACTAAAAGGAATCATCAGGGCTTCATCGACGAATACAAGGGACTCGTCGATGAGGGCTTAAGAAAATTCATTGACCAAGACTGAATTTCTTCAATGAAGAAATACCGAGAGAGTTTTGAGCCGACTGAATTTCGTCGATAAAATTATTGAAGGATTCGTCGACGAATGACGTGGCTCGTCGACGAATCCAGTTCTATAAATATGAAAAATCTAAATTTTTAACTTCATTGTTACGCGAGCTTCTCTCTCTCTCTCCCCTTCGGCCCTCTCTCTCTCTCTCATCGATTTTGGGCCAGATTTACGCCGAATCGACATTCCGAAGTCACCACGACACTCTTGGGGAAGTTCTCTCCAAATCTGCCGGAGCGCATCATTGGTGAAAGTAAGTTGGAAATCATCCCTGAGTTGAGGTAAGGCTTTTTAAGCCAAATTTGGTCTTACGACAGTTATAAGAAATGATATACATGTAGAAATACTGAAATTTAATACTGAAAATTTTTAGTTTCAGGGTATTGATCAGGAAACCCTACGAGTGTGAGATTAGTTTATAGGGGCTTTTCTCAGGAGCCAGATAAGGGAATAAATTAAAGCAGTTACTTTTCACGCAAATTACTATTATTTATGAGTAAATTGATTTCCTGAAAATATGTATGATATTAGCATATTATGGAATTAATGCACTTTTGGGAAAAATACTGTTATTATGTTGGAACAAGTATATACGTATGAGATGCCAGAAATCATGATTTTCAAATGCAATGAATAGTTTTAATACAGCAAATGTGTGGCATGAATATTACTTTACGTGGAGAAATATTTTGATATGATAATGATGTAAATGCAGTATGATCTGAGAGGTTATGAAGGTATACAGTACATTATGATTCTTATAAATGCATGATAAAATGATTATTTTCAGAATGACATATTTATGTATGATATCAGAGCGAGGCCGTGATTATGATATGATCGGCACGAAGCCGTAATTAAGATATGTTCGACACGAGGCCGTAATTATGAACGATGCTATATAATAATGTACTATATGTTATCAGAACCCGGATGTTAGTTTAGTTCAGTTCAGGAGCTCGGTACTGTAGCTATATAGATCAGATATCTATTTTTAGATTAGTGCTAACCACCCCACGAGGGGCTGGGAGATAGATAGTCGATGTGGCTTTTAGTAGAGTGTGGACTTCCACCTAATAGTCTAGACCAGAGTGTGGCGGGCTCATCGTACTTACAGACATATTTGATTCGGCAATGGCCAGCCAGCCATTGTCGGGTCCCGCCTTCGGGTTACATAACCCGTAATGGGAGGTAATACATGACATTAGCTAGCTATTCATCCTGAGTATATTTTCAGTATTTTCAGTAGAACAGATGTTTTATGTATGATACGACTTACTAGAAAATATGAAAGCATATGATTATTTAGTATGATATGATGAACGTTGTCGCGACATCCCGGGCGCGCGTGTGCCCTGGGCGGCGAACTAAAAATCATTTTTAATATTCAAGGAAAAACATGGAATGTCGGAGTCGCCACTAACCTTTAGTGCGGTTAGAACACATGATTACTACCCTGTTAGGGGTAGAATCGGTCTACATTACCAGAGTTGGGGCCGGAAGTTCGGTTACGCGAGGGGAAGGTACGAGCACCCCCTACGCGCCCGTTCTTACGAACGGTACCTAATTAATTTGAAATTATCCCTAAGTTAATCTAATAATTCTTTAAATTACTCCTTTTTATGAATTTATAAATACATGTAATAAATAAATAAATAAATAAATATATACATATATATATATATATTCCCTCAGAGCTTAGGGTACGTGATGCCCGAAGGCTCATACCCCCCGCAATAAAATCATAGGGATTGAAAATCAAGAAAATAGATTTATAAAATACACTCCTAGGATTTTTTTTTTTTTGAAATTTATAAGATTTTTTTAAGTATGAACAATAATACTCCAGGAGGTTTTGGATAATAAACATAATAATTTAAACATATAATAAAGATAAAAAAATAATAATAATAAACTAAAATATTAGAATACCACAATTCATGCTAGTCAATGTACATAACACAAACTAAAATGTTAATATTAAAATACTACATGCGCGTTATGAACTAAAATGCTCAAACATACCTTTATACATATAATAATAATAATAATAATAACAACAACAACAACAACAACAACAACAACAACAACAATAATAATAATAATAATAATAATAATAATAATAATAATAATAATAATTAATATCTACAAATACTATAATAAATAACAAATTACCATAATACTATATATACTAAATATATAATATAATAGCATGATACCAAAACACCAAATATACATTATTAACTAAAATGTCAAACTTACCATAATAAATAATACCTTGTATATTAACATACTAAAAATATAATAATAATATATAATATTACCTAAAATGCTATATTACTAAATGTACACGGTCACCTAAAATACTAACTTAAATGTATAATGTTACTTAAAATACTAAGTTACTAAATATAAGTATCACTTATTCAAATAAATACTATAGCATTAAAAATTCCACAACAATATTATGAACATGACAAAATAATAATACAATCGTATACAAGAAATAAATAAATAATAAACAATAATGAGCATAAATATATACGCAATAAAAATATAAAGTAAATTAAATAAAACACTACTCAAAACCCTAATAACGTGAAATAGCCAAAACCCTAAAATAAAACAATAACCCAAAACCCTAAATGGTCGTATTATGAAAATAATGTAAATAATCAAGAATCCTAGATGTGCATAAATATTACAATCCTAAATAATAAACAAAATCCCTAAATATCGTATGAAAAATAAACATGATAAATATCCTAAATACCACAAAAACCTAAATAATATCTACACAACAACATGATATACGAACCCCTTAGATATATATAACAATAAAAAAAAACCTATGATAATATACCCACCATAATATATAATATACCACAAATATGTAATAATGACAAAACTATATATCATAAATACATAATAACAATAAGGAACTAAAATGATAAACTATATTCATGATAGGACAACAATAATGAGAGCAAACCGGGTAATATTTATAATAATTATCACACAAAAACAAAAAAATAAAAAATAAAAAATAAAAAATAAAAAAAATAAACAAACATCACCGCGATTAAATAAGATCGTGAACACAATATTTAAAAATTTATCATATATATAATAGAAAGCCTAAATGCGAACATTTACATACTACGATAAATATTAATATAAACACCTATACAATAAAGTCTTAAGCTTTAAGTATTAAAACAAGTCAAAATAAGAAAAGAAACAAAGAAATAAATGAATTCATTAATTAATAAATAAACAAATGAATATTAAATATATATAAAACCTGCATAAATATTATTACACAAGATGAAAAATAAAATAAATAAAAAAAAATCCTGCGAAAAATAAATTAAAGTTAGTATATACATATAACATCAATTAAATGTATGATAAATAAAATAAATGAAATAAATAAATAAATAAACTTCACATATATACGTACATGTGTGTGAGAGTGCAGGGTATTCACAACAGGGGGCTGCCGGAGCTAGTGGGGGTGCAGGTTCACGACCGGAGGGCAGCGGCGTGGATTATGACGGAGCTGCTGGGTTGTTGCTCCTTCGGCGGTGCTCACGACGGTGCTGGAGCAGTAGTTGCAGGCGATGGTGGGCGGCGGTGATGATGGGCGACAGGCTCACGGCAACGGGATGCCTGTGTGCTGCGTTTTCTGCTGCTGCCCGCCAGGACGTTGTCGGAGCTGTTGAGGGTGCAGGCTGCGTGATGGCAGTGGGTGTTGACGGATCTGTGGTGTTGTGGGGAGTTGATGGCGATAAGGGATGTGAGAAGGTCGTGCGCGTGAGAGATAGGGAGAGAGGAGGCTGGCCGTGTGCTGGGAAGAAGAAGAAGAAGAAGGAGAACAGGAATTTTTTTTTTTTTGGTTTTGGCCTTCTCCCCGTTGCCGTGCCCCCCTTTGCCATTATATAAAAAAAAATCTCAAAACCCTAAAACAACTTCCCTTTTTTTATTTTCTTTTTCTTTTTCTTTTTTTTATTCTTTTATTCTTATGGTAATAGTGAAAAAGGAAATAAAAATAATAATAATAATTATCATAATAATATAAGTATCCATAAGATAATAATAATAAAAATAATACTGCTATTAATAGTAAATAATAATAAATAATTATGGTAAGAATAAAAATAATAAAGATATTATCAGTAAAATAATAATAATAATAATAATAATAATAATAATACTAATAAAAATAGAGTAATAATACAAAAAGTAATAATAATAATAATAATATATCAAAAATAATAACAATAAAATAAATGGAAAACAAAAATAATTATAGTAAAGTAAAAATAAAATAAAGATAATAAAAGTACTAGTAATAATAATAAAAATGAAAAATAATAATAGTAATGATAAAAATACTAGCAAGATAATAGTAAAGTACTAATAATATAGGAAAATAATAATAATAATAATAATAATAATAATAATAATAATAAATAAATAAAATAAAAAAAATTAAAAAATATACCCAAAATAATAGTAAGGTAACACTAATTATAATACTAGTAATGAACAATAATAAATAATACAAATAATTATAAGAAAATAATAATAATAAAAATAATAATAATAATAATAATATAATGAGAAGGGACTCCTTTGTTCTATTTGGCTAGGGCAAAAATAGGGTGTCTACAAACGTTTACGAAAATATGAAATGTACTGTATATGTATAATTGCATTAAATGTTCATGTTGTCACACAGCTATGTTTAGTTTATTTTCCCTTACTGAGATGTGTCTCACCCCCAACATTAATTAATTTTTCAGGAGACCCTGAGTGACCGGCGGATCATAGCCGCCTTTGAGTTAGGGATATTACCCCGCTTGGAGGGTGAGATTTTATACTAGGGTCAGAATTATTTTGTGTTTGACCCTAGAGTTATTTTGATATTTATGAGGATGTATAAAAATACAGTATTATGATGTTGTACTAAACTCTGGTATTATTCTTGATGAATGGATGGTTTCAATTTTATGATTGCTACTGCTTAGGTTTCCACTGTGATTGACAGGTTTCCTCGTTACCCACAGGTTCGGGTTGACCATTTTATCTATTATATGACATTTTATGTTAAGAAATTAAGGTTGCTACATTTGGTATCAGAGCCTAGGATACTAGGTTCTGTGGACTCTAGAATGCAGCAGTAATAATACCAGAGTTTAAGATAAAGGGATTTGAGGTCTGGTTTTGTAGTCTAGATGTAGGACTTCCGTGGTGGTTTGAGTGATATGTGTAGAGAAGGAGGTTTTGAGTTAAGTTACTTGTTTTTTAGGTTGGACCTTGGTGGCAATGGTGCCCACGCCAGTGGGAGTGAGGGTGCTGGACCCTCAGGCGCTGCGGGTAGTGATTTAGATGCCATTTTACGCAGTGTGGCACAACAGGTTATGACAGAAATTGCTACGAGTTCGAAGGAATCGAGTGGTCCATCGGCAGGCCATGGTAGTTCGATTGAGAAGTTTATTAAGATGATTCCTCCGGCTTTCTCATGAGGGACAGATCTTGTAGTTACTGAAAACTGGGTGCACGAGATAGAGAAAATATTTGCAGTGCTACAATGTTCAGAGGAGCAGAAAGTGCTGTTTGCCACCTACAGACTAACTAAAGAGGCCGAGAGATAGTGGTCAGTAGTAAGACTTTTAGAGCAGTAGAGGACTATACCTGTGGAGATGATGTGGGAGCGGTTTAAAGGAATATTCTTTGACAGGTATTTTCCAGCCTCGTCCAGGGAGGCTAAGATTGAGGAGTTCCTAAATCTGAAGCAGGGAAAGTTGTCAGTATAGCAGTACGCGGTGAGGTTCATCAAGCTATCCTGCTTCGCCCCATATATCATTCCAGATGAAGCGAAGAAGGTACGGCAGTTTGAGAGAGCTCTGAGGAGAGAAATTTATAAGCAGGTATCGATATTGAAGCTACAGAATTTTGCTGAGCTAGTGGATAAAGCCACTATAGTGGATATTAGTGAGTGGTTGGAGGCTACGGAGCAGAGGCAGAAGGAGAGATCCACACCTTCTGGTTCCCAGCAGGGGATTGGATGTGGTTCGTGGAAGAGAGGTGGCTACTATAGGGATCGGAGACAGGAGACCAGGAATCATGGTTTCCAGGGTGTACAGCCATCTCCAGCTTTCCCATCGTGTGGGAAGAGACACCTAGGGGAGTGTCGTGCCGGATGAGGTGTCTGCTACAGGTGCGGGGAGCCAGGACATATGATGAGGGAGTGCCCGACGCAGTTTGGTGCTGCTCCTGCTCCTAGACCTGCTCAAGGAGGTTACCAGGCGCCATATGAAGGCCAATACAGGAATATGGCCCCAGCTAGGGTTTTCTCAGCCGCCCCGATGCTGAGGTGGCCGACGACGTGGTGACAGGTACTATTAGTATGTTTTCATTTAAAGTTATTGCACTTTTTGATTCTAGTGACACACACTCGTTTGTGTCCTTGGGGTGTGTTAAATTATGTGGGGCGGAAACGCAATCATTAGATGTTGGGTTATTAGTGGTTACGTTGGGTCAGCGGTGAGATGTAGTAGGATGCTCCGTGGTTGCCCAGTTGATGTTCAGGGAAGAACTTTATCTGCTGATTTGGTGGTGCTGGATATGCACGAATTTGACATTATCTTTGGCATGGATTGGCTAGCAGCTAATTCTGCTATTATAGACTGTCGTGCTAGAGAGGTGATATTCAGACCTCCAGGGAAACCAGAATTCAGATTTATAGGGTCACGAGTGCAATCTGTACCTCATATGGTCTCAGATGTTCAGGCAAGGAGGCTACTCCAGAATGGTTGTCTAGGATTCGTGGCTTTTGTGAAGGAAATGTCAGAAAATAAATTAAAACTTATTAATACGCCTGTGGTGAAAGAATTTATAGACGTGTTCCCGGATGAATTACCAGGTTTGCCACCTGATCGAGAAGTAGATTTCCCCATTGATCTACTTCCAAGTACAGCGCCGATTTCTAAAGCACCGTATAGAATGGCACCGATAGAATTGGCGGAACTAACATACCAGTTGCAGGATTTGCTAGATAAAGGTTTCATACGACCTAGTGTATCGCTGTGGGGAGCTCCAGTGCTGTTTGTAAAGAAGAAGGATGGGTCTATGAGAATGTGCATAGATTATAGAGAGATTAATAAGGTAACCATAAAAAATAAGTATCCTCTACCCCGTATCGATGATTTGTTTGACCAGCTCCAGGGTACACGGGTATACTCTAAAATTGATCACAGGTCAGGTTACCATCAGGTAAAGGTGAGAGCAGAAGATGCATCGAAGACGGCTTTCAGAACCAGGTGTAGACACCCCATTTTTACCCAGGCCCAATATATTTATTATCATTATTATTTTTAATATTATTAGTATTTTTATTATTTTATTTATTATTATTATTATTTTGTTTTAGTATTTTTACTATTATTATATTATTATTATTTATTTTCCTATATTGATATAAGTAATTTATTATTATTACTATTATTATATTATTGTTATTCTCCTATAGTGTTATAAGTGGCTTATTATCACTATTATTATTTTTTTTTGTTTTTTATTTTTTTTGTTATTTTTACCACTATATTTAACACTATTATTATTATTATTATTATTGTTTTATCATTATTATTTTTAGTATCTTATATTATTATTATTATTATTATTATTATTATTATTATTATTATTCTATTACTATTATTATTATTATTGTTATTATTTTATTTTTCATTAGTATTATTATTATTACTTTTATTTTTATTTTTACTTCTATTTATATTATTTATTATTATTATTATTTATTATTTTCATTATTGTTAATATCATTTTTAATTTTTATTATTATTAGTATTTTTGTCTTTATTACTATTATTATTATTATTATTTATTTATTCATTATTATTATTATTATTATTATTATTTATTTCTTATTATTATTATTATTATTATTATTACCATATTTGTAGTTATACTCATATATATTATTTCCAAAAGAAAAAAATGTAATAAAATGCAATAAACCAAAAAGGAAAGAGAGGATTAGGGTTTCTAAATTTTTTTATAAAGGGTCTCTTTGGGCTTCTCTGGACAGCTAGAGGGGGGAGCTGCACTGCACACAGTAGCACGCACAGCAAAAAAAAAAAAAATTTTCATTCTACTTCTTCTTCTTCTTCTTCCTGCCTCTCTTCTATCTCTTTCTTTATCCCTCACGCACAGCCGCAGCCACACCACAACCACCCGAGAGGTTCCAGCCCATCCTTCGTTTCAGCAACACACCCACCACAGCTCCGGCAAGGACACAGCAGCGCAGCACCGGCAGAGGCCAAAAAGAAAAACAAACCAAAAAAAAACCTCACTGTCTCTCTCTCTGGCTCTCGCTATCTCCGCAGCCCAGCACGCCTCCAACCCCAGCAGAAGCCTAGCTCTGTGGCCAACAGCAACTCTAGCCAGGCACCACAGCCGCGGCCAAGCCCCACGGCAGCACAGCAACCTCCGTCAACCACTCCAGACCTTCTGCTGCACAGCCGAGCCCTTCTCCACCACAACAGCAGCACCACCGTCTGCAACCAGCCACCCTCACCAGTTCCGGCAGTTCCCCGGCGGTAAGCTCCTTCCGGCCTATAACACTTTGTTTATATACACACGCACCCATGTTTTTTTTTAAAGTTCAAATCTTTTTTTTTTCTTTCGGTATTAATATTGTATATATGTTAAATAATGCTTTATTGGGTAAACAAATTGTTGCTTAAATATGTATAGCCGAATGTTTAATATTTTGGATTAGGTGGTAGGGATTCATTATTATAACGTATTCATATACTTGTTTATAGTTTTGTTATTGTGTATATTAAATCAATTTAATACCATTGATGTGTGATTATTTTGTTTTTCTATTATTATAGGGATATTTGTTTTATGTTCAAGTTTAAGTTTTATTGATTAATATCATTATTGTAAAACTGTTGACGTTGTAATACTAATTTTTGTTTTTCATTTTATTTTATTTTATTTTTTTTTACATGCTGTGTATACTTTTATGTATTTAAGTTTTCTTATTATGTGTTTATTTTGTTTTATTTGTTAAAACTATACTTGTTAGATAATTAATATAGTAATATTGTTTTGATTTTTAAATGGTAAATACTAATTAATTTTATTCTTCTTATTGCAGGATTTTTGTTCACATTTGAAATTTAATTATTTTTGTTTATGCATGGAAAATACTAATTAATCTTATTCTTCTTATTGCAGGATTTTGTTCATATTTAAATTTTAATTATTTTTGTTTATGCATGAAAAATGTTAATTGATTCTATTCTTTTTATTGCGGGGTTTTTCCTCTTTTTATGATAATATTTATATAGGTATATCTGACATCAATTTTTTTAGGATTTTCTTCCCTTGTGTAAGAATTTTTATTCAGGTTTTACATATATATATCTAATGTTATTATTTTGGTTGTTATTGGTAGTGTTTTAATATTTAAAATTTAGGTTTGAAGTTTCATTGTCTTTATTGTGTATATTACTTAATATTATTGTCGTAGGTTTTGGATTATATCATTTAATTTTTATTTTTTATTCTTCATAGCTATTGTTGTATATATGTTTAAAGTACTTATATTATCGTTGTTTTTTTTGTAATCATTGTAATATACTTATTTTTATTGTTACATATTATTTAGGGTGTTTGTTTTATTGTGTAGACATTATTTAGGCTTTTTGATGTATTTAGGATATTTATCATATTTATTGTTTATAGGATATTTAGGGATTTTGTGTATTATTGTTTAGGATTGTAACATTTACGCATGTTCATGATTCTTGATTATTTACATTATTTTCATGATATTATCTTTTAAGGTTTTGGTTATTGTTTTAGTTTAGGGTTTTGACTATTTTACGTTATTAGGGTTTTGAGTAGTGTTTTATTTAATCTGTCTCTATATTGTTATTGTGTACTAATTTTAGGGATTCCATACCATTGAATATTGATCTTAAGGGTTTCCATAAAATGTATATTACTTCTTTGGCTTTTATATGGTTTGGAAGAATTTGATTTATTTTCCATATTTATGTACAGCATTTCCATATTAAGGTATATTAATATTTTAGAGTTTGTGCATATTTAATAGATTCATGATGTGAATTATTGTCCATAATCATATTCATTTTCCTTACATGTTTATAAAAGTACGTAATTTCTAGGGTTTAATTTATTTCCACATTGTTATTGTATATTAATGGTAAGACTTCAATTGTTTCCATAACTATTATTGTATATATCCTATATTTATTCTAGGGATTAATTGTTTCCATAATGACTATTGTATATATCGTTATTTATCTTAGGAATTAATTGTTTCCATATGTGCATATATTGAGGGTTTTGATTATTTATAAGTGAGTATCACTATATTTATAGGATGTTAATATCTTACTAGATGCTTGTGTACTATTATTATTATTATTATTACGTGTGATATATCATTATTAGTATTATTATTATTATTATTGTTATAAGTTTAGTATTACATTATCATTCTTTTTATTGTGTGTATTATTACTATCTATTAGGTTGGTTTATTATTAGGATAAGTTATTAGGTGCTATAAGCAATTTAGTACTATATAGTATATGTAGCATATATATATATCCCTATTATTATTACATGTATTATGGTAATTTAATTTCTTAGTTTATTATCTTGTTAATATATATTAAAACCTCCCATACTAGTATTTTCCTATAAAAATTTTATATATAATTTCAAAATTTTGGGAGTGTATTTTCTTAATTATTATCCCTATGATTTTATTGCGAGGGTATGAGCTTTCGGGCATCACGTACCGTAAGCTCTGAGGGAATATATATGTATATATTATCTTTATTTATTTATTATTTTATTTATTTATTTATTTTTCACATGTATTTATAAATTCACAAAAAAGAGTAATTTAAAGACTTATTAGATTAACTTAGGGATAATTTCAGATTAACTAGGTACCGTTCGTAAGAATGGGCGCGTAGGGGGTGCTCGTACCTTCCCTTTGTGTAACCGAACTCCCGACCCCAACTCTGGTAATATAGACCGATTCTACCCCTAACGGGGTAGTAATCATGTGTTCTAACCGCACTGAAGGTTAGTGGCGACTCTTACACCATGATTTTCCCTGAAAATATTAAAATGATTTTAATTCCGCAGCCCGGGGCACACGCGCTCCTGGGACGCCGCGACACCAAGTATGTGCATTACGAGTTTCTTGTTATGCCATTTGGTCTAACGAATGCTCCTGCTGTATTTATGGACTTGATGAACAGAGTCTTCCACCAATACCTAGACCAGTTTGTTGTTGTTTTTATTGATGATGTATTGGTCTATTCAAGGAGCTATGAGGACCACGAGATACATTGGAGGCAGGTTTTATAGATGCTCAGGGAGAAGAAGTTGTATGCTAAGTTTAGCAAATGCGACTTCTGGCTTGAGAAAGTTGTATTTTTGGGGCATGTTATCTCAGGAGACAAAATTTCTGTAGATCCCATTAAGATTAAGGCAGTGGTGAACTAGGTTATACCGAGGAACGTCTAGGAGATTAGGAGTTTCTTGGGGTTAACCGGTTATTATCGTCGTTTTGTCGAAGGGTTCTCAGTTTTGTCAGGACCTTTAACACGATTGACGAAGAAGAATGCTAGATTTGAATGGGACGACAGCTGTGAGCAAAGTTTTCAGGAATTGAAGCAGAGGCTAGTCACAGCACCAGTACTGATCATCCTATCTAGGGGTGAGGGGTACACTATTTACAGTGATGCGTCCTTAAAGGGACTTGGTTGTGTATTGATGCAGCATGGTTGGGTAGTGGCGTATGCGTCTAGGCAGTTGAAAGAGTACGAAAAGAACTACCCTACCCATGATCTTGAATTGGCTGCAGTGGTACACGCATTGAAAATTTGGAGGCATTATCTGTACGGCGAGCAGTGTGAGATTTTCTCCGACCACAAGAGCTTAAAATATTTCTTCACCCAGAAGGAATTGAATATGAGACTGAGAAGGTGGTTAGAATCAATTAAAGATTTTGATTGTACTATCAGTTACCACCTAGGGAAAGCAAACGTGGTAGCTGATGCACTGAACAGGAAATCTGGGGTATCAGTGTTGGCAGCTATAGAGATCCAGCGTCCGATCATGATGGATCTGGAGTGACTTGGCATTGAATTGATAGAGAGTAATACCCTAGTATGTATTGCCAGTCTAGTGGTACAACCTATTCTGTAGGAAAGAATTAAAGCCGCCCAGAAAGAAGATCCAGAATTGGTGGAAGTAATGGACAGAGTGCAAAGTGGTCAAGGAGAGGAATTCTGCATTTCAGATGACGAAGCTCTGCGGTTCCATTCTAGACTGTGTGCTCCTACTGATGCTGACATTAGGAGGATTATTTTAGATGAGGCTCACAGATCCTTATATACAGTTCATCCCCGCAGTACGAAAATGTACAGGGATCTACGAAAGTTTTACTAATGGAGTGGAATGAAAAGGGAGATTGCTGAATATGTAGCCTAGTGCTTGACGTGCCAGCAGGTAAATGCTAAGCACCAGAGACCAGTGGGTTAGTTGCAGCCGCTATTTATCCTAGAGTGGAAGTGGGATTATATATCCATGGACTTTGTTTCAGGGCTACCGTCGACCTCGCATGGTCAGAATACGATTTGGGTGATAGTAGATCGATTGACTAAGTCTGCCCATTTTCTCCCTATCAAGATTAGCTATTCCCTCAGTCAATTGACATAGATTTATGTTCAGGAGATAGTTTGTTCTCATGGGGTGCTTGTATCTATTGTGTCAGATCGAGACCCGCGATTCATGTCACAATTTTGGAGGAGCTTGCAGGAGGCTTTGGGGTCTCAGTTATCATTTAGTATGACATTCCATCCTCAGTCAGACGGACAGACTGAGAGGACGATATAGACACTAGAAGATATGCTCCATGCATGTGTATTAGATCTTAGGGTAGTTGGACTCAGTTCATGCCACTGGTAGAGTCCGCATATAATAACAGTTACCAGTCCAGTATTGGCATGGCACCGTTTGAGGCCTTATATGGTCGGAGATGTTGATCTCCTTTGTATTGGGACGAGATAGGTGAGCGGTGAGTTGTGGGCCCAGAGCTGGTACAGCAAGCGTACGATAAGGTTTGGCTTATCAAGTAAAGAATCAGTGCAGCTCAAAGCCGACAAAAGTGTTATGCCGACCATCGCTGCAGGAATTTAGAGTTTGACGTGGGTGATCACGTATTTTTGAAGATAGCTCCGTTAAAGGGAGTTATGAGGTTTGGTAGGAAGGGTAAACTTAGCCCTAGGTTTATCGGTCCATTTGAGATTTTAGAGAAAATGGGGCCGGTGGCTTACAGGCTAGCTTTGCCACCTTCATTATCCAGAATTCACGACGTATTCCACATATCTATGTTGAGGAAATACGTCACAGATCCTTCTCATATTATCAGTTATAGTGAGTTAGAGCTCAATGACTCACTAGTCTATGAGGAGATACCAGTGCAGATTCTGGACAGGAGAGAACAGGAACAACGTAGTAAGATTCCTCTGGTAAAAGTTCTATGGAGGAATCATGCGATGGAAAAGGCTTCTTGAGAGCTCGAGGAGCAGATCTGATAGAAATATCCGCAACTATTCCAAGAAGTTTAAATGTAATTAGAAAATATGAGTAAATATGTAGTTTTTCTTTTGCAGGTACATGTAATGTTTTTGTAGTACGAGGTATTTTAGTCTGGGGGAAATTTATTTTGGTATATGTAATCTCCTGGAACTTGAGATGTAACCACGGTATTCCTTAGCCATAAGTGAGGGTAAGTAATAAAATAAGTAGACCATTTTGCCTAAGGGATGATAAACTATGTGAATAGTAAATTTTGAGGATGAAATTTCATAAGGAGGGGAGAATGTGACAACCCGAATAATAATAGTATTTAAATAATAAAGAGGAAGGGAAATGGAAACAGTAACAGAAGAAGGAAGTCGACGACATTGCATTTTGGAAGGAAAAACCAAAAAGAATCATCAGGGCTTCGTCAACAAAAACAGCGAATTCGTCGACGAGGGCTTAAGAAAATTCATCGACGAAGACTGAATTTCTTCAACGAAGAAATACCGAGAGAGTTTTGAGCCGACTAAATTTCATTGACGAGGACTGAATTTCGTCGACAAAATTATTGAAGGATTCGTCGATGAATGACCTGGCTCGTCGACGAATCCAGTTCTATAAATATAAAAAATCCAAATTTTTAACTTCATTGTTAAGCAAGCTTTTCTCTCTCTCTCTCTCTCTCTCTCTCTCTCTCTCTCTCTCTCTCTCTCTCTCTCCCCTTTGGCCCTCTCTCTCTTTCTCATCGATTTTGGGCCAGATTTACGCCGGACTGACATTCCGAAGTCACCACGACGCTCCTGAGGAAGTTCTCTCCAAATCTGCTGGAGCGGATCGTTGGTGAAAGTAGGTTGGAAATCATCCCTGAGTTGAGGTAATGCTTTTTAAGCAAAATTTGGTCTTACGACAGTTATATGAAATGATATACACGTAGAAATACTAAAGTTTAATACTGAAAATTTTCAGTTTCAGGGTATTGATCAAGAAACCCTACGGGTGTGAGATTAGAGTTTATAGGGGCTTTTCTCAGTAGCTAGATAAGAGAATAAACTAAAGCAGTTACTTTTCATGCAAATTACTATTATTTATGAGTAAATTGATTTCCTGAAAATATGTATGATATTAGCATATTATGGAATTAATGCACTTTTGGGAAAAATACTGTTATTATGTTGGAACGAGTATATACGTATGAGATGCCAGAAATCATGATTTTCAAATGCAATGAATAGTTTTAATACAGCAAATGTGTGGCATGAATATTACTTTACGTGGAGAAATATTTTGATATGATAATGATGTAAATGCAGTATGATCTGAGAGGTTATGAAGGTATACAGTACATTATAATTCTTATAAATGCATGATAAAATGATTATTTTCAGAATGACATATTTATGTATGATATCAGAGCGAGGCCGTGATATGATTGGTGCAAGGCCGTAATTATGATATGTTCGTCACGAGACCGTAATTATGATATGTTCAGTATGAGACCGTAATTATGATATGTTCGGCACGAGGCCGTAATTATGAAAGATGCTGTATAATCATGTACTATATGTTATCAGAACTCGGATGTTAGTTTAGTTCAGTTCGGGAGTTCAGTACCGTAGTTATATAGATAAGATATCTATATTCAAATTAGTGCTCACCACCCCACGAGGGGCTGGGAGATGGATAGTCGATGTGGCTTTTAGTAGAGTGTGGACATCCACTTGGCAGTCCGGACTTGGGTGTGGCGGGCTCATCATACTTACAAACATATTTGATTTGGAAGTGGTTGGCCAGCCATTGTCGTGTCCCGCCTTCGGGTTGCACAACCCGTCATGGAAGGTAATACATGACATTAGCTAGCTATTCATCCTGGGTATGTTTTCAGTATTATTAGTATAACAGATGTTTTATGTATGATACGACTTACTAGAAAATATGAAAACATGTGATTATTCAGTATGATATGATGAACATTTACGAATATATGAAATGTACTGCATATATATAATTGCATTAAATGTTCATGTTATCACACACTTGTATTTAGTTTATTTTCCCTTACTGAGATGTGTCTCACCCCCAACATTAATTAATTTTTCAGGAGACCCTGAGTGACTGGCGGGTCGTGGCCGCCGTTGAGTTAGGGATATTACCCCGCTAGGTGGGTGAGATTTTGTACTAGGGTCAGAATTATTTTTTGTTTGACCCTAAAGTTATTTTGATATTAATGAGGATGTATAAAAATATAGTATTATGATGTTGTAGTAAACTCTGGTATTATGCTTGATGAATAGATGGTTTCAATTTTATGATTGCTGCTGCTTAGGCTTTCGCTGTGATTGACAAGGGTCCCCGTTACCCACGGGTTCGGGTTGACCATTTTATCTATTATGTGACATTTTATGTTAAGAAAATGAGGTTGCTACACATATTACAATCCCAAATGGAGTAAAATATTGATACATGAGATTGTTAAATCCATCTCCAAACGGAGTAAAACTTTAAATCATAATCTCAATTGAAGGAAGTTTTGAGATTCATTAAGTTGTGTAAAATAATTCTTATTCTTATTTTTAATTTTTTAAAGTAATATAAAAAATAGCTAATTTTTTCATTTTACAATTTCTATATAAAAGAAATTAACAAATAAAAATGGCACTATTCATTTCTCAAAATAGTTTTATTTTTCAATTTTTTTTTTCAAATAATTCCAAAAACAACACTGTGTTTTCTAATTAATTTCTAAATTTATATATGAAAGTTAGAAAATATGTTTTTTATTATTTTTATGATTTTTGACTTCTTACCCTGCATTTGGTAGCATCGAATTTTGAATTTTGGATTTTGATTTGTGTATAGATAAAATATAGTATAAAATTGTATTAATGATTTTCTTTCAAATCCATACAAACCCAAATCACTACAAGAAATAAGGTTATTAGTGATGGTTTTAAACCATCACTAATAATCAAAAAATTCGTCGCTAATAGTATTAGTCACGGTTCGATCAGTATTAGTGACGATTCTAACTTTGTCACTATATCTGCGGCTACTAATAATTATTAGTGACGAACAATTCAAACTTTCACTAATAGTGGAGTATTGGTGATGGAATAAAATCGTCACTAATATCATAAGACAATCACTATAAATCATACATATTCTCTGCTCAAATTCGTCACTGAAACCGAAGTATTAGTGACGGTTTTAATAACCATCACTAATATGACACTATTAGTGACGATCAATAAATCATCACTAATGTTACGTTTTTAGTGACGATTTTTAAAACCATCACTAATAATATATTATTAGTAACGGTTTTAGCCCAATATGAACCTAGAAAATGTTGATTCTGTAGTAATGGTTTAAGCCTTTAGTGACGGTTTAGAAACCGTCACTAATACTCCGTCCATCTATTATTAGAAACGGTCATTCAAATCATCACTGATTCTTTGAAAAAATTAATGTTTTTTTTTTTTTTTGTAAATTCTTGTAAGAACCTATAATCACATTTCAGCATACATAAAATTAAACCAAAATTACTAAAACATTCATAAATTATTAAAATTTAAATAAAAATTGTTCAAAATTCAAATTCATCCAAATACAAATTCAAATTAAAATGTACAAATAAATTATGTTCATATAAAAAGAAATATAGGCAAAGTCAAAAGTTGCGCATACATCTGACCCGATTGTAGTGTGTGGCATCGTCGTAGTGTTCTAACAGTTGCAAACCCTACAAAATAATAATTATACAAGAATTTAGCTAGTATATTACAATGTTTGAACATATATGCATATACTATAATTAAAAATGATTTGATAGCAAAATGATCAGACATTTGGACATAGTGTAAAAAAAAGATACACTTGTAACTAAGTTTGATCAGTCGGAATTCACCCCACTTGATTCGGACCTCATATGCCTGAATTGATAGCTAAGTGCTTAAAATGAACTAAGTTTACTAAATTTGTTCATATTCTAACTTTACTTCTAAGTGGGGAAAAAGCTCCCGGGGAGGAGTTTTTGGGCACTGTCAACTCCAGCACGTCCATCTCAATGTGACAAACGTGCCAGGACTGATCCCACTTAGTTTGTTCTCGTATGCCTAAATTGGACACTTGAGTGCTTAAAATGAACTAAGATTACTATGTTTCATATTCTAGTTTTGTTCTAAGTGGGGAAAAAGCTCTAGAGGAGGAGTTTTTGGGCACCGTTAGCTCACACACATCTAGGTCAATGTGACAAACGTGTCAGTACTGACCCCTACTAATTTGGACCTTGTATGCCTGAATTGGATACTTGGGTGCTTAAAATGAACTAAGTTTACTAAATTTGCTTCTAAGCGTATAATTTTCAATCAGGAAGGAGTTTTTAGGCTCCGTCCAGTATGTCCAGGTCAATGTGATGGACGTGTCGGGACTGATCCCACTTGGTTTGGGTCTCGTATACCTGAATTGGACACCTAAGTGCTTAAAATGAACTAAGGTTACTATGTTTCATATTCTAACTTTGCTTCTACATGGGGAAAAGCTGCCAGGGAAGAGTTTTTGGGCACCGTCAACTTTAGCACGTCCACCTCAATGTGATGGACATGTCGGGACTAATCCCACTTGGTGTGGATCTTGTATCCCTGAATTGGACACCCGAGTGTTTAAAATGAACTAAGGTCAGTGTGACGGATGTGTTGGGACTGACCACACTCGGTTTTCAAAAATGAGACACAAAATTTTATAACATGTATAGGAATATTGAACTTCTTAAATATATAGATAATTATATAATATCTAGTTACATAGACCCAAATGTGGAGAATCAACTAGTTGAGAAGGTGTTCAAGCTTGGACTGAATTTCATAGCAAGATTTGCTAGGAAGATCATTGTGCGTGTTATGAACCAAAAATGCAAGTACCAATTTTTCAAAAGTATAGAAAATAATAATGACATTGAACATTACCATAATATAGGTATAGAAAACACATCCAAAAGAATTTATGGGACAGATGAGTCCATGATTTTTCTCTCTTCCAATGCAAGTCTCTTGTGCGGTCGCTTCTAATGATCAGCAAACTTCACGAATAAATCCCTTAGCTGCTTAGCTATCCTATATTCTGCAGTTCCTAATGGACATAACTTTAATTCTTCACCAATTATAGCATTTGTGCTCTATAATTCCTTCTGCAAGATGAGGATCATAAAATCAATTATGCAATTCCACAATAGAGTTCCAACACTAGCACCAAATCTCACTTTTATAATTGATGATATTTCCTCAAAAAATAATTAAATAAAAATTAAAGAACTTGCCAAGGACTTCTCTTTCGGGTTCCCAATTAATGGTTTAAATAATCCATGCCTTGGTATCTTTTCAGTTATCACCAACAGCCTGCAGAAAATGAACAAAACAATAAAAGCTAATTGATAAGGGAAATATAGGTTCTAATGAAAGAAATTATTCCAAATCCAATATAATTTGATATAGAAATAGAGGGAAAAGGCGGAAAATGTACAATCAACAATAATAATGCATTTGTAGATACCTTCCTGTGGAAGATGTTATAATGTGATTTGGATTCTCCAAAAATTCCAATAATTTCTCCAGGTTCTCTTTAGAATCCAACCCAATGGTTCCCCTCGTGTATGTCTCTGAAGACAAGCCTGGGAAAATGCAAACTTGTGTTGATATAGTAGTTTTCTTATGTATGAATTTAACAACTATTCTTGGGGAAAAGTCTTTTTCCAAGTTGTTAATTAACACGAAATGGTCATAGCCAATGATTCTATTCATTGGTGAAGTTTTCCCTCCCATATCTAAATCTTGCTCTATAGACTAAGACAAGCTTGACGTGTTTTTGACATTTGAACTATGAATATCCTAATGGCAGGCAGAACTTCCAACACTAGAATCATTGCCTTCTTTTGAATATGAACCATAAGCTAGTAGGGCAGTAGGCTAGTTCTCCATTGTTAAATTGTGTCTAAGCAAAATATGTTCAGCTCTTAATAGAGAAAAGTATATTAGTTCATAAACCGAAAAAAGAAGTCAACCTTATACTATACAAAACAATAAGGAGACAATTTGTAGTTTCATTTTGACCACTAAACCCCCTTTACAAGCTAAGACTATACAAAAAAGAACATCCATTATTTTCTATTCACAAGATGTGCTCAAAAGATAAAAAACATTCACAAAAGCAATTAATCAAAGTAAGGTATTAATTGATTGGATTATTATCACAAATTTTGAGACTTTATTAACCCCTACTCGGCTTAAAGCACATCCTCATCACATTTGATGAGACCATTAGTGACCTTTTAATTGTCCCATTCCATCAACCAATGTAGTTTTAGTGTATTTTGGATCCTTTAGTTCAACTTACTAACATTGTATAGTAAAGAGAACAAATTGTACATTTATTTTAAACCGCTACTAAATATATATATATATATATATGATAATAATAATAATTATAGTACATGTTTTGGGCACCTTGAACCTCCTCCCTCCTTTCTTTGCCTGCGCGCATGCGTGGGTTGTTTGTAAAGATGTCTACATTTTAGTAGGGTCATTATGATACTATCTTCGTAGTAGTGCGCAGATGAAAATAATTCCTAATATTGTCCAAGAAGCAAAATCAGAAATATATATATATATATATATATATATATATATATATATATATATATATATCAGGTGATATATTGACAAACCTCACTAGTGTGCTTGACACCACATATGAGAATCTGGATGAGTTGAAGATAAAATAGAACGAGCAACCCATGTCCTTTTAAGTAGAATTTTTGAAAAGAAATGCCATCACTGGTAGTCTTATATTAGTTATGGTTTTAACAACCATCACTAATAATGCATTTGTTGACAGGGAAAAAACTTAAATAGGTTACCAATTACAGAGGACCCGCACGCAGCCAGTCTTACTGAGAAGAAATTATCCGCTAGCTTCACCATTATAAGTCAACTCAAGATCCCCCAAAGGGGTGGATTATTAGTGTTGGTTTTACAAACTGTCACTAATATAGTGAATTATTAGTGATAGTTTTTTAAAACTACGCTAAAATGCACGTCAACGAAAGAACAATCTGTGTTTGATTGGTTAAGTTTATACGATGAGCTATGGTCTTTCATTAGGTGCTTGGGTGCTTGTGAGCTAGTTGGAATAGGTTGTGTTTCGTATCTACCATATCGGGTGGTAGTGCAATTAGGAATGGATCAATAACTTTCGGGCAAGGTTGACTTCTTGTCTGTCCCGTAAAGATCATTCCAAGCAAGGGTTTCCATTAGGCATTACAACTGGTGGAAGAGTCATATGTTGACTCGAGCAAATTGTAATGAAGTATGTATTTATGAAGATGAGTAAGTCAAATACTTAACCATCTAATCAAGCAAGAATGTACAGGGAGATGTTGTGATTCCTCTAAATTGTACTTTAATTGTTATACACATTTGCTTGTATTAGAAGCATTTACTTGTACAAATATTTTCATATCTGTTGTATTCCCGACATATGATTGGAAAAGGGAGACTAGCCCTGTGCATAGTCTTAGTTTGGCTTTGACTTGGTTAGGAAAGTTAAGTGCACCATCCTGGTAAGGTGTTGTATTAGGTGCTGCTCCACCCGTCAAGTGAGCCTTAGTGGATCTCTCGAGCTTGCGAGCTAGAGGTGGTGACGTAGGCAGTATTGGTCGAACCCTGATAACAAATTTTGTGTCGGCTCTTTGTTTAATTTTCCCACTTTTAATTATGCACATGTATGATAATACTTGAATTGTTGTGAATGTTTTAATTGCTTTGAATATTTGCATACATACTTGCTTGGGAATTGAGTCTGTTTTTAAAAAGATCCTAGTTTTGTGTAATACTGATTGTTGGATTAGTTGAACTTAGGACAAAATTTTAAATACCCAATTCACCTCCCCTCTTGGGAATACACCAATTCCAACAAGATTCCTTCTCCAATGGGCCGGTAATTACGTTCTAACTTCCTATCAGGCCAAATTCAAGAACAAAATTCCAAGATTGAGCCCGCCGCTACCCACCCTTACAATACCAGAAGTAAAGCAAAAGTCATGGAAGAGCAACTAGAAGGCTGAGTCCTGGGCATGGAGCAAAGATAGGAGGAGTTGAGTAACCAAATGAAAAGGATACTCAATTTGCTACTAGACAAGGGACAGACAGTGTAGGAGCAGGATAATGAAGCTAACATGAATCCTATCCACGCTCTGGGGTTCACCCCTGCCCAAGGGCAAACATCGGCACAACCTCCAGTCACCGTAGGAAACGCCTTTCCAAATAGTGCTGCATTCATTCCTACCACACCAATACTAGGAATCTCAACAGTTGGCGTACCCCCGATAACAATGATGGATGTGGGGGCAAATAGAATCACAATCGAGCACCATTGTGATGTTCTTGAAGAATGGTTGAGAGCCATTGAAGGCTCTAATTCATTCGGTTCTGTTAGTCCAACGGACCTCTGCCTAGTACCGAAAGTGATCCTACCACCAAAATTCAAGATTCTAGACTTTGAAAAATTTGATGGGACCTAGTGTCCACGAACTCATCTTCAGTTGTATTGCCAACCAATGGCGGCCTACTCCGATGATGAACAACTGATGATGCACTGCTTCCAGAGCAGTCTAACAGGTACGGCAACCAGGTGGTATATCCACCAAGATAGAGCATAGATTCACACATAGGGAGATCTGGCCAATGCTTTTGTAGCTCAATATTGTCATGCTATGGAGATGGCGCTAGATCGGATGGCCCTATTGGAAATGGAGAAGAAGCCCACAAAGACCTTTGGGGAATACGCCTATAAGTGGAAGGATGTGGCGATCCAAGTGAACCCCCTAGTAGGCGACCAAGAAGCTATCACGTTGTTCGTAAGTACCCTGAAAGACCCCTACCACAGGCATCTTTGGGGAGCAATTCCCCATGACTTCATGGACATAGTGGCCGTAGGAGGTAGGATTGAGATCGACATCAAGGCGGGCCTGGTTAAAGATAGTGGAAATGAGATTGGTCTGGGCAAGAAGTGGACAGGTAGGAAAAAGGATGAGGAAGCTTAGATGGTTCAGAGGCATTATCATCAAGGAGGCAGAAGGTACAAACGTTGAGGGACACAGGTTGTTCAACCAAAAGGTACAAACGCTGAGGGACACAGGGTGGTTGCATTTTTATGATAAATAGTTCGAAATTCAGAGCGATCCTTTAGGTAACCATGGGGAAGGCAACAATTAAAGGTTTGGGAGCTGAGAAGGGGCAGAGAAGCATGCTAATGATAGAGTTTCCACCACAGCCTGAAAAAATTGAACTATCTTTCTACCGCCAGAGTGGAAAACTTTTGGGTATTCGACTTACTTCATGAGATGCTTTTGTTATCTTTGTTTTTCTTTTGTAACCCTTTGACCATTTCATTCAATGAAATCATGCATTTTCATTATGAATTCAAGTGCCAAGAATTTGTTTGTTCATGTTTCATGCGGGGATAGGAAGACAATAATACCACTATTCATAGGCCATAAAATGATGAAAATTCAAGTCAGAAAAGGGGGGATAAAAAAGATGAAACAATTTTCCTCACCCTATGAATTCACTTGTCAAAAACATGAAATGGTGTTGTTTGTTCCATAAGTTTATGATGTTCACCACTTTTGTTTTGATCAGATGACAGATGACCATTCTTGGCCGACCAATTTTCCCACAAAAAAAATCAAGCACTGATTTATCACTTGTTACACCGTTTGAGCTTGAATAACAAGTCATTTCTTCTAAAAAGTGATTTTCCAAAAATTAAACTAGGTTCGGGATTTCAGGAGTCTAACAAATTATATGAGACAACAATTGGCTATCTAAAATGATGGTAGGCCATTTTTTTGCTACCCAAATCAAGAAATGAAGGCCTCTAGCTAACCCAGTTGAGCTCAAAATATTCAATTCTTGATTTAACTCGTCAAAGGATCACTTCCCACACTGGGATAATTTTTAAAGGATTTGGTTCCAAATGGAGTTCGAACTAAAATAGAGCCAAGGTTCCCCCATAATAAGATGATGGAAGAAAATATGTGAAAAAAAAGAAGAAAAATAAAGAAAAAGAAAGAAAGAAAAATAGGGGACATACACCACATGTGATCCTTGACAAGTGATAAAATCAACAAAATTTGAGTCTTATCATACCTCTTTCTTCATTGACCTTTATCCCTGAGCCTACAATATCCAAATGAAAGTCCTGACTAGATTAATACACATTTTTGTCTCAAATGAATTGTCAGACTCAATATTGAGTCTGAACTATGTAATGACCTAATCCTGAAAAGGTACGTAGGCAGCTTGTTCAAATAACAAGTTTGGTCAATACTTTGCAAATGCTTTGCCACAAACTAGGGAAGAAGATATCATTTGGGGGAGGGAATTTTGAGCCTTAGTTTCCTTATTTTTCCCAGAGCCAATATCCTAAGGCCTACGTTTCGTCCCGAGTCACAAAGTCCATCTTAAGATCAAAATAGGGATAAAGTTTCATTAAACTATGGACAAACAACCATAACAAGAAAGCGACATTGGATAGAAGGTGAAATTTTTCTTTTGACAAAACTGGAGCAATCGGTGAAGAGAGAAAATCAGCTATCTAGCTTGATAGACTAACATCAATATCACATGACTTTCGAATAGTGGTATAAAATTTTCCTTTCAAAATAGCACGAATATAGTGAAACATCTATTTTGTGCATATGACCTTTTGAATTTACAAATTGATGTCCAAAATGCATGATTACTCACCCACAAAACCCCTTTTATCCTTCAAAAGCTCCAAAAGATGATTTGATAGTCAGAGAAGTATCTTGCAAAGCCCGTTGATTTGCCGGGAGCGAATTTAGTGATTGCTTACTCAAGTGGAATTTAAAAATCTAGTCAAGAGCAGTTACAGATACATGCTACTAGGGCAAAATCCAGTTTGAGTTTCTCTATAGCCATTCTCTGTGCCTTCACATCGGAGTTAGAATTTGAAAGCATGGCCAGGAGCAGTTACGAATGCATGTAACTGGGGAAAAATCCAATTTGAGTTTCTCTGTAGCCATTCTTGGTGCCTTCACGTTAAAGTTATAAAGCATGGCTAGGAGCAGTTGTAGATGCATGTAACTGGGGCAAACTCCGTGATGAGCTTCAAAATAGACAGTTTCGGTGCCTACACATCTGATAAGAAGTTGAAAGCTTGGCCAAGGTCAATGTAACTGGGGCTAGTGACAAAGCCAATTTGGGGACCCTCATATTGGGTTGGAATTTGAAAAATGGCCAAGGACAGAGTTGATATTGTCGATTACCAGCACATTGGAAGAAGAAAGTTCATGAATCAACATGCACACATTTTATGCATTGCACAAAAAAGAAAATACACATTGCATATACATTATCTTATGCAATATGCGTATGTCCTTACATTCTAGATCACAATTAGCAACATGCATACACGTAGCAATAGAGCACCATTCATGCATACTTGTCCTATTGAATAGGCTTTTTGAATAATCTTTTGTGTCCTCGATTGAGCCATTTTTGTCCCAATAATGCTTTGAAACTGGAGAAATTGACCTAGGTATAGAGTGATATCCTTTGAAATTGGAGCAATTGACCCCAAACACAGAATGACATGCTTTAAAACTGGGGCATTAACCCTAAGCACAGAATGACATGCTTTGAAGCTGGGGCAATTGACCCCAGGCATAGAATGACATGCTTTGAAAGTGGGACAATTGACCCAGATACAAAAGGACATCCTTTGAAATTGGGGCAATTAATCCCAAGCACAGAATGACATGCTTTGAAACTGAGGCAATTAACCCCAGACATAGAATGGTATGCTTTGAAACCGAGGTAGCCGACCCCAGACACAGAATGACACTTTAAGACAGGGGCACAGGTCTTCGAATCCAAAAATATGTCTTTAGCATTCAGATGATCCTTCCTAGAACTTTCCCAATTTACTATGGTAATCGGGTTCGTCCCGGTACGAGTCATCATTTACTATGGTACTTAGGTTCACCCTTGGTACATGTCATCAATCATTTGCTATGGTACTCGGGTTCGTCCCGGTACGAGTCATCATTTACTATGGTACTTGGGTTCACCCCGATTCGAGTCATCATTTGCTATGGTACTCGGGTTCGTCCTGGTACGAGTCATCATTTGCTATGGTACTCAAGTTCGTCCCGGTACAAGTCATCATTTGCTATAGTACTTGGGTTTAGTCCTGGTACGAGTCATCATTTTCTATGGTACTCGAGTTTAGTCCTGCTATGACTCATTATTTTCTATGGTACTCGGGTTCATCTCGGTACGAGTCATCATTCGCTATGGTACTTGGGTTCACCTCGATACGAGTCATCATTTGCTATGGTACTCGAGTTCGTCCTAGTATGAGTCATCATTTGCTTTAGAACTCGGGTTCAGTCCCGGTACGAGTCATCATTTTCTATGGTACTTGGCTTCAATCCCAGTACAAGTCATCATTTTCTATGGTACTCGGGTTCGTCCCGATATGAGTCATCATTTACTATAGTACTTAGGTTCAATCACAGTACGAGTCATCATTTGCTATGGTACTTGAGTTCAGTCCCAGTACAAGTCATCATTTGCTATGGTACTCGGGTTCGTCCTTGTATGAGTCATCATTTACTACGGTACTTGGGTTCTTCCCAGTATGAGTCATCATTTACTATGGTACCCAGGTTCATCTGTAATGACCCGAAGAATGATGGTGTTTAAATAATAGAGAAATGGCAAAATGGAAATAGTAATAGAAGGAGGCAGCAAAATTCATCGACGCAAGCTTCGCGTTCATCGACGATGTTGCACTTTGGGCTCGTCGATGAGATGCACCCTCATCGACGAGAAGATACCGAGAGGATATTTGGGCGACTCTGAATTTTGTCGATGAGAGGGAGAGTTTGTGGACGAGTAGCCTTCTCAACCTCGTCGACAAGATGACGTGGCTCGTCAATGAAGCTCATAGTATAAATAGCCCAAACCTCATATTTTTACACAGGAAATCAGAAAAATTCCCTCTCTCTCTCTCTCTCTCCTCTCTATAGTTTCTCTCTCCTCTCTCTTCGATTTTGGCTCCAACGTTCGCCAGATTGATGATCTGAGGCCACCACGATGCTCTTGGGGAAGTTCACTCCAAGTCTGCCGGAGTGGATCGTTGGTGGGGCGGAGTTGGAATTCATCACTTGGTTAAGGTAAGACTTTTTATGCAAAATTTGGTCTTCCCATAGTTATAGGAAATGTTATTCATGATTCTGGGAGTTTTCGTTTTCAGGGTGTTGAACAGGGAACCCTGCGGGTGCAGGATGAGTCTATTTTAGGGGGGTTTCTTCTCAGAAATTAGGTAAGGGAATAAACTAAAGCAGTAATTTTTTCATGAAAAATTATTATTAATTAGAAGAATTATGTTCAAGAAAGCATGTATTATTTTTGTACATTACTAAGACAATGCATATTTGGGAAAATACTACTATTATGTTGAAATGTATAAACATTAGTATGAAATGCCAGAAACAATGATTTTAGAATGGAATGTATGGTTTATTCAACATTGTGTGGCATGAATATTATTTTACATGAAAAGTATTATGTTATGGCAATTTTATGAATAAAACATGTTTTTGGAGATTATGAAATAATGCAGTACATCATGGTTTTTAAAATACATGATAAACGAATTATTTATTCAGAATGATATGAATGAAATATTCGGCGCAAGGCCATGATTTATAGTTGGTGAAAGGTCGTGGTCGTGTTATATGTATGATTTCGGCCCAAGGTCATATTTATGAATGTTTGGCGCAAGGTCGTATTTATGAATGTTCGGCACAAGGCCGCAGATATGAAAGAAACTGGCGCAAGGCCATATGTATGTATGTTATTTCAGAAAATGCTATCAATCTATTTATATTAGACAAGTATATTATCATGTATTATATGTTATCAGAACCAAGATGATAGTTCAGTTCAATTATAGGAGCACAGTACTGTAGCTATATAGATTAGATATTATGTTCAGACTTGTGCTAACTGCCCCACAAGGGGATGGGAGATGGATAGTCGATGTGACTTTCAGTGTAGAGTTGTAGACATCCACCTGGTAGTCCATACCAGGGTGTAGCGAGCTCATCGTACACGACAAAAAAAGTGGGTTTTAGTGACGAAAGTATTAGTGATGGCTTTAAAACCGTCACTAATAGTGTTGTATTAGTGACGGTTTTTAAGAAGCGTCACTAATACTTTCATCACTAAAAAATGCGCGATAAACAATTTTCGCGCAAAAATTTTTTCAGGAAAATATTAGCGACAATTCTTGGGTATTAGTGAGGGATTAAATTCGTCACTAAAAGTCACTTATTAGTGACGATAAACAAACTGTCACTACTAATATTTATGAATATATGAAAAAAAATTTAGTTAATGGGGTATTAGTGACAGTTTTGAAAATGTCACTACTAGTGTTTTTATTTAAAAAATATAAAAAAATTTAGTTAAGCGTATTAGTGACGGATTGGGAGATCCGTCACTACTAATAGGATATTAGTGACAGTTTTGAAACCGTCATTACTAGTGTTTTTATTTAACAAATATAAAAAAAAAATTTAGTTAAGGGTATTAGTGATGGATTGGGAGACCCGTCACCAATACTTCCTGTTTTGAAAAAATAAAAAATTTTAAGTTCAGAGTATTAGTGGCGAATTTATAAATTCGTCACTATTGGTCCATTATTAGTGACGGATTTGAGAACCATCACTAATACTTCCTTTTTTAAAAAACAAATAAAAAAATTTAAGTTCAGAGTATTAGTGACGATGTTGTATATTCGTCACTAATAAGGGACCAATAGTGATGAATTTGTAGATTCATCACTAATAGTTTTAAAAAATAAAAAATAAAAAATTTTCAGTTTAGAATATGAGTGACGAATTTGGTAATTCGTCACCATTGGTCCCTTATTAGTGACAAATTTCTAGATTCGTCACGACTAATCCATTATTAGTGACGAAATGTGGGCCGTCACTAATGTTATGTTGTTTATAAAAAAAAAATAGACGGAGAGTAGTAGTGACGGTTTTGAAACCGTCACTAATGCCCGAAAACCCCTATTCCTTTTCGCAGGATATTTTCCCTCCCTCCTGCTCCAGCTGGCCTCTTCGCCTCCGGCTGCTCCCGCGAACCTCTCTAGCTCCCAGCCTCCCGCAGCTCTCGCTTGGTGCGCCTTGTTCGCCGGACATCTCAGTCTCGTGCTCATGTGAACCTCCTAGTGGACTGCCGGCCAGGTACACCCTTTCCTAGTCTCACGCTGCAACCCCTGTTGAACCCCTTTCCCTCCCGCTGTTCCCAACCGATTGATGGCCTTCTCGCCAGACATCTTGGTTGGAGCCCTAGCCAACTCGCGATCCCTGTCGAAACCCCTCTCCCAGTCTTTTGCTACTCCCAGGTAATACTCAAAATTTATTTTCTATCTTTTCCTTTTTTATTGTTTTTTTATTTTGAGTAATACATTGTAGTTTATCTCTTAATTAATTAATTTATTTTTATTGAAACAAGAATGAAAAAAAAAATTATTGTTTAAAAACTTATAAAACTATAAGTAATGAGTTATAAAAATTTTAAACTATAAGTAATGTTTAAACAAGAATGAAATTTTTAGAAAGATAACGTGTTATGCATGTTGTAGAACTAATTACTCTTAGTGTGTATTGTAAAAATTTTGGGTATCCATTTCAAATTTTGGGTGATTCTATCAATTTATGCTTGCAAAGCTAGGTTAGAATTGTGATCTGTTTCTATGCATGCACGAACATTATTCTGAACTCCAAAACATTTACCAACAGTTGTAGCCTCATGGATCTAGTATTGTCTGTGCTTGCTTGATTAATACAAGTACTTTTTTCTTTTGAAAATTGTTTTTCAAGTGTTTGGTTACTCTACGAAAAAAAAAAACTACAGGGTAAAAAAGACTTTCACAAACTCTAGTTGCAATCTGACGGGGTGCAAACAAAGCAAGTTTAAATCCCACAAAGAGAAGGCCCATTCATTTTTCATAATTTGCCACATAACTTGTCGTCTTTCATCATCATATTGGAGGCTGAAATTATTTTTATATTTGAGTGAAAAAACAAGTTGTTTTTGTACTGTAAAATCTATTTTAATTTCTATATTTTAATTAATACAATCAAAATTTATACTAATTCATATTTATATAGATACTTAAATGTAAATGATCCTATTAAGATAACAATTGTGTTGGGTAGGACCATTTTTGTATCTCCTAGTCTTAGGCATGAAGAAAATTGTTCTTCCCACTTACAACCTGAATGGACCATAGTTTTTCTTATTATTATTTCATGAAACAAATGAATTAAGTTTCAAATTATATTTTTGAATAAAATTTGACATAATATTTTTTTTTTCTTAATTAATTAAACTAGCGATTGCACACACAAATATAGTTTTATTATACTTTATATAATCAATTTCCACATTTTATATTTTTCCATTTCTTCAACTTAGGGTGATTTTTTCCATTTTTAAAATTAGCCCGCTATTGCAATATGAATCATCACCCATTTAATACCCATGTGACCTTCATTTTCTAATATACTTTTTTCCTCATCTAATCCTCCTCTACTTATTTTCTTGTAGTCACCATGGTTAGAAAAAATTAGGGAATCTTCTAACTTTTTGTTTGCTATATTTCTTTCTGTTCTTATAGCAATTAATGGATCTTATTCTACCGATTCTTTTAGTCATTTTCTATGCAAGCAACATGATCACATGCATTTCATGGAGATTTTACCAAGTGGCAATCAAAGTTTTTAATGAATATGAGCATATTTCTTTTGCTTCTAGCAAGTGAAGCATGCATAAACTACACTTAGAGTTTGAGAGCCATCTTTGAGTTTTCAAAGTTTATGCTCAAAGTTACTTTAGAAATGATTAATAGACATGTATTATTTCAAACGGCATCAAAAACGGCAAGCCCCTAAAGTTAAGTCCCAATCGCCAATACAAACAAAACCAAAACATATCCTGATCTTCAATCACCTGCTCATGACTCCTCCCTGCACTACACTCTACACGGAAAAAACCAAACCAACCTGCCTCCTCAACGGGTGATGACTCCTCACTCACCAATATGTTTGGGCTAGGGGACCGTTTGGAAGTATGAAATTAAGATTTTAAATTTCAATTTATATTGGTTTTAAAGAATATGTATATAAAAACTTATGTTGAGTTTTCTTTCCCTTTTTTTTTTAAATGTACATAAGTTTAAATCTATGTTTTAAGACCTATGCTCTCAAATACTACCTAAAACTTTTATTTTATAAACTCGTACCTATACAGGCCTTCAGCAAAAAATTTTAGCATAGCACATTCAATAACTAAACTCGAAAGTTTTCAGAACATAATCTTTAAAAGGGTAGGTAAAGAATAATACAAAAAGATTATCACGTCTGCATTGATAATCTTACAATATCATAAGAATTACAAAATAAGAAGATTTTATGCCATCAAGGTTCACATGCTTAATATCTCATAATTCGTAGTTGGTCAATTGTTAGATTTAAACTAGTTTTATGGCATTATACAATCTATATATCTTGATCTTTTCATCATGGACATCATTAATTGTTGTAGTTATAGTCTTAATTGACTAGCATTTATGATATCCATTTATATATATATATATATATATATATATATTATGGTATGAATTAGCGTGAAGGCAATGCATTGTTTATATGAAATCAAGGCCTGATTCAAGTTAAAAGTAGTTAAAATCAAATCAAATTAGATAATTAATATAGTAGATAGGTTTATATTTTTAAATGTCTAATAAATAGTTTAGATTGAGCTTTATTTTCCAAACTGAACTACTGAAATACATGCTTGTGTTGAACGCCAACTGCATGACTGATGTAGTACATTGTGAATTGCATGCTGGTAGTGGAATTAGGTTCTCGCATGCTCAAACTCACTGGTATCTGGATAATGCGTATTATTGTGATTTGTTTGCTTGAATCTATCAAGTTTTAATGTAGGAATTTTTTGGGAAATGTTCAATTTACAAACGGTATGCTGCCAAAATTTTGTTAAAGTTTGTCCATAATAAAACTATGTACAAAGAAATATATGCATGATCAGTTAAAACTTATAGTCATTCTGACTCGCGTCTCTCACGTGTTGAAATTCGTAAGAAAAGAGACGATCTTAAGCTTATAATTGAAAATAAAAAAGACTTGGCTAAGAACAACAATCGTAAGTATATAGTGAAAGGTCAAGAACTAAATGGAAGATGAAGTAAAATGCCTAATTAATTACTGCCATTTCATGTATTCATTAAAGCTTAGACTCATTCAAGAACAGTTACTATACATTCTTCCTAATCGTACATTTAAGACAAATCAATTGTTACATTTCAATTGATTATTAGTCATACTATGTTGACTAATAATCACTTGAACATGTTAATTATTTATTTCACTTACGATTAGTAATGTTTGTATTTCAACCATTCTTGGATTGTCCAATATGGACAGTTCAGGAAGTTGTATTTACATTGTTGTCATCATTCACGCTTTGTCAATTGTCATTATATATTTCGAGAGCGTCTCTACTTGTGTTCTGTGGGTGCATAGTGGGGTGTCGTGACAATTTGTTAGTGATGAAAAACAACTAACATGTTTACTTCCCCCATCTCGTGTACTTGAAGAGCCATGGAGAGATGCTGCCAAAATTTATAATGACTACGACGAAGAAATTTGAGCGATTGATCACAATGTAAATGCAACATTCCTGAATAGGCTAGGATCCGTACCCTTTAGAGTATGATGGTTTATTATAGGATTCATGATGCATGCGTTATAAACATTATGAGAATGCAACGAACGCCATTTACTTGAACATGTTATAGGGTAATTAATGAACATGGATAAGAGTTGGATGAACGCTCAGGGTAGGTTTTTTCTAGAATACGTGAAAGGGGTACATGATTTCATAGAGTTTGCGCGTCCTCGTGCCGACAAAGCCAGTAGAATAAGGTGTCCTTGCAAGAAATGTTAGAACATAACATTCAAACACATTGATTTGGTCCATTCACATTTGTTAGACTTTGGAATGGAGAAAAGGTACACAAGATGGGTGTTCCACGGTGAAGATTAAGTAGTTCATAGCAATAATGATGACGATGAAGATGAGGGGCCAAATATAGTAGGTGTTGATACACGTTCGGAAGGGTTAATCGAAATGTTAGGTGACTTGAAAAGGGGGATTGCAGTGGACACGGGTGATGTCAGTGTGTCGCGTACTGGTGATGAAACTACTTCAGCGGGTACCATACCTTGCGATCCTAGTACGTTGAATTGATTCGGTAAACCATTTGCTAATCTCATGAGGGATGCACGGGTGCCCCTATATCCAAACTATAAAAAAGTTCTCAAAATTAGAGTTTTTGATAAAATTGCTTCATGCTAGGACAATGCATGGGTTATCTCAGAGCGCATTCAACATGCATTTAAGCCTCATTAAGGCAGCACTTTTGATAGTGAAACACTTCCCAAGTCTTTTTATGAGGCGAAGACATACATGCGTGAATTGGGTCTCGGTTACACTTTAATACATGCGTGTAGGTATGATTGTGCACTCTTTTATGGTGAACATGAAAATACAAATGAGTGCCAAGAATGAAGTGAACCGAGGTATAAAACTAATCAGAAGAAGGGTAAAAAGATCCCCAAAAAAGTTTTATGATATTGTTCATTAATCTCGCGGCTACAACAATTGTATATGTGCAAAAAGACTGCTACAGATATGAGATGACATCAAGAGAAACATTTTCAAGATGGAAACACCCTTAGCCATCCAGCGAACTCTGAAGCTTGGGCCGAATTTGATAAAATGCATCCGTGGTTTTCTAGTGATCCTTGCAACATTAGACTTGGCCTTGCTTCAGATGGGTTCAATCCTTTCGGTAACATGACCAACCCATATAGCATGTGGCCAGTTATGATGATGCCATACAATATGCTGCCATGGTGATGTATGAAAAAACCTTTCATTTATATGTATCTGCTGATTCCCGAACTGAGAGCACCTGGTAATGATATTGATGTTTACCTACGTCCGTTAATTGACGAGTTGAAAGAATTATGGGAAAAAGGAGTGGAGACATTCGATGTGGAAATCAGGACAACATTTCAGATGCATGTTGTAGTCTTGTGGACAATTAATGATTTCCCCGCATACGGCAACCTGTCAGGTTGGAGCACAAAAGGTTACTTAGCATGCCCAGTATGTAATAAGGATTTTGGGTCCTTATCCTTGAAGCATCGCTACAAGTTATGCTTTATGTGTCATCGTCGTTTTCTATGAACTGGACATCCTTGGAGGACTCGTGGCGTCAGAAGCTTTAATGGAAAACCTGAAGGAATGTCGCCGCCAAAGCGGCTAAGTGGGGAAGAGATATTAAACCAGCTAAGGTTGATCAGAGATGTGAAATTTGGGAAACCACCGACCAGTAGAAAAAGAAAACGCTCTGAGTTGGAGTTGAATTTGACAAAGGGAAGCATCTTCTTCGAGTTGCCATACTGGAAAGATCTTCTACTACGCCACAACTTGGATGTCATGCACATCGAAAAGAACATTTGTGAGAATGTCATTGGTACATTTCTTGATATAAATGGGAAGACAATGGACACCGCAAATGCTCGCCGAGATATGGAAGACCTGGGAATACGACCTGAGTTGCACATATTTCGTGATGGGGACAAAATTCTCATGCCATCAGCTTCTTACACATTTTCAAAGGATGAAAAGAATAAATTCTTCGAATGGTTGAAATCAGTGAAGTTTCCCGATGGATTTGCATCAAACATAGCTCGATGCATAAACACGAAGGAAGGGAAGATGCTAGGAATGAAAATTCATGACTGTCATGTCCTTCTACTACGAGTTCTACCCGTTTTCCTTCGTGGACACTTGACTGAAAATGTTCGCTCGGTGCTGATTGAGTTGAGATTCTTTTTTCGGCAGTTGTGCTAAACAAAATTGAGCGTAAACGTACTTGAATGGTTAACAGATGACATTGTGATCATACTATGCAAGCTGGAGAAATTTTTTCCGCCAACATTCTTCAATGTGATGGTCCACCTAGCTGTCCATTTACCAAGGGAGGCCTTAATTGGAGGACCGGTTCAATATCGTTGGATGTATCCTATTGAGAGGTACAGTATAAAGTCCTTGTATAATGGTCACGTGATTTCCTTATATTTATTTTTTTTCTTTATTGTGTCTACAAGTCTATAATGCTACATAAAATGCACAGGTTCTTGCCCTTTTTGAAGGGGTACGTGCACAATAAGGCACGGCCGGAAGGTTCAATCTTTAAGGCGTACATTGACAGTGAATTTCTTGCATTTTGCTCAATGTGTTTACATGATATTGACACAATGTTCACTTGTGATGAGCGAAATGCAGACGTTCATACTATTAATGTCGAAGATGAAGAACCCACGAGCTCTATATTTTGAGAAAATGTTCGGCCTCTCAGTGCACGAGTTTACGATTTGGACGACCTAGAAAAGGCTCATTTTTACATCCTGAACAATTGTGATGAAACTGTTCCATATATCGATTATGTGGTTCCAAACTCCTTACTTTGCATTGTATTTACATATGCATAATTATATACTTACTTGACATTAACATGTACTACTGTTGCATATAGCGAACGTAAAGCTGAACTCCTAACCCAAAATGAACGGAATGTTGATGAAAGACATAAGAAGGAATTTATCAACTGGTTTGGGAGTCGTGTAAGTAACAAAAATTGCTTGAGTGAGAAGCAATGTATGTTTTTACTATTAACTATTTATTCTTCTAAAGTCCTGTTTATTTAATAGATGAAAGTCATATTTTACAATAAGGAACCAACGACAAGTAAAGATTTGTACGCATTGGCATGTGACCCTGATCAACGAGTTAACCGTTACAGTGGTTGCATTGTTAACGGGTTATGATTTCATACAAAGTCCCTTAAACTGCATAGAAGAACCCAAAATTTTGGGGTTGCGGTGGTAGGCATAGAAGAAGATGAAGAAATTGACTACTTTGGTGTGTTGGATGACATTATAGAGCTTAGCTATGGAGCAAATAGAGTCATCCACCTATTCAAGTGTACCTAGTGGGACATCGGCAATAAAAAGATTGGGATAAACACCGATGCCTACTTCACTAGTGTCAATTTTAGCAAGACCTGGTATCAAAATGACCCTTTCGTGCTTGCGACGCATGCAGAACAAGTGTTTTACCTTAAAGACACCAAATTGAAGGGTGAATGGCATGTGGCCCAAAAGATTCCTCCCCGAAGTTTGTACCCTATTGCAGAAGTTGCAAATAGTGAGATGAGTGACAGTGAGACTGCATTCCAAGAAGATGAGCCATCTGTCCACACAGCAGCGCAATCTGCTACAGATGTTGTCGAAGAAGGCGCTGATCCTATACCATTGCATAGGGATGGTTCCAAGGCAGAACACGTAAGGACTGCTGACATTACAATTGAACCTTCTGTAGACGTTCACTTCATCGACAATGAGGAAACTAATGGGGAAGATAAAATAGGGGTCGAGTACTGTAGTGAAAAGGAAGACACTTTAGAAAGTGACGATGATATCGATATTAAGGATGTATAGCGGGGGTAAGCATGTTATTTTTGTCACTATGTATCTGACATGTGTAAATAACTTAAAAATAGATGTATGCTGCATCCATCTAATATTTGTACTTCTTATATTTACTTGTCTATTAATTTGCAGATATGACACCAGGAAGCCGACGTTGGAGAAATCCTTTCAGGAACATGAGTATATCGCATGAGGATGATTCGACATGGACCCCGTCGGTCCTGATGCGGCAGCACCATTGTCTGAGCCATCGGAACCTCGGCCAGGCATGGATACCACTTATGCAACCAACACGCAAGGTGAGTTGTCGACCATCATGAGCAGTGTTGGTATGGATACAATTAATTTATTTACATGTCAACTGTTGATGATAGTTATTCATGTGTATGATTATAATGTTGTTCTTAAATTAACTCTACTTTCAGCATCTACGTCCACAGTCAGGTCAGGCCGTGGTGCAGTAAAGAACATGTCGCTGAAGAAGCACCTGGATAGGACTAAATAGCGGATTCAGATCGACATTCCTCCAGGATACACCATCCCGCTGAACGATTGGTGCACCACGTGGACAAGGGAGCTCGATATTATGTGCCAACAGTATGCTCCAATCACCGCATTCAGCTAGCCACAGGTGACTCAGGAGCAGCGCATGGTTCTTTACATGCGCATTTTGGTAAGTTTCCAAACCCTATAAAGTTGTTTTTAATTTAAATTTTTTTTTACTTTTAATATACTAGCCAATTAACAACTGTCTAACATTGTAATTGTATTACCTATATATGCAGGAGGAGTTTGACATGGACATCCTCGAGGATGAGCATGTGAGGAGGGTGGTTGACGTCCAATTGTGTAATAAATTAAAGAGCTATCACTCGAAAATGCGCTCCCATTTTCGAGCGATAGGAGATTAAGCAGAAGTGCAGCCATACGATAAGATATCCCAAGAAGATTGGGACGTGGTGTGTCACCATTTCCGTGACCCGCGCTATCAGGTGATGTGTTTGTATTATAATCACTATTTTTTCACAATGATGTCGCTAATATGTCGTCATTACATCTTCCTTGTAGGCCATATGTGAAACAAATGTTGCAAACCGCAGCAAACTCATTACGATGCATTGCGGTGGATTGAAGCTATTCGTAAATCATCGCCAAGTAATTACTATATATAAAATTATCTAACCATTACATGACATAATACTAATGATGTCTTATATGATAATGTAGCGTGATCCTGAGACTGACGCAGAGGAGCCACTACTGGATCTGTATCAGAGAACACACCAATGACGATTGGGGGAGTGGTGCGAGGGTGCGCAGGACAAACATGTAAGTGAAGAAAAAGATTTAGTTTATTACTTTATTCAAAACATCAAAGTTGTAGTCTTACTTATTCCTTTTTATCATTTTCATGATTGAAATTAGGCAAGAATGGTCGAGCTGAGGGATGCACCTGTTTTAGAGGGGACTCAGCACATGACATATTTCGAGATCACTTCCTAGGTGCTTGGGCAACGAGCGGGGGCCTGGGTGAAAGGTCTTGGAAGTGGTTACATCGCCCCAACAGTATCATCATCCATAGGTGCGGTGGCTCGTGCAGAGATGGAACGACAGCGTGGAGAGGCCGAGTATGATAAACAAGAGATGGCTCGACAGATGCAAATGATCGCTACGGAGAACGTGGAATTGAGATCGGAGGTCTCCAGCTTTCGAGCCCAGATGCAAGCCATGATGGATAGGCAAGCGCGGTTAGAAGAAAGGATGCGCCAATTTGAACCAGATGATGCGAATGGCTCCTCTGATGAATTATAAGGTATTATGATCACAAATTGAGTTTCATGTAAAATCATACTAGTCTAGAATGTCTCCTGCATGGCGGATGCAGTTGATGTGTATTACATGCTAGTAGTGGATATAGGTTCTCGTGTGCCTTCAACTTCTTATAAATGATCTATTTGAACCTATCAGGTGTAGGTTTTGTGGGAAAACGTTCAATTTACAGACGGCATGCTGCCTAAATTGCGTTAAAATTTTTTCAAATAAAAAGAAAAGATAGGCTTAGTTTAATGTTAAAATATTTTAGAAAGGATCAGTGAAACTTAAGAATCATAATATATGAGGTAATGTAGACTGAGTTTATTTAGAATGCACATTCATTTATATGTTTTTGGTCCAGTAAGCTTAAAGCATTCATTGCCATGCCGAAATCATTGAAAATATTATATACACTTGGCTGAGGATTTGAAAATTTGAAAAAGGCATACGTTGAATATATACATAACTCACAGGGAGCATCAGTTTCATAATTATTTAAATTAAATGCTCTCATCATCTCATAACGTTCATGTCCAAATGCCTGGATGAATAACAATACTACACTGAACCCAATACTATCCACTGTTCTCTACTATTTATATTCTGAATTTAAGATATGGTTACATGTATTACTGTCGTGAATACATTACATGATTGCACGCTAGTTTAGAATGCCTCCTGCATGGCGGATGCAGTTGATATGTATTGCATGCTAGTAGTCGATATAGGTTCTCGTGTGCCTTCAACTTCTTATAAATGATTTATTTGAACCTATCAGGTGCAAGTTTTGTGGGAAAACATCCAATTTACAGACGGCATGCTGTCGAAATTGCGTTAAAATTTTCCCAAACAAAAAGAAAAGATAGGCTTAGTTTAATGTTAAAATATTTTTGAAAGGATGAGTGAAACATAGGAATCATAATAAATGAGGCAATGTTGACTTAGTTCATTTAAAATGGACATTCATTTATATGTTTTTGGTGCAGTAAGCTTAAAGCATTCATTGCCATGCCAAAATCATTGAAATATTATATACACCTGGCTAAGGATTTGAAAATTTGAAAAAGGCATACGTTGAATATATATACATAACTCACAGGGAGCATCAGTTTCATAATTATTTAAATAAAATGCTCTCATCATCTCATAACACTCATGTCCAAATTCCTGGATGAATAACAATACTATACTGAACCCAATACTATCCACTGTTCTCTACTATTTATATTCTGAATTCAAGATATGGTTACATGTATTACTGTCGTGAATATGCTACATGATTGCATGCTAGTTTAGAATGCCTCCTACATGGCAGATGTAGTTGATGTGTATTGCATGCTCATAGTGGATATAGGCTCTCGTGTGCCTTCAACTTCTTATAAATGATCTATTTGAACCTATCAGGTGCAGGTTTTATGGGAAAATGTCCAATTTACAGAACGCATGCGGCCGAAATTCGGTTAAAATTTTCCCAAACAAAAAAAAAAAGATAGGCTTAGTTTAATGTTAAAATATTTTTTAAAGGATGAGTAAAAACATTTGCCATGTCCGAGCAAAAAAAAAAATTGTCATAATCTTGTGGCTTCTCAACTGTTGAGTGAACACTATAAATCCCTTGGACTATCTTTAGTTTGCAGAATGCTTATTCCTAGGAATAGAGATAGTTGCAATAGAAGAACTTGATAATTTGCATTAAAAATGTATTATAATGCACAAGTGAAAATTTATAATTTTTTATCAATCATAGTAAAGAGTAGACAAGGAATGACTATAATTTCATCATAAATAATCCTTCCATATTCCATGTTGAGTGGAAGAATGATGAATAAATATGAAATGACTATTATCTCTATTCCTAGATATCTTCTTGTGTTTCGTCCTATTCGTAGGAATAGCTATTCAATGAACCAACAAAACCTCAATGTATCTGGTGAACTTTTATGAGGCATCCCACTCATCATCTGATGTCAATTGTTCTCATGGTGCCCTATTTTTGTTAGTTGTTTGTGATCAGCTTGTGAAAGTAGCTTGGGCTTGTTTAGTTATTAAAAACAATTTTCATTTTTCATTTCTAGATTTAAAATGACCAAAATATAACCTTATTTTGAATTAATATAGATTTCTTCAAAATAGGGAAATGTGCTGACATTTTTTATTTCATTATATTTTGAAAATAGAAAACAAAAATTATTTTCCAATACTAAACTAGTTGTTACATTTTCTGATACTTAACGATGAGGGGGGTATCTTTTGCATGGAAAAGTTGTCAAGCATCAATTTATACTACTGAATATTGCTGTATTTGTTTTGATTTTTCTTTTATGTTGGGCATCTCGGCTAAATGCATTGGTTAAATGATTTTGCAAATATATTTTGGAGGGGAAAGAGCTGGAATTCTACATGAAGAAGATCCAGAGGAAGAAGGGAAAGAAGGGAAAGGGAGCAGGTGCTGCCTAAAATTGTGTTGCCTAGAAATTGTCTTCATTTTTTACAATCCCATATCTCATTTCAGGCATTGGACTCTCCAAAAATTTCCATATGAATTTGTTTGTTTATTTGAACTTTGTTTCTTGTGTTACCGTTCAATGCCTCATTAGAATATATTAGACAACATTGTCTCTTATAGTTTTAATTATTATTTGAACAAATTGAGTTTTTGTATTTAAATTTGAATTTGTACTAGTATTTGAATTTGAATTTTGAATATTTTTTAAATAATTTTTTTTATTTGAACATATGTTATTTCTTCATTTTAATTGAATTTGTATGAAATTTTGAATGGTTTCAGTTTATGTATTTGAAAATGTAATTATAGATTTTTATATAAAAATTCAGGATTAAAAAAAATTAGTATTAAAAAGGTTTTTTTTTTTATTTTTCTAATTATTAGTGAAGGATTCAAATTCGTCATTAATACCCTACTATTAGTAACGAATTTGAATCCTTCACAAATAACTTACTTTTAGTATCGAATTTTGAATTCGTCAATAATACAATACTAATACTGATGAATTTTTAATTCGGCACTAATACCACACTAGTAGTGACGAATTTCTAAGTCGTCACTAATACTTTATTAGTAGTGATGAATTTCTAATTTGTCACTAATACTCTTCTAGTAGTGACGAATTTCTATTTCGTCACTAATACCCCTACTATTAGTGACAAATTTAAGTTGAACCGTTCTATACTATATAGTGACGGTGTTAGGGTTTTAGTGGCGGATTATATCCGTTACTAATATTTCATTATTAGTGATGAAAATTATATTCGTCACTAAAAGTTAGTAGTAACGGCACAAATAGCAACTATTTGAAAACTACCACTAATACCCTGATCTTTTGTAATGGTACTTACAGACATTTTTTACTCTGAAGTGATCAGTCAGCCATTGTCGGGTCCCGCCTTTGGGCTGCACAACCCGTCATGGGGGGTAATACATGACATCAGCTAGCTATACATCCTAGGTAAATTTCAGTATTATCAGCTATATCATACATTTCATTATCAGTATAAATTATTAGAAATTATGAAAGTTATGATTATTCATATATGTTATCATGAATGTTTTCCAGAATATGAAATGTACTGCATATGTATTATAGCATTAAATGTTAATGTTGTCACACAACTGTATTTAGTTTATTTTCTTGTACTGAGAAGTGTCTCACCCTCGAACATTAAATAATTTTTAGGAAACCCAGAAAGACTAGCGGATCGAGCCTGCCGTTGAGTTAATTGTGCTACCCCGCTAGAAAGGTAAGATTGAACTAGGATCAGGAGATTTTGATGTGGGATCCTAGAGATATTTTTGTATTTTTGGGAGTTTTTATGTTTTGGATTATATTTGGCTCTAGTATTATGTACTTTGTGGTTATGAGATTGTGATTTACATTTACTGTTGCATAGGTTCCGCTATGTTTGACAGGTGTCCCTGTTACCCACAGGTTCGGATTGACTATTTTACTTATTATGCTTTATTATATGATAAGATAAGCAGGTCGTTGCATCATCCTAGTACGAGTCATCATTTTCCATGGTACTCGAGTTCATCTCGGTACAAGTCATCATTTACTATAGTACTCGGCTTTTTCCTGGTACGAGTCATCATTTGCTATGATACTCGGGTTTGTCCTAGTACGAGTAATCATTTACAATGGTACTCGAGTTCACTCTCGGTACGATTCTTCATTTTCTATAGTACTTGGGTTCACCCCAGGTGTGTGTCATTAACATTTGCTATGGTACTCGGGTTTATCCCGGTACGAGTCATCAATCATTTACTATGGTACTAGGGTTTACATACCCAGTACAAGTCTTGCACCGTTACTATGGATCTCAGTTTCTTGCGCCCGATTGATCCTCCCCAATGGGGCAATTCTTTAGGGACTTAGAAATCTGCACCTGAGGGCATTTTCCAAAGGATCTCTAGACTTGCACCCGATTGATCATCCCCACGCCCGGTACGAGCCATCCCCAAATTTCTATAGTACTCAGATTCTTGAATCCGGTATGAGTCCAATTTTTTGTGCAATTCACTTGATTAATCATTCAAAAAAAAAAAAAGTTTTTACCCCGATGATCAATGTGCTCTGGCCTGGTAAAAATTGGCATCTTTTTATATTTGTAGCCATGTTACTCTAAGATAACGGAGGAGCAGCCTCTACTATTATTTTTAAGAAACTGTGCCTATAAAGAGAGGCAATTAGACACCTCAATTTTTACCTGAGCCTTCCTAAAAAGACCTAGTATAGGGTAGTTGATTTTAAGTCAAATTAGAGTCCTGGTTGTTTCAGTTTTAAGTCCTTTTCAAAATTAGAGTCCTATTTTGAAAAAAACCAAATTTCCCAAAATAATCTTGCAATTTCAAGTCGAGTCTCAGTGTTCTAGGAAAAAAGTTTTTCAAATCCTTTTTACTATAGTTTTAAGCGGATTTTTCATAAGATTTATTTGCAAAATCAATCTCCTTGGTTAAGGACCCCAGATTTCAAAATTCGTCCTCACCACCCTTTTGGAAAAAAATAATAAGTCCTAAACATTTAGTCTTGGTATTTTAGGAAAATTTTCATTTTTAAAAACTAATTTCTTCTAAAATTCTTGGTTAGAGTCCTTTTTAATCTAAAATTCAAATTTTCTAAACCTTGAATTTCAAAATTAAACACTGTTTTATTGAAAGCCAAACTTTAATGTTTAATTTGTGAAATTGGTTCTTTCAAACTTTTTAAATAGATTTTTAATTGAGTGGGTCCTTTAATTTTAAAAACCAAGGTTATTTTGTTTTGATGTTAAGGTCATGTTGTAATAACCAAGTTCTTTTAAGTCAAAATTGAAAAGTCCCATGCACTTTATTAAGGGGGTGGGGGGACACGTGCAGTAGATGTACACGCAGGAGTGTTACAATGAGAGGACTAATATGATAAACATACAGGAAAAAGTGTACAAAATGATGTTCCAGGAAAGAAAACCCAGGGGTACATGCAGGTTACAATCACAAAAAGAAAATTCAAAAAATAATAAATATAAAATACAAATAAAAATTCCATGATCTCCCATCCATGTCTGCCACATGGATCTTCCAAGGACCTGTGCACAAAAGAAACAACAGAAAGGGGGTGTTTAGCTTGAACTTCAAAGAATAAAATAAAAATGGAAAACCACATGCACATGAAAAAATTGGTTATTGAAATATTCCTTGCCAGCGCAAAGAATAAAGGCATTCTGTTAGCAAATTTGGCGCCAAGAGGCCACCCAGACTCCTTATAAAAAGGGAATTGGCACACACTGCAGAGGCACCCCTCAGAGAGCATAGCAAAATACTGCCAAAATTGAAAAAAAGAAGGAGGGAGCACAAAGTTATTCTTTGAAAGTTAAGAGAGAGAAATTCAGAGACTCAGAAGCAGAACCAAGGAGTCAAACATTCAAGTTAGATCCACCTGGAGCCTAGGAAAACAAGAAAGGAGGAGAGAAGAGAAGAGGTAACACTCCACTAGCTTAATTCCATTTAATCCATATTGTGGTTGTTTGTGATTGTAGGTGCTCATTCCCTAAGCTTTATGTTCAAATCCAAAGCTGAAGCTCGTTTTGAATTTAACTAAGATTCAGATCCTCTAATCCGAACCTATATCCGGGTCTGAACCCGTAACCACGTGACCCAAACCACTCAACCCGAACTGAAGTTCGGGTTCAAGGTTCATCCTAATTTTAAATAAATCCCCATGTTTTAAAAAGACCCAGGCATCATTTCTGAAAAGAGGTGGGCCGACCCTGTTTTAAAAAGTCCTTTAGGCTTCGTTTTTTAAAATCTATTTGGACCAGCCCTATTTTAAAAAAGAGGCTCGAGCCCTATTTCTGAAAAGAGGTGGACCGGCCCTGTTTTTTTTAAAAAGAGACCCAGTCCCTATTTTCAGAAAAGAGGTGGGCCGGCCCTATTTTAAAAAAGAGACTCATGCCTTATTTTTGAAAAGAGGTGGGTTGATCCTGTTTTAAAAAAAGAAACCCAGGAATCGTTGTTTAGAAATATGAAATGGGCCGGCCCATTTTAAAACTTAATCCAAACCCATTTTTCAAAATCAAACACAGTCCTAGTTCACTCAAGCCCATTCTCATAAGTTTATGTTCCAAGGTCCACACATGACCTAGACACGTGATAGAGCCCATATGGCTCTCTCGGGGTCCCTCAAGTTCACTCAACTCACCCGAGTTGACTCGCACGAGTCAACAATGGGTTGACTCACACGCTTACCTGGAGGAATTGCATGAGTCAAGCCTAACACTCACTCACTGATTCGAAGATGAGTTGACTCATCTTCGACCTCACCAACCAACCCAAAACCCTAATCCAAACAAACTCACGCACAGACACCTAGATATGAACAATAGCCACACAAGGATCACATTCATAATCATTTGCAAACAAAAAAAATTAAAAAGAAAAAAGGGTCAAAATGGAAACTTATCTCGTCCTCTCAGAATCCGAAAAGACCTTCTGTGACCACCTTACTCATCGAGACCTCTATCACCAGGGTACCACCAGTGAGCCCTTGTAATGTTCTGATCTGATCACATAAAACTAGGAAGGGTTTCTTTTTTTCTTTTTTTTTTTCTTGGTTTTTGGTTGTGGAGGGGCTTAGGGTTTTTTCTTTCATTTGCAACAAAGCTCAGAGAGTAATGTAGAAAGAAAGAAAGAAGAACGGAGAGAGAGAAGAGAAGAAAGAAACATAGAGGTTGAGAGATTCCCAAAGAGAAGAAAGAATGGAGAAAAAAAAACTAGGTGGCCGGTTTTTGTTTTGCCGAGAAAAGTGTGGACGAAACTCAAAGGTTTCATTTTCGGGTGGAAGAAGAAAGAAGGAAGCGGGAAGAAGAGGGTAGAAAGAGAGTCTACGAAGGAAGTGAAAAATGAAAAAAGGAAAAAGTTTTGGTTTAAATATGAAAAGCCTCGGGTTTGTAGGATTGAAACACGTGGCAGGCTTCGATCCATCCAGTCGAAGCGGCTTACGAGGCGCCCCCTAGCTGTCGGATCTCTAGCCATGATCAACAGCTGAGACAACGAGTGTTAGTTCATTCAATGCATACAAACCTACCCCTTCGCACGCCCAGTGATGCATGGCAAAGTCTATCCCCTCAACATCAATACTAAGCAGCTCACGGAGGACCGTTGGATCTTCATACTTCACAAACACTCTGGATAGCCACGATCTCGTCAACATCTGCCTCTCTGATGTGTTCAATTACCGTTGTTCGATGGAGATCAACGCGGGCAGCCATGATTTCACCGGTGTTAGCCCCTCTGATGCACTCAATCTTCGTCGTTTGATCCTCGTGGAAAATCAATGGTCCCTATCGCGCGTGTCAGAAGCTATCATTAATCCCCACACGTGTCCTTGCTGGAAGGCCAACACGTGGCCACCCTGTCTGCTAGCATTTAACGTGCGAGCGTTATCACTCCCTAGTCATCAGATCACCATGCCCTTACACGACTCAGAAGCGGCCACACCATCTACCTAAGTAGGCCTCCCTGCAGCACCACATGTAGCCGCCCTGCTACCGTTGGATCATCTCCTACGTCAATGGTGATGATCACTTGTGTCACTGGTAATGATGACAGTATGTACCTCTAGTTGTCAAGCGATGGGTGGTACCTCCCATTTCCACACACAACAACCCCATACGCGGTTCCTCCTCAGCCCTCAGATCCGCATTCCCAAGAACGATCAAAATTGAGCCGCATAGCTCGATCTGTGTCACTACTACATGATCCACTCACATGGTGTCACATGTCTTGATCTCGACCGGGACCTTAAACTGGTTGACTCCTGTTGGACCAATCCTTCTCCGAATCGATTCGGGTCTACTGGACTAGTACAAAACCGATTCAGTCTTTATTCCTTTTTTATATTTAAATAAATCCCTATAAATCCATAAAAATTATAAACAAAATTCATAAAAAAAGGCTTAAAATTCAAAAAAATTCTCAAAATTTTTTTAAAGCTTTGAAAGTGATTTACACTTGGGAACTTTTGAAGAAAAATATAATAAATTCCAAAAAATCTCCCAATTATTTTTGAAGTTAATAGATGTTTTTGTATTCATAAATTTTCACAAAAAATGTCAAAAAAATCACCCAAATTCAAAAAATTCAGGAGAAAAATCTAAATTATTTTTGACTTGATTTTTATCGTTTTCGCTTAATTATCTTCGTGTTAGTTCAATTAAAAAATAAAAAATCACAAATAACATTTTTGAGATCAAAATTGATTTTATAAAATCCATAAAAATTTTAAAAAAAATCATAAAACTGTATAAAAAAAATATTGAGTTGAAAAACTCATTTTTTGTCCCCAAACCAATTCAAAACCTCTCGGAATATTACTTTTCAATTAGAAAATCCTAAAGATTTCAAAAGCCCCGGGAGTGTATTTTTGTACCATATTTTCTCAATTTTTCATCTCGATGATTTCAAAGGGAGGCATGAACTCTTCAGAGTACGATATGCCCTGGTTCTGAGTGAATACCTACACTACAAAAAATCAGAGCATTAGTGAAGGATCAAATTCATCACTAATACTTATAAATTCGTCACTAATACTATTAGTAATGAATTTATAAGTATTAGTCACGGTTTTAAATTAGTTGCTATATCTACATTTACTACTAACTATTGGTAATGAATATAAAATTCATCACTAATAATACATTATTAGTGACGAATTACAACCGTCACTAAAATCCTAATATCGTCACTATAAATTCTACATCGGCTCCACCCAAATTCGTCACTAATAGTACAGTACTAGTGAAGGATTCAAATTCGTCACTAATAGAAGGGTATTAGTGACGAATTTAAAAATTGTCACTAATACTCCACTATTAGTGACGAATTTCAATCATTTACTAATACTTTATTATTAGTGACGAATTTGTAATTCGTCTCTAATACCCTACTATTAGTGATGAATTTGAATTCTTCACTAATAATTAAAAAATTAAAAAAATCTTTAATACTAATTTTTTTTAATCTTCAATTCTTGTAAAAATCTATAATTACATTTTCGCATACATAACCTAAAACCATAATTACTACGAAATTCGTAAATTACTCAAAATTTTGAATTCAAATACAAATTCAATTAAAATAAAGAAATAACATCTGTTCAGATAACAAAAAAAATTTCAAAAAATTCAAAATTCAAATCCAAATACACTATACAAATTCAAATTAAAATACAAAAATTCCATTTGTTCAAATAACAACAAAAATTATAAAGAAATAATCAAAAGTTGCATCCGATGACTGTAGTGCATGCATGCATGGCATCGTGTTGATGTTATGATAGCCGCAAACCCTACAAATTAAGAATAAAAAAAAATTACTATACAAATGGAGAGCTGGCGCTCAGTATAATCAGGAATAAAAATGTAGAGAGTGTGTTATATAATAATTTTCAATCCTAAATGAATAAAAAAAATGAATGCAAATGGTGTACGTAGTATAATCAGGAATAAAAATGTAGAGAGTGTGTTATATAATAATTTTCAATCCTAAATGAATAAAAAAAATGAATGCAAATGGTGTACGTATGAATATATACAGTTGCATGCGTGAAACCACACATGTAAACTCTTTAACTCATTCTCAAAACAAAATATCCTTATGTCAATATCAAGTAGATACATTGAGCAAAATGCAAGACATTCACTGTCAATGTATGACTCAATGATTGAACCTTCTGGTCGTGTCTTATTGCGCACATACCCCTTCAAAGTGGACAAAAACCTGTGCATTTTACATAGTATTATAGACTTGTAGATACAAAAAAGAAAAAGAAAAAAAAAAAAAGAAATCACGTGACCATTATACAAGGACTTTGTAATTTACCTTTTAATAGGATACATCCAACCATATTGAATCGAACCTCCAATTATGGTCTCCCTTGGTAAATGGATTGTTAGGTGGACCATCACATCAAAGAATGCTAGCAAAACTATTTTCTCCAACTTGCATAGTATGATCACGATGTCATCCTCTAACCGTTCAAGTACATTTATGCTCTAGTTTTTGGAACACAATTGTTGAAAAAATATCCCCAACTGAATCAGCAATGTCGCGACATCCCGGAGCGTGTGTGCCTCAGGGTCGGCGAAATGAAAAATTGTGTTTAATTTTCGGAGAGAAATAGGAATGTTGGAGTCGTCACTAACCTTTTAGTGTGGTTAGAACACTTAATTACTACCCAGTTAATGGTAGAATTGGTCTGCGTTACCAAAGCCGGGATCGAGAGTTCGGTTACGCGAGAGGAAGGTACGAATACTACCCAGTTAATGGTAGAATTGGTCTGCGTTACCAAAGTCGGGATCGAGAGTTCGGTTACGCGAGAGGAAGGTACGAACACCCCCACCGTAACCGTTCTTACGAACGGCACCTAATTAATAAAAAATTATCCCAAATTTAATTTAATAGATCTTTAAAATTACTCCCTTTTAGTAAATTTTTAAAATACATATTTAAAGAAATAAATCACACAAAAAGCTTATGCCCTTTTTTTTTTTTTAAATTATAGGCAAGAAAATCGAGAAAATACTATACAAAATACACCCAAATTTTGGAAATCTTATAGGGTTTTTCTAAGTATGAAAATACTAGTTTGGGAGGTTTTTGGAACTCAAATAGTGTCAAAAAATGATTACAAGTCCCAAAATGTTTTTCTTGACTTTTTCTATTTTTTTTATTTTTTTTTATATTTTCCACATTTTGCTGAATTTTGAAATAACAAAAAGACAATTAGTGAAAGTCAAGTCAAAAATATTTTTAGAATTTTCTCCTAACTTTTTATTTTTTATGATTTTCTGTATTTCACCAAAATTTCAAATAACTAATAAAGAAAATAGTATAATACTAATACTATATATCATAACAAGTAAATATTATATATAATAATAATCAAAACCTCAATGATACAGCCCAAGTATTAACAATGATCCAACCCTAATAATGTACGCTAGTATGGAAGTAATTCGAAACCTAAAATAAATCAATGTATAATTAATATGGCAACATGTGACAGTAATATGAAAACATATCTATCCTAAAGTTAATACACAAGCTATATGGAAGCAATTAAGCCTTAAACATGGAAACCAATCAACATCTTAAACATGCTTAAATAATAACATAACATAATTACGATCATAAATAATTATAATCAAAAGCAATAAATGCTATATAAATAACAAACATGGTGGGAAAAAAAACTGAATATATAATCAATAAGTATTATAATAACAATAAATACATGACAATAAGAAGAGAGAAGAAAAAAAAAAAAAGAACTTTAACAATAATATGCAATATCAAATACCACTCACACGTATACAATAAGAACTTAAGCTTTAAATATTAAAACCCACATATAAACATTTTGATAATAATACAAGATAAATATATAATAAAAATGAAAATTCTATAATGAATATAACATGAACATAATATTGATAAACATGTATAATAGTAATAATAATAATCATATGCAAAATCAAATACCGTAAAAACCTACCCTTAAATATTAACATCTAAATGAGTTTGTTACGGCGATAGATAAGAAGAAAAGTGAGTTTGTTAACTTAGATGAGTTGAGTGAAAGTACTATCCAGGAAAGGGGTGAAGATGATAAGGAGAATGTAGAATCACAAGAAAATCATAATACATCTGTAGCTGCGGTCCGTAGATCTTCCAGGACCATTAGACCTCCACAACATTATTCACCTGCTCTAAATTATCTCCTGCTAACTGATGGTGGTGAGTCAGAGTGTTATGATGAAGCCTTGTAGGATGAAAGTTCAAGCAAGTGGGAGTTAGCCATGAAGGATGAGATGGATTCCTTGTTGGGGAATCAGACATGGGAATTAACTGAATTGCTAGTAAGGAAGAAGGCTTTGCATAACAATTGGGTATATAGAATAAAGAATGATCATGATGGTAGCAAGCGCTACAACGTTAGATTAGTTGTCAAAGGGTTCCAGCAAAAGGAGGGCATTGACTTCACAGAAATATTTTCTCCAGTTGTGAAGATGTCGACAATTAGACTGGTACTAGGAATGGTGGATGCAAAAAATATACATCTTGAGCAGTTAGATGTGAAAACGGCATTCCATCGTGGTGACTTGGAGGAAGACATCTCCATGATTCAGCCAAAAGGGTTCATTGTCTAGGGACAAGAGAATTTAGTCTGCCAACTGAGAAAGAGCTTGTATGGTCTAAAACTTAGTCTGCAAACTGAGAAAGAGCTTGTATGGTCTAAAACAAGCCCCAAGACAATGATATAAGAAATTTGATAGTTTTATGCATAAAATTGGGTTCAAGAGATGTGAAGTTGATCACTATTGTTATGTTAAGTTCTTTGACAATTTTTACATTATTTTACTGTTATATGTAGATGATATGCTCATTGCAGGGTCTAACATTGAGGAGATTCATAATCTGAAGAAGCAATTGTCAAAACAGTTTGCAATGAAGGATTTGGAAGCTGCAAAGCAAATCCTTGGAATGAGAATCATTAGAGATAAGGCTAATCATACATTGAAGCTTTCACCGTCAGAGTATGTGAAGAAAATTCTCAGCAGGTTCAACATGAATGAAGCTAAACCAAAGAGCACACCCTTGGGTAGTCATTTCAAACTAAGCAAGGAACAGTCACCGAAGATAGAAGAAGAAAGGGACCATATGAGCAAGGTCCCCTACGCCTCAGCTATTGGTAGCTTGATGTGTGCTATGGTATGTACAAGGCCAGACATTGCACATGCAGTGGGAGTTGTGAGTAAATTCATGAGTAGGCTAGGAAAGCAGCATTGGGAGGCAGTCAAGTGGATTCTGAGATACCCGAGGGGTTCATCAGATACATGTCTTTGCTTCACAAGTGCAAGTTTGAAACTACAGGGTTATGTAGACGCCGATTTTTACTAGTGATAATGATAGTACAAAGAGTACTACTGGGTTTGTATTTACTCTGGGTGGTACAGCTACATCTTGGGCTTCAAATTTGCAAAAGATTGTTACTCTGTCTACTAAAGAAGCTGAGTATATTGTAGCAACTGAAGCTAGAAAGGAGATGATTTGGCTACATGGTTTCTTAGATGAATTGGGTAAGAAGTGGAAAATGGGCATTCTACACAGTGACAGTCAGAGTGCAATTTTTCTTGCCAAAAATTCGGCTTTTCATTCAAAGTCAAAACATGTACAGACAAAATACCATTTTATCCATTACCTTGTTGAAGACAAGCTGGTAATACTTGAGAAGATCAGTGGATCTTAGAACCCGGTAGACATGTTGACTAAGGGTGTTACTATTGAGAAGCTGAAGCTATGTGTAGCTTCAGTTGGACTTCTAGCTTGATGACAGGAGGATGAGTTGTAGGGATGAGGGATTGTTCATTTGGAGGATTGCAGTTGATATTGGTGATTGCACTAGTCTCCAAGTGAGAGATTTGTTGTTTTTTTTGGAGCCTATTTGCGTTAAATTAGGATGATGACCCGACCTTTCTTTAATGAAAGATTTCTATCCTAAGGCTTAGTCCATGGAGCGAAGGCTTGACTCGTTTTGTAACCCATTCAGAACCCTGTGCGCAGCATATAAAATTATTGTTTTTGGGTGATTAGGGTTTGGAGTCGCACTTCGCGAGAGAGCGAGAGGGAGAGCCTTGTATCACCGCACTCTTTGTATTTTCTTCCTGATAATAGTGAAATCCCTACAATTCCGTGGACGTAGGCAAAATTACCGAATCACGTAAATACTATCTTGTGCGTGTGATTGATTTTTCTTTGACGTGTATTCTTTCTCTATTTTGTTTCTCACATGTTTCTGGAATTTGTTCTTAATTCCCAACAATGTAGAAGGCAGAGTAACCGATAAAATGTACAAAATTTTAAAAAGTATAAATCTCAATAATAAACAAGCGGAGTATAAATAAGTGATATAATAATTCCTTGATAATCTTGCTTACATAGAAGTATAAGCATGCTCAATTTGGGATGGAATTTACTTTTGAGTTCTGATGCACTCATATTACAATCCCATATGGAGTAAAATGTTGATATATGAGATTGTTAAATCCATCTCCAAAAGAAGTAAAACTTAAAATCATAATCTCGATTGAATAAAATTTAAAGATTCGTTAAGTTGTGTAAAATACTTCATACTCTTACTTTTAATTTTTTAAAGTATTAGAAAAAATAGATAATTTTTTTGTTTTACAATTTTTATATAAAAGAAATAAAAATATTTAAAATGGCACTATTCACTTCTCAAAATAGTTTTATTTTTTCATTTCTTTTTCAAATAATTCCAAAAACTCCACCGTGTTTTCTAATTAATTTATAAATTTATAAATGAAAGTTAGAAAATATTTTTTTATTTTTAAGATTTTTTATTTCTTACCATGCATTTGGTAGCATCAAATTCGAATTTTGGATTTTGATTTGTGCATACTTAAAATATAGTATAAAATTGTATTAATGAGTTTCTTTCAAATCCATATAAACCCAAATCAAAGCTCCAAAATCCACATTTCCAAACACTACCTAATAAATTTTTTAGAAAATCAAAAAATAATTTTTTTCTAATTATTTTGAAAACTATTGATAAAAAATAAAATTAGTTTTATACAACTAATCAAACCCTTTAATTTTTACCTCTTTAATACCAATTTAAAATTTTAGAAAATAAGTTATTTTTTTTTATAATTCTTTAGAAAAATAAATTTAAAATGAAAACTGTTTTTCTACAACTAAACGGGCCTTTAGTATTCTTAACTCAAAAAACTAGAGATTCTCTTTATTCTTTTAAATCCTCAGGGTCACATAGTTCGTGTAATAATTGTTTTTAAGAATAGAACGATAACAGCTTAGGAATTTGAAAGCTTACAGAAGAAATGTTCTTAACATGAAACAAATGGAGATACAAAAATTATTAGTCTATAACATGAAATATATAAGAAATAATTATTCTCATATTTTAATATGAGAATAATCTCAACTTTTGGATTGTGTTCAAAAGTATGAATTTTAGGTCTTAAATTTGAATAAAAAATAGTATAATTTTATATTATATTATTGCAAATTAATTCATACAATATTCAAATATAAAGTTCAAATTCTCAGCCTTTAAAAATGAGAAATTATTTGATAGATTGGATCTGCAACATATTAGTCATAAACGAACCCAACAAAGTAGCGACAACTCGTACACTGGACCAACGAGTAAATCATAATGGGGTTAGAGAGGTCATTAGCGTGACTTAATTCTTGAAACTTTGACCGACAAAACTATTTTAGACCCTAAGCTTCAATTTAAAGAGTAGATATTTTGGGTGGGCTAGACGCAAAAGCAGCCCAAAATGGGGCCCACAATAATCGAAAGAATGGGCCAGAGAGGTGGACTGGGCCTTCAAATGGGCCACTATCACTTATTGGTCCATGCTTTTTTGCTTTCGGTGCACCCTGCACCTGCTGCACATGGATGGATGCTGCTGGCCCAACTTACCTTATTTTACTTACTTTTTTTCATCAAGTGATGCCCTAACGAACAAGGCATCTCATCCTTTAGCCTTTTAAAAGTAGTAGAGAAAAATAAAGGTAAAAAGAATCTCTTTTTAAAAATTTATTGTTAATTCACATAAATTAAGTGAATTTTTATTTTATTAATTACTATATATAAATATCTTAAATTTTTTTTAATGAAAAAATATACTTACACTCCTCAAACTATATCATCTACGACAAATGATCCCTTAAACTTCTGAAAGTGACACTTATACCCCTCAAACTATCTTTATGGTTGTCAAAAAAATGTCATTCCGCTAACAAAAACTGTAAAATCAAACAGAGTATTATAACTTATATATCACATGAATGGCTAGTAATTTTTTTTAGACAAAATTACTCTCATGAGTCTAAGAACATTATCATTAATAAATTTTACTATATTAGTGTGGCAAAGATGCTTGTAAGAAAAATAGAAATAAAAAATTATTTTGTGCTTAAATTACCAAAAGAAAACAAAAGAATGAAATGACATGTTCAAATATAGAAAAATAATAATAATTGAATTGTAGGAAAAAAAAAGAAATAAATTTTTGAGGAATTAATTAACTAATTCTGTAAAATAAAAATAAAACTATGTTACATTGCACGCGGAGTTTAGTGGCATAAAAATTTTCTAAATTTTTGTGTAGATAATTTAGTGGCATAAAACTTTTTATATAACGGCGAACTTATTGTAAAGACAATAGTGTTTCTTTGTTTACATGTATAATAAGTTGTAACTATTCAACATATTTCAATTGCTAATCATAGCAATAAGATTACTTCCAAGAGAGAGCTCAATATTTAATCTTGTCTTACTAAGAAGCAAGTCGATCTTCTTCAATATTAACAGCAAATCATATGCATGTTTTTTCGCCTTTGTTATTTTTCTTTTCTACTTTTTGTCCTATTAGATAATTAGGGACCTATTTAATTGTCAAAAATAAGTTTATAAAATTTACAAAAAGACAAATCATTTTTCAATTTACAACACTTGTACAAGAAAGTTAAAGAAATTTCATATACAAATGTTAAACTATTAAAAAATAATCTAACTTCTTTTGTAATCTTTTCTAGAACATGATGAGTAATGAATTAACTGAAGAGGCTAAGCATTCTTATAAGCAAAATTCTTGTGGATAAATTAAAGATACTTTTGGGTAGTCTTACCACCACATTATTAGCATCATGAAAGATAGTGTTGGACCACTTTAATGTAGACATGGATCATTTTTTGCTTTCTATTATAGCCATATGTATCCATGTGATACATTAACTAATAAAATATCTAAGATTGACACTAAAAACTAAACTACTAACAAAGTAAGTTCAACAATGGGCTCGATCCCATTTAGTAATTATAATTGAACAAGGAATTATTAAATACATACATCATGTATTGGATCTAACCTAATCACATTATGCGCATGTTTTAAACAAAATTAGATAGTTTTGTACACATGACAAAATTATATTAAATATGATATATAATCGATATACCCTAATATTTTCTCTCAGTGAACAATGTTGGAAATTAAATTTGACTGTAGGTGGCCGACAGCCCACCACTGTTAAATTTTCTAGAGTTGGCAAACAACCTACTCCACCTACCAACCAACCTCCGTTGAAGATTAATTTCCACCATTGTTGATTATATTGTTCTATGATTTGCTATAAATAGATGTGTGTGTGTGTGTGTAATGTATTATGTGGTGAAGTGAGGGTGAATAACCAGTGAGAGATTTTGTTTTGAATTTCTCTGTATTTTTTTTTTCATATTGAAATTAATTATTTTGTATTTTTGTGCATTCTTCACTGAGCTTCAATCACAATCAATGACTAAGTAAGTCCCCTCCACCCATCAGTGGAATTAGAGCATCCAGGACCACTGAGAGAAATTCAAATTTTCTCCCAGATTTGAAGTTGCTCAAAATTCGAAATTGAGTATACCATTGTGAAATTCGCGTCTAAACAATTCCAACAGTGAAAATCGTGCTTCAAATGGAGTTTGGGCGCCCCACCACGCTCCATCACACGTCGAGGGATGAAATAGCGCCTGCCACACACGTCGCACGCGCCAGCAGAACACTGACTGCCGGTGTCATGCACTCCACGCGCCCACACGCATCTTCCTTGCCCAGCTGGTGAGATCCGACTTGGAAACCCGATTCGAGACTTGGCCCAAAAACCCAAAAATCAGCCCCACAAACACAATCTGACCCGGCTGACCGACCCACCTCCCGTTGCTAACACGTGGCACACGTAGACGCTGCTATGTGGCCATAATGGTAAATCTTAAAGTCGTTATCTCCGTTAAGTCAAACCAATTTTTTTTAAAAAAAAATATATATTCAGAATTTTTGCCCGGTTTAGTGACTTTTGGACTGATTCTTTGCAACCCAAAACCGATTCCTAAGGTTTTTCATCCTTCTGAACACATTGGTGGCATCAGATTTGCCAAAATCAATCTCCATCTCTCTGTTTTATATATATATTAAATTCAATGGTGAATGGTGCTACCCAAGTGGTCATTCCAAAGTTGACCCGGGAGAATTATGACAACTGGTCTATTCAAATGATAGCCCTTCTAGGTACTCAAGATGTCATGGACATCGTTGAAGATGGGTACAGAGAAAGCCCATCAAAAGAAGTCGAAGCAGCTATGTCTGATGCTCAAAGAATGACCTTACGAACCGATCAAAAGAAGGATTACAAGGCAAAGTTCATAATCTACCAAGGCCTTGATGAGGTCACATTCAAAATCATCGCCTCCGCTAAGACATCTAAAGAAGTTTGAGACTCTCTCCATCGAACACACAAATGTGCAGACAAAGTGAAGAAGATTCGTCTTCAAACATTGCGAGGTGATTTCGAATCTTTAAGAATGAAATGTACTGAATCTATTACTGATTACTATATATAAGTTATGGTAGTATCAAGTCAACTGAGAAAAATGGAGAGACTCTCAACAACAAGAGAATTTGTGAGAAAATTTTGCGATCTTTGGATCCAAAATATGATTATATAGCTGTGACCATGAAAGAAACAAAAAATTTGGAAACCATGTCCGTAGAAGAACTTGTGGGCTCATTCCAAGCCCATGAACAAAAAGTCAACAGAAGGAGTGATGATAAAGCACTGGAGCAAGCCCTCCAAACAAAGTTGTCCCTCACTACAGATGGATACGATAAAGGGGAGACATCACAGCGAGCAAGAGGACGAGGTCAAGGATCTCGTGGAAGAAATTATGGAATTTTTTACTCCAGAGAAGGCGGCAGAGGCAGAAGAGGTCCCACTAGAGATGGACGCAATCAACAGAACTATGTCCTAGAAGGCAGAGGACAAGGAAGAAAAGGGGGATACAATAACCGTCCGAACGTAGACCAAAGAAACGTTTAGTATTACAACAACCACAAGTATGGACACTACAGTAATGAGTGCAGAGGTAATCTCCAAAATCACGAAGTAAATGAAAATGCTAACTTTGCAGAAAAGGAGAAAGTCGAAGGAGAATCGTTGATGTTGATGGCACACAGTTCAATCCACTAGGACCAAAATGTTTGGTTCCTTGACTTTGGAGCCAACAATCACATGACTAGAAGAAAGAACCTGTTTGATGAACTTGATGAGAAAGTTCAGGGAGAGATATCATTTGGTGATCTCTCTAAAGTCCCAATTCGAGGAAGGGGAAATGTCCTAATCAAAAGGAAGGATGGAGACCACGCTTTTATCTCCAACGTGTACTATGTACCAGTCATAAAGACTAATATACTTAGTCTTGCACAGCTTGTGGAGAAAGGCTACTGAATTAGCCTTAAAGATAAGCAAATGGTCATAACAGACGCTCGAGGTAAGCTCATTACTCGAGTACAAATGGCAAAGAATCGAATGTTTCCGCTCGCCACTCAACATGATACGCCAAGGTGTTTGAGCGCTATCATCAAAGACAAAAATTGATCATGGCATTTAACGTATAGACATCATAATTTTGAAAGTTTGAAACAGTTAGGAAGCAAGAAGATGGTGAAAGGATTACCCAACATCCACCACCCAAATGTAATATGTGAAAGCTGTTTTCTGAGCAAGCAACAGAAACAGCTTTAGCAAGTAAGCTGACTGGAGATCCACTATGTCACTCTAGCCAGTACACACAGACGTGTGTGGTCCATTGAGATCGGTTTCAAATGGACAGAATCGATACTTCCTCACCTTCATCGACAGCTACAGTAAGAAGACTTGGGTCTACTTTCTGAAAAGAAAGTTAGAGGTGTTCGATAAGTTGAAAGAGTTCAAAGCTCTTGTGGAGAAATAGAGTGGCTATCGCATCAAGTTACTCCGATCATACCAAGGAGGAGAGTACAAGGATAAAGCTTTGTTGGAATTCCTTAAGAAACAAGGGATTTAAAAACAGTTAACACCGACCTACACTCCCCAGTTGAACGGTGTAGCTGAAAGGAAGAACCGCACAATCCTTAACATGACCAGGAGCATGTTAAAGGATAAGAATGTGCCCAAAAGTTTTTGGGCAGAAGCAGTGTCATGTGCAGTCTATCTACTCAATCGGTGTCCTATGAAAAGTCTTGAAATAAAGACACCACATGAAGCCTGGAGTACTCACAAGCCCAATGTGAGTCATCTTAGGGTGTTTGACTCCATAGCCTATGCCAAGATCTAAGAAGCAAGAAGGAAAAAGCTGGAAGATAAAGAAGAGAAGTATGCCTTTTTTGGATACGGTGACAACACCATGGGGTATTGACTCTACAATCCCATCAACAAGAAAGTCATTCATAGTCGGGATGTCATTTTTGAAGACAATGAATCTTGGAAATGGGACCGGGCTGAATCTTCCAAAGATGCAGAATTGACACTTGAAGGAGAAGAACCCACATAGATAAGAGAAGTGGCTATCAAGTCACAAGTCCCTGAGCTGCAGACACGTCCACATGGTTCAACACAGAGGAATGAAGTTCCATCACCAATTGAGTGTAAAATCTCAGACATGAGCCCTAGAGGAGCTCATAATCTAGCTTATCAGTATGAAACTACAAAACCAATAGAAGATTATGTTAGACTATATTATCTATTGTTGACCAGCAACCCGGTTAGCTTTGAGGAAGCTAACAAAGAAGACAAATGGAGAAAAGCAATGGATGATGAGATTCAATCCATCAAGAAGAATAAGACTTGGGAGTTAACAAATCTCCCGAAAGGCAGCAAAACTATTGGTGTAAAATGGATCTACAATACCAAGAAAAACGCTCAAGGAGAAGTTCAGAGATACAAAGCAAGACTTGTCGCTGAAGGCTACAAGAAGAAAAAAGGGATTGATAATGGAGAAATCTTTGCCCTAATTTCTAGGCTTGAAACCATCGGACTACTAATTTCACTATCAGCATAAAATGGATGGGAGATTTACTAGATGGATGTGAAATCTGTATTTCTGAACGGTTTTCTGGAAGAAGAAATCTATATCGATCAACCACCAGGGTATGTGAAGAAGGGAAAAGAAGATAAAGTGTACAAGCTGAAGTAAGCAGTTTATGGCTTGAAGCAGACACCTTATGCATGGAACATGAGGATTGATGACTACTATCAGAAAAAATGGATTTGAGAAGTGTCCCTACGAGCATGCACAATACATGAAGATGGAGACAGATGGAAGCTGATTGTCTGCCTATATGTTGATGATCTAATTTTCACCAATAACAATCCAGATATGTTTGCCGCTTTCAAGAGGAGCATGGTCAAAGAGTTTGAAATGACGGATATTGGCTAGATGGCTTATTTCCATGGAATATAAATCGTGCAAAGCGAGAAGGGAATCTTCATCTCCCAAAGCCACTATGCAAAAGAAGTACTGAAGAAGTTTGGAATGGACAAATGCAACCCTGTGACAACTCCAGTTGAAACGGGATTGGAACTGAGAAAGAATGAGCAAGGAGATGTGACCCCACATACTTCAAGAGTTTGGTTGGAAGCTTGAGGTATTTAATGTGCACTAGACCAAACATACTCTATGAAGTTGGACTTGTCAGCTGGTACATGGAGACTCCTGACCAGTCCCATCTGAATGCAGTGAAGAGGATACTCCGGTATGTCAAGGGTACCATTACTGATGGTATGTTCTATTTATCAAGAGGTGATTGCAAACTTAGTGGCTATTCAGATAGCGATTGGGGAAGAGATATTGATAAAAGAAAAAGCACAACTGGATTCACATTCTTCATAGAAGATACAACATTTACATGGTCATCGAAGAAGCAACCCATTGTAACAATGTCGTCATTTGAAGTTGAGTATGTTGCTACCAGCTCAGCTATTTGTCATGGTATATGGATTAGGAATGTACTGAAGTATCTAGGATTCAAGATAACCCCACAGAAGTCTACATCAACAACCGATCAGCGATTGCACTTGTGAAAAATCCAGTTTACCATGAAAGAATCAAACATATTGATACTCGGTATCATTTTATTAGGCAACATGTCAAGAATAAAGAAGTGGAGTTGATATCTTACAGAACATATGATCAGATTGCTGACATTTTTACGAAGCCACTCAAGCATGATATTTTTGCAAGACTGAAGACAATGCTCGGAATGACAAAACCGAAAGAGTCAAGTTTAAGGGGGGATGTTGGAAATTAAAATTGACTGGAGATGGTCGGCAGCCCACCGCTGTTGAATTTCCTAGAGTTGACGGGCAACCTACTCCACCTACCAGCCCACCTCCTTTCAAAATTAATTTTCACCATTGTTGATTATACTGTTCTATGATTTTCTATAAATAGATATGTGTGTGTGCAATGTATTATGTGGTGAAGTGAGGGTGAACAACCAGTGAGAGATTTTGTTTTGAATTCCTCTGTACATTTTTTCAAATTGAAATTAAATATTTTGTATTTGTGTGCAATTCTCACTGAATTTCAATTACAACCAGTAAATGAGCGAGTCCCTTCCATCCATCAAATTAACAATTGAGCTGACATTTTCACTGGATACAACTTAGGACAATCTTAGACGACTACCCAAAATCTTCTCCTACACGTGCATGGAGGAGATCAGAGCTCCATCTCTATATATGACCTAGTCCCCCATGCACCCCTTCCAAGCCTCATCATATATACACAGGCATTCCATTCAAACACGCACTGTACATATTTCCTAGCTGGAGGCTGTTAGCTATCTGTCTTCTATTCTTTCTGCAAGATGCCGCTCTTCTCTCCCGCTTTGGTACCCAAGGATCAAGGTGCTCCCCTGTCGGAGCAGCAGCTGAAGGCTTTCTTCAAACAGCATGACAGGAATGGCGATGGCCTGCTCGACTGGGAAGAGCTCCGGAAAGCCTTTAAGGATCTCGGAGCTGTCATCCCCCCCTGGAGAGCTCACCGCGCGCTCCAACACGCCGACATCGACGGCAATGGCTGCGTCGACGAGAAAGAGATGGGACATCTAGTGAAGTATGCGGTGAAGTTTGGGTATACCATGAAACAGCAGTAGCTGGCATGGCATGGATGGGTGGCTGGCTGCTTAATTGCTTGCTTGCTACAGCTTCTCTTACTTAATTATGCAGCAGTTGATTGCAATAAATTATGGGCGATTCGTGTGTATTGTTGTTGAATTGGCTTGGTTTTTTTTATTTATCTTTTTACGTTTTGGTTTTGTGCTTGGGACTCGATGATCCTTCTCTTGTATACGTAGACTAGATCGAGACAGTCTCTTAAAGGACATCGCGCGGTTACAGTGAGGTTTTCATGTTGAAAGTCGCTGTTGAAAAGGGGAAGGGATGGGAGATGGCTGGGTTGCTTCTTTCTCGTTATGTGGCTTAAGCTAGCCTGATCCGCGAGCATGTGTATTCAACTATAATAATATTTTCAAGTTGCCTAATTTTGCACGTCTTATTTAGTGGATGCAAAAAAGGGAATTGTACAAGTAACCTCCCCTTCCATCCATGTCTCTGTGCACGAATTTCTTAAATTTTATATATATTAAAAATGAATCACACTCTTTACATGTCTAATATTAATGAATGTAAGACCAATAAGGTTCCTTATATAATTTCCCTTAAAAAAAAAAAAATTAAAGTGTGTTCGTGACATATAAGCCTTTCTCCTCATTGGAATGTGGTTCCATATTTTTCCTTTCGATTATTGCAATATTTATTAATTGGTGAATGACTGCTTTGCAATTAATATTTGATTTGGAAAGGTGACAAAGTCAAAATAGAGGATGAAGTTTTAATTTGGAAAGATGAATTAAGGCGGTGGATAATTGGAATTTTGAATTTTAAATTTTAAATTTAGATTTATGTGAATTTGGATAATTTTTTATACAATCTTGCATATAGAATTCCTATGCCCCAAATAACATTATAGTTGTGGATATAATATACGTAGTATTTGAGCATAGATTTCAAGGGTTGAATGTAGATTTGTATGGATTTGGAAGAAACTAATATAATTTTATATTATATATATATATATATATATATATATTTTAGAAAAACTAAATCAATTAAAAGGGAAGAGACAAGTGAAGAGCTTGAAACTTCTGAAAATTAAAACCAAGGAGGTGTAACTAAAAGAAATAATAATACAGAGATCAACCCCCCTAGAGGTTTGCGAAAAACACACAAAAAATCCTCCCAGTTTAATGTGCATAGGTTCCTATTTGTCCATCTCCAATGGAACGAATTTGATAGGCATTTTTAAGACATGAGTGAGACACTAGATTGTTTCTCCCTAAAAATTCTCCCATTCCACTCCTTCCAAATTTCCCAACAAATAGATGTCAAAATTGTTGCTTTCAAGCTTCTAAGAAACCCCTTGAGCTTAGAGAAGTTTCACGCTCAGAACATTGAAGGCAACTTATTCGGCATAACCCAATGAGTATACAATTTTGGCACAAAGATACCCAAATGTCCCTACTGAAGGAACAATGAAGGAATAAATGATCAACCCCTTCATTTTCCTTCTTAAAGAGAGAGCACATTGAGGCTGATCTCCACCCTATTCTTCACTGGTTATCAACCGTCAAAATTCTATTTCTAATCACCAGTTAAGAGAAGACACTTACCTTTGAGGGGATGAATTGTGTTCCATAACAATCTCAAAATCGCCTTTAATTTATTATGTGCAGTGTTACAGGAAAGATGTTTGTACCCCTCTGCTAATTTGTATCTCATATACTAATTTGAACAACTCGATTATTTGATTTTCTTACCTCTTACTTGCCTAGCAAAGGATAAATCCCAAAACTAAATGTTGTTGGAGATGCACAATACTTTAGCCACTCTAACATCCTTCCATCTTGCCAACATAAAAGGTTTTCGGTAGAGTTCCTGAAGTGTAGCATTTGCAGCTCATTTGTCCAACCAAAATTTAGTTTTCCTCTCGTGTCCACCTTTGATCTTCATATGTTTCCAAATAGTTGCCTTTAGTTTAACAAAAATCTTCCATAAACTCCACCCTAGGCAGCCTGAAGGCATTGATGGAGACCAACCACTTATGTTGTACCCATATTTGATGCTAATCACAGATTTCCATAAGCCCTAGTCTTCCCTTCTAAATCGCCATAACCATTTACCCATCAGAGCTTTGTACATAATCTCCAACTATTTGATGCCTAGCCCGACCTAGTTTTTAGGTTGTGACACTAAATTCCATTTTTTAGGGGGCATTTGAACTTCCCCTCTAATCCTTCCCAAAGGAAATTTTTCTGCAACTTCTCTAAAACCTATGCCTATTAGACATGGGAAATATAGACCAATAATATATAGGCTGACGGGAGAGAACAAAGTTTATGAGAGTCAATCGACATCCTAATGATAGGAATTTTTATTTCCATGTTGCTAGCTTCCGCTCCATTCTTTCCATAACTCGATCCCAAAAATTCCAATAATTTGATTTGACTCCCAAAGGTAAACCCAAGCATGAAGTGGAGAAAGAGCCCAATTTGCAGCAAAGAATTTTAGCAATTTCATCTGCACCCTCCGAGACTCCAATCAGGAAGATAAAACTCTTGGAAAGATTGACTTTCAGTCCCATAACCGCCTCAAAAAAGTAGGATGCCCTGAAAATTTCTGAATTCTAAATAAGAGATAATACAAAAAAAAAAAAAAGAACGCGATAAAATGATGGAATCAGGCGGGTTGTGAATGTTAACTCCCCTTATCATATCTCTATCCAAGGCTCTAATGATCATCTGTAAAGTTCCTCCACTATCAAAGCAAAAAGGAAAGGAGAAAAGTAAATGCTTTTGGGATGGGTCGATCGAGAATAGTATGAACAAAGGAAGGTTGGTATTTTCATCATTTACCTATGATAGAGATGCACGTTACGTGCATTTTTCACTTCTTGCTTAACATTAATCATTGTAAGATCTTATGATATGTGTATATATATATATATATATATATATATATTTGTGTGTGTGTGTATGTGTATTGTTGCTGCCAAGAATCGTATCACTTTTGTTAAATCGTCTTTTGACCACGACCACCTGAAATGAATCAAACAACAATGGCTTAGAGGACCTGGGGTGTACTCTGGGGGATCACTCCGATGCTTAAGTTAGGGAATGGGAGGTTCATATTACAACAATAAGTGAAAAGTGAGTGAGAATGAGATGCTGACCTCCTTATGAGATCCCATTTTTATAGTGGTGAAGGCAAACTCCCCTTCAGCTTGACATTTATAAGTGTGCCATTATGCTTAAAGGTATTTTGGGCAACTTGTCATTACGCTTATGGGGGTTATGGGTGACTTGCTATTATCCTTATGGGGGTTATGGGTGACTTAAGGCGGTTATACAAGACATCAATAGTAGCTATTGTAACCGCATCGAGGGTTATGGATAACCTGAAGGTGGTTATGCGAGACATCAAATGTTGTTTAATGTTGGCCTTACAAATATTCGCCCCTATGAGCATGCCTATCAATTTTGGGTGTACTGATTTTGGGTGTATTGGTTGCCCCCTACACCACCCCCCCCCCCCCACCCAAAAAGAAAAATACTCTTGAATATTTGAAATAAATTTCTCTTATTCTAAAGTAGTAATTTGAACCAGTCCCCAAGTGACTTAGAGAGCCAGCTATAGAGGTTCTTGCCTAAGCCATGTTGGTTTGGAACTACCCGACGGTCTAACTTATTAAACTCCAATTGATTCAGATGCTATGCCATCCAACCCAATCTAAGCCAACGTTCACATCGTTCATCTCAACCTAAGCCAACTTCTTCATTCTTCAACCCGATCCGAGATGACATGCCATTATTTGGCTTACGTGGAGCAAGAATCTACCTTAACCGACTTAATCTGAGCCGATTTGTTCACCATTTGACTCAATTTGAGCTTGATTTTATAGCAATTGGCTTAATCCGAATTGGACAATATGGTAATCAGCTCGATCCGAGCTAGACTATATGGTAATCAACTCAATTTGAGTTGATCTCTTTGCTTGGCTTAATCCCAACGATCGGCTCAATCCAAGTCGGTATGCTCACCACCTGGCTCGATCCAAGCCAGAGTCCACGATAATCAAATTAATTAGAAGCCAAAATTTACAATAATCGGCTCAACCCAAGCTAATGCCTATGGTTATTGATTCGAATAACCAACTCCATCCGAGTCAATATTTATAGTGGTCGGCTCCTTTCGAGCCTCTATTAGCTATAGTTATCAGCTTAATCCGAGTCAATATGTTCACTATTTGGCTGAATTGGATTCGACCTCACTTGACTCAACCCGAGCTGAATAACATGTAGTTGATCCCCCCCCCCAGCCACTTTGTTGACTTATTAGTTGGGATCATCAAAGAGGCAAGTCTCCATGGCCTCATGAGTAGTTGTGCACATAAAACGAGTCATTCAAGTTATTTGTGCTCACTCCTCTATGCCTTATGATCCGTGCTTATCACGTGGGTAGGTCTACAGAGCCTCACGATCTCTGCTCATCAGATGGGCCAATACAAGTAAGTCGTGCTCACTACTCTATGCCTCATGAGCCGTGCTCATTAAGTGGGGGAAGTTTTCGGGGCCTCATGAACTGTGTTCATCAGATGGGCCATTATGGGTGAGTCATTCCCACTCCTTTGTGTCTCACAAGTTGTGCTCATCAAATGGACCATTATGGGTGAGTTGTACTCAGTCCTTCCTTGTCTCATAAGTTGTGCTCATAAATTGGGCATATTTTTGGGACCTCATAAGCGATGCTCATCAGATGGGTCATTGCGGGCGAGCCGTACTCACTCCTTCTTTACCTCATGAGTTGTACTCATTAGTTGGCCATATTTTTTGGGTCTCATGAGCGGTGCTCATCAAATGGGCCATTGGGGGTGATCCATCCTCACTCCTTCCTTACCTCATGAGTTGTACTCATCAATTGGGCAGGTCTTCGGGGCCTTATGATCTGTGCTCATCAGATGGGCCATTATATATAGGCCTAAGCTTGTTTATCCACACTATTCAGATTCGCGTCGTTGGGATTCATATCATCAAGATTCACACCATTGGAGTTTATGCCTTGTGGTTCACGTGCCGTGAGTTATAAGTTACTTCCTTCCCCTACTTAGCTACTTCTTCCAAGTCCCTCAAACTCTTACTTTTCTGATCACTCCTTTTTGTGGTCATGACTTCTTCTAGATTGATGTATTTCTGAGATCGTGTGACTAGTTCCCCCATATTGGTTGGGCGTTTTTTCCCTAGAGAGTTTAAGAAGTCTGCTGATTGAAGAGCTATTATAAGATCGAGCTGCTATCGCTACCCCATGATCCAGGTTTTGAATCTCTAAATTGGCATTGACAAAGCATTGCATGAACTCCTTAAGTGTCTCCTTTTCCCCCTTTTGGTAAAAGGAGGGTCCAAAGATTTAGTTGATGATTCCCCTACGGAGGGGTAGTTGCGTACTTCCTTCACCATTTTTCCAATTGATCAACTTTTTCCTCCAGCTTGCGAGACCATTGTTCATAGATGCACACACCATTTGCATCTTCTACCTTCTTTACTGGATCAAGGGCCTTTACAGCAACTTCTTGTAGGGCAGCTTCCTTCCCGTCAGACATTGCTTCTATCCGGTTAGTCTCCTGGCCATGCTCCCCGTGATCCTTTTTTTCATGCAAGATCACAGTGAACATGTCTCCTACCCTTTTCTAAAAGGCTAGAATGTCACTTAGTGGCACACTTGGGTTATATATTGGAGTGGAATGAATTGACTAGGGTACTAATTGGTTTCCCCCAGAGGGTTCTGACTTGGAGTTATGCAATTTGGTCATGGTTGAGGACAGAAAACCTCTCAAGGGTTCCCACAAATGGCATCAACTGTTGTTGCGAAGAATCGTATGACTTTTGTTAAATCGTCTTTTGACCACAACCACTTGAAAGGAATCAAACAACAATGACTTGGAGGACCTGAGGTGTACTCCAAGGGATTACACCAATGCTTAAGTTAGGGAATGGGAGGTTCAAATGTCAGCAATAAGTGAAAGGTGAGTGAGAATGAGATGCTTAATTACCTCCTCCCAAGATCCCCTTTTTTATAGTAGTGAAGGTAGACTCCCCTTCAGCTTGGCATTTATGAGTGTGTCATTATTCTTAAAGGGGTTATGGGTAACTCGTTATTATTCTTAGGGGGGTTTTGGGTGATTTGCCATTATGCTTATGGGGGTTATGGGTGACTCAAGATAGTTATGCAGGACATCAACAGTAGCTATTGTAACCGCATCATGGGTTATGGATAACCTGAATGTGGTTATGCGAGACATCAAATGTTGTCAAATATTGGTCTTAAAACTATCCGCCCCTATGGGCAGACCTATCAATTTTGACTGTACCCATTTTGGGTGTATCATGTGTATATATATATATATATGTGTGTGTGTGTGTGTGTGTGTGTGTGTGTGTGTGTGTGTATGTATGTGTGTGTGTGTGTGTGTGTGTGTGTAATGTATATATGTATGTATAATGGCATCGGCGAGCATACATGCATGTTTAATTTTGTGTTTAATAATGTCTTCTAGTTGTCTACTACCATGTCGCATTGGATTGTGGTTCATTATTTTCTTTTTTGGCTATCAGATTGTTTGTTTTGTTGATGACTATATTTCCATAAACATTTAAGATGGGAAGGAGCCAAAATCAAAATAGAGGATGAAGTTTTAATTTGGACTTTCGACAGGTAAAGGTGGGTTTTATTGGGATTTATGTAAATTTGGATAAATTTGTATATAATTTTGCATTTAGAAGTCTTTACCCCAAATAACATTATAGTAGTTGTGTTTAGGAACATAAATTTTCAGTTTTAAATTTATATTTAAATAACTTAGAAAAAAAATTCAATATAATTTTGTATTACAGTTTCAAATCTATACAAATTCAAATTCAAAGTCTCACTCAAACTCAAGGTAAATATTTTTTTACATGAATTTATCTAGAAACTAAGGATCAGTTTGGATCAAGGATTTTTGTTGAAAAAAGGAAAAGAAAGGAAATAAGAAGGAAAATTAGTGTCTACTATATATTTTTTTTCTACACCAAATACTACTAAAAATAAAAATAAAAAAATAAATGTGGTTAAAAATTTAAGAAAAATCAAATGTAAATAGTGTTTAAAATTGTATTTTTATTGATTGATTGAAATATTTTTTTGTTTTCTTTTTAACTTTCCTTAAATAACCAAACATGAAAAAGTGAATTCTTTCGTATTTTTTTTTTTTTCTTTTCTTTCCCTAAAATTTTCAAGTTCCAAAGGTGGATAAAAAGATCGCTATATTTTATTTTATTTTTTTTTCTTTGCTTAGTTTTTTAAAAGAAGACCATCATGGTCGACTTCCTTCTGCACTGATATGCCCATAATAAATCACGCTAATAAGGGCAGGTCAACGCCTGTCTCATACTTTCTCCAAGTCTGACTTGCTGACGAGTGATTAGCTCCGACCTAATAAAGAGAAGGAGAGATTCACGCCGACGCCCTTGAAAACAGAGTAACAGGCGCACGCACTTATGGCTGAAGAGCGATTCACGCCCCCACGCAATAAATCTGAGCCAACCAATGGTCAACTCAAGCCCCTATAAGTAGGGACTGGGGATGCAAGCAAAGGTAAGTCATTCAACACAATTATACTGTTGTATTCAGCCTTTCTAAAAGTATTTCCCTTACTTAGGCATCGGAGTGACCCCCCGGAGTACACCCCGGGTCCTCCAAGCCTTTATTTTCTTCTTTCAGGTTAACGAGAGTCGAAGGAGCATCCCAACCATATTTTTACCCCGCAACAGTTGGCGCCGTCTGTGGGAAGTAACTTTTAGGAAGCAATATTATCTTGCTCTTGACTTTCAAACATTCAAGCAATGCCGACCTCACGCAATTCCACCTCCTTCCCTGATAACAAAGAACCATCCGAATCCATCCAATGGACCTCCGATTCATCGGGTGTCAGTAGGGAGGAGTTCCTTGCCTTCCAGAAGGAAATGAAGGACATGCTCAACCAACTCTTACAACAGAAGAGTCAAGAAGGGCACGTCCTTCCCCAACCGCAAAAGAAACCCAGCGCAGATCAACAAGCTGACGAACTAAGGGAGAAAGAAGAGAAAACTCAACCCAGCAAGAAGGTAGAAGATGCAAACAGCATGGACGTCAACCAACAAAGATCCACCGAGCTCGAGGAAAGAATAAAGAAGATAGATTACATAGAGAAGATGATGAAAGAGGGCAGAACCAGGCCCTACCATGGGGAAACATCCCTAAAATGCGCGGAATCTCCGTTCAGCAAAGAGATCATGGAAGCTCCATTGCCCAGCAGATTCAAGATGCCCACCTTTGAAAGATACGAAGGTTTGTCTGACCCCATTGATCACCTGGAAAATTTCAAAATGTTAATGCAGCTGCAAGGGGCTCCGGACGCCATCATGTGCCGAGCGTTTGCTACCACCCTTAAGGGTACCGCCAGAGACTGGTATCGAACTCTTCGACCAGGATCTGTTGGTTCCTTCCAAGGGATGGAGCAAATGTTCATTGGCCACTTCCTTAGTAGCCGGAGAGTTGCCAAAACAACAGGCCATCTAATGAGTATGGTGCAAGGGGACCGGGAGACTTTAAAGAACTTCATGCACCGTTTCAACACAGCGACCTTAGAAATCCGCAACTTGGACATGGGGGTAGCCGTGGCCGCCCTGACAACTGCTCTTCAACCCGAAAGTTTCTTATACTCCCTTGGGAAAAAACCTCCCGTGGACATAGGGGAGCTAATGATTCGAGCAGAGAAATACATTAACCTGGAGGAGATGATGGATACGAGAGGAAATCGTCTGGAGCGGAAAAGGAGAAACAACGGCAGAGAATTCGGAGACGCGTATAGACCTGCAAAAAGGCATGAAACTAGTGCGCTGCAAATAGGTCTAAAGAGTAGAGGACAGCATAACAAGTTCTCCACCTACACACCTCTAAATGTACCGCGCTCAGAGTTGCTGATGCAGATCAAAAAGAAGGACTACGTCTCATGGCCTGAACCTATGCGAACGCCTCTACATAAGCGGAACATGTCCAAGTTCTGCGCATTCCATAGGGATCACGGCCACGACACAGAAGAATGCATTCAGCTGAAGAAATAAATCGAAGTCCTAATAAGAAGGGGACATCTATCAAGATTTGTCAAGAAAGAAAATTCACAAAGAGAACCAATCGAGCAGAGAAGGCACGGCGCAAAAGAGAAGGAAGAGCAAGCTATTGGGGAAATTGCGGTGATCTTCGGAGGATCCGCCAGTGGAGGAGATAGTGGAAGTGCACGCAAAAGATATGCTAAACAGGTGCTGACTATAGAAAAGGGGGAAACAAGTAGCAAACGAAACAAAAAAGGTGACGCCATAACCTTTGACAGCGAAGATGAAGACGGAGTACAGCAACCGCATAATGACGCACTAGTGCTCTCCCTACTCGTAGCCAATTACCTGGTGAGACGTATACTGGTAGACAACGGGAGCTCGGCCAACATCATGTTCTGGTCGGTCTTGGTAGGGATGAAGATTGGCAAGGAGCGATTGAAGCCCGTCTCGACCCCTTTGGTAGGATTTGGGGGAGACACTGTTCACCCCTTGGGAACCATCACTTTACCAGTGACGATAGGAACGACCCCGCAGCAGGTAACAACGTTGACAGAGTTCCTGGTGGTTGACCGACCTTCGGTATACAATGTCATCTTGGGTCGTCCATTCCTTAACACAGTTCGAGCGGTAACATCAACATACCACCTCAAAGTTAAGTTCCCTACACCACAAGGAATAGGATATGCCAAAGGAGATCAGGCCGCTGCTCGGAGTTGCTACGTAATGGCCTTAAAAGGGAAGATGGAGGCCAAAGAAGCTCTTACGGTGGAAGACCTGGAGGTCAGAGGAGAGTATCCCCAGATCAGTACATTACACGAAGATATCAAACAAATACCACTGCAAGGCCACCACGAAAGAAGTGTACAGATAGGGAATCACTTGCCCGATACTTTGAAAGCAGAGTTGACTGAACTCTTAAACGAATTCTCTGATTTGTTCGTATGGTCGGCAGCAGATATACCCGGCATCGACCCTGCTGTGATAGAGCACAGGTTGCAGGTCAACCCCAACCACCGACCTGTAAAACACAAAAAAAGGAGCTTCGCGATGGAACGGATCAAAATAATTGACGAAGAGGTGACGAAACTGTTGCAGGCCAACTTCGTTCGAGAAGTGGACTACCCCGAGTGGCTGAGCAATGTGGTCCTGGTCAGAAAGCCCAATGGAAAATGGCGCACCTGCATAGACTTCACGGACTTGAATAAAGCGTGCCCAAAGGACAGTTTTCCTCTCCCTCGAATTGATCAGCTAGTAGATTCGACCTCGGGTCACGAGCTCCTCAGCTTCATGGATGCTTACTCAGGGTACAACCAAATCCCTATGAGTCCCGCCGATGAGGAAAAAACTTCTTTCGTCACCGAAAGGGGTTTATATTGTTACCGGGTGATGCCCTTCGGCCTAAAAAATGCGGGGGCCACATACTAGAGGCTAGTGAACAAGATTTTTAAAGAACAGCTCGGAAAAACAATGGAAGCTTATGTGGACGATATGTTGGTGAAGAGCATGGAAGCAGGGCAACATTGTAAAGACCTGAGGGAAACGTTCGAGCTCCTCCGTCGGTACCACATAAGGTTGAATCCCTCGAAGTGCGTGTTCGGCGTTTCTGCAGGTAAATTCCTGGGCTTTATGGTAACTCACAGAGGTATAGAAGCAAATCCAGATAAAATACAGGCGCTGCTGGAGATGGAAGCTCCAAGGACTAAAAAGGAGATACAAGTTCTGACCGGAAGGATAGCCTCTCTCAGTAGATTTATCTCCTGCTCAGGAGATAAAGGCTTACCTTTCTTTAGAGCACTGCGGAAGAAGGGAGGATTCGAATGGGGGGAAGATCAGGAGGTAGCCTTCGAGCAGCTCAAGCAATACCTCGGATCCCCTCCTCTCCTGACAAAAGCAAAGAATGGAGAAGACCTCTATCTGTATATAGCTTCCACAGAGAATGCCGTCAGCTCGGTCTTGGTCCGGCAAGAGGGTAGAAAGCACCAGCCTATATACTACACAAGTAAGGTGTTAAGTGGCGCTGAAAAGAACTATTGTATGGTGGAAAAAGCCGCCTTCTCCATCATCTGTGCGGCGCGCAAGTTAAGAACCTATTTTCAAGCCCATAGGGTTGTCGTGTTAACAAACCTGCCCATGAGACAAATTCTACAGCGACCGGAGAGTTCGGGGAGAATGACGAGGTGGTCGGTAGAATTAAGTGAATTCGACATACAGTATCAAACGAGGCCCGCGGTCAAGGCTCAGGTACTCGCGGATTTTACAGCAGAAAGGCTCCCCGAGTCATCCACCAAGTCGAAGGAGTGGACACTGCACGTTGATGGGTCCTCTAATGCTGCTGGGGGGGGAGCTGGTTTCATCCTTTCTGACCTGGAGGGCAACGAAACTCTCTTTGCCCTAAAATTGGAATTCAAAGCAACCAACAACGAAGCGGAGTACGAAGCCCTGTTAGCCGGCCTACGATTGGCGGAGGCATTAGGGGTGGCACAGATCAAAGTATTGAGTGATTCCCAGCTGGTGGTAGAGCAACTCAAAGGAGAATTCGAAGCTAGGGATCCAAGAATGAAGAAGTATCTCTCCAAGGCAAGAGAATACATAGAGGCATTCGTCCAGTTCGACATAGAACACGTACCGAGAGTAGAGAATAAAAAGGCGGACGCACTAGCGAAATTAGCCTCAGCAACCGGTTCGGAATGGAAAGACACTATCTATCTTGAACGCATAGGAAAACCCTCATACGAGGAGGACAGAATTAACTCAGTGGCGTCCGAAATCAGCAAGGACGATTGGAGAGCATCCTTATTCCTGTACCTCCAGGACGGATCCTTACCAAGAGATAATAAGGAGGCTCAAAAGGTGAGGAGGAAAGCGGCAAGATATACGTTGATGGGCCGGGAGCTCTACAGGAGATCCCTGACACTGCCCTACCTCCGATGTCTAGGCAAAGACGAAGGGGAATACATACTACGAGAAATCCACGAAGGAGTATGCGGAAACCATCTTGCCAGCAGGGCTCTAGCTCACAAAGCTATGAGACAGGGATTTTACTGGCCCACAATGAAGAAGGACGCGGTCGAGCTCGTAAAAAAATGTGACAGATGTCAAAGGTGCGCAATTGTGCCACGCGCCCCCTCAAGTCTACTCTCTCCTCTAACCAGTCCCTGCCCTTTTGCTCAGTGGGGGATAGATATCCTTGGACCTCTTCCACAGACGATTGGCCAGAAAAAATTCTTGTTGGTAGCAATAGATTATTTCACTAAGTGGGTAGAGGCCGAACCCCTAGCCACCATAACAGAGCGGAATATTACACGCTTCGTGTGGACCTCATTAGTTTGCCGCTATGGTATTCCCTTAGCGATAGTTACAGACCACGGGAAGCAGTTCGACAACGAGCGCTTCAAAAAGTTCTGTTCGGACCTGTCTATTAAGCTTCTCTTCGCGTCAGTGGCACACCCACAGAGCAATGGACAAGTAGAGAACATGAATCGGACGATTCTGCACGGACTGAGGACCCGACTCGAATCCATGCAAGGTAGATGGGCAGAGGAACTCCCTTCCGTTATATGGGCGTACCACACCACTAAGAGAGCAGCAACAGGGGAAACCCTGTTCATGCTTGTCTTCGGCGCAGAAGCAGTCATCCCGGCAGAGGTGGGCATACCCTCTTGGCGTAGGAAATACTTTAACGAGCAGACCAACAGCGAGGAGCTCAGATCAGAAATAGACCTACTGGAAGAGAGACAGGATCAGGCGAGTTTAAAAGTTGCAGCGTACCAGCAGAGGGTAGCCAAGTACTACAACAATCGCGTCAAAATAAGGAATTTCCATTCAGGAGACTTAGTCCTGAGGAAGAGGCGAAACAACCTGTCCGAGCAGGGATCGCACAAGTTAAAGCCTAATTGGGAGGGCCCATACAGAGTCACAGAAGAAATAAAACCCGGGACATACAAGTTGGAAGATGTAGGGGGGAAAGAAATTAAGAACACGTGGAATTCTGAAATGTTAAAGAAATACTATTATTAAAAAAAAAAAAAACGTTTCTTGCAGCGCTGTAATAAAAGTGCCGCTTACAAAAGTTGCACTACATCAATAAAGGATGAAAAATTCAAAATACATATTCTGTTCCTACAGACTAATTTGCTTTGCTCCCTTCTCCAGCCTCCTCCTCCTCCTCCCCTTCTTCATCCTCTTCCAGATCCTCCGCAGACTCGGGGCTCTCCTCGCCATAGCCATGAGAGCTTACACCATCAAGAGGGATCTCGGGATGTTTAGTCCTCACTTGATCACGACACCTCCTGAATCCAACTCGGTAAGCTTTAGAGGTGTCGATAACAAATTGATTGGAGTCCTTGTATTTCTTCACTGCAGTTCGGGAAGCAGAAGCAGCAGCAGTAGCTTCTCGGGCAGGAATTTCCTCCCTACGAAGGCGATCGATCTCTGCCTTCAGAGCTTGCTCGCGGAGCTCAGTCTCGTGCAGTTGGTTCTGAGCGAGGACATATTTTTCCCTTGCGTCCAGTGTCTGGCGATACATTTCCGCGACTTTCTCCTCCTGGGCCAGAGCCATCGTCGCCAGCTGGGAAAAAATGCAAGGCATGGAACAGTTAGAGAGAGCAGGCATAAGTAAAAAAAAAAAAATTATAAAGCAAGTAAAGTAGACACCTGGTACGAAGTATGGCTGGATTTTCGCCGAGAGAGCGTCAGGAAGGGTACACTGGGCCTGCACAAAGTCCTCGGCGTGAACAGCCCGGCGGAGAGCAGACGTAGAACAGGTCGGCTCGTGAAAAATGGCTTCCACCTGAGCCTGCGAGTGCGTAGGAGGAGCTGCAGGGACCTCGTCAGTAAGGGCGCCGGAGTCACCTACTGCCGGGACTTCCCTTTGAGAGGATTCTCCCTCGACCTCTCTTCTCTTCTTCCTACTCCGACTCACCCTTTGCTTTCTAGCTTCTCCCATGAGCGATTCATACCTGGTGAAGTCCATATCTGCGAATATAAAAGAGAAATAGAGTAAGAACACCCACAGTAAAGGCAACACCTGAACGTACACATACACAAAATCAGGGGAGAGAATGACTTGAGGAAACGGGGCTGATTCCCCACTGCACAAGGACACACTCCTGGAGCAGCTCCTCATGAGGGATAATACCCCGTTCACCAAGTGTGCGAAGTTCTTTCAGGGTGGCCTGCTCTTCGGGGGAAAGTCTGGGAAGGAGATGGCGCACCCGAACTACAAAGGAAAGAAGGGTGAAAAGAGAAAAATGGGTTAGACGGATAACCTACTTGTAAGCCCTGCAAAAGAGGCTGGGGAAAGATAGCAACGTTACCATCAAGAGGAGAAGACCAGACAAAGGATCCGTTGTAGTTCAACTCTCCCAAGACAAAGAAGTAACGGGTCTTCCAATTATGGATGGAAGAACTGCCTGGTGAGAAGAGTTTATAGCCTGGTAGAGAGTTGAAATAGTATAGCTCCTTCTCTGCGGAATGAGACCGCATTTGGAAGCAACTTCTAAAAAGGGGGACGGTAGGCTGATGGCCCAAGCGGAGCAGGAGTACAGCAAAACAAGTGAGCGAAAGATAAGAGTTCGGAACGAGTTGTGATGGTGCTATGCGGTAAAAACGTAGTACGCTAGAAACAAAAGGGGAAAAAGGGAGCCTGAGACCCAAGTCTAGATAATCGGTATAGAGGCAGAGCTCCTCGGATTTTTGGTCAAGAGCTGACTCAGTAGCAGAAGGTAACCTAACAGTGATATTCGATGGTACAGCAAAGAAATAACGGGCATTCTGCAGGTCAGACGAGGAGAGCTCACAACGAGCGCTCCGAACTGTTGTAGGTACCCTAAAGGGCTGTGAGGAGGTCTCCATAGGAAAAAACAATCTTGAAGGAAACACTAAGGGTCAAGCGGAGCAAGCAAACAGCAAAGATCAAGAAGAAGGGAAGCCAACACAGATCAAGACAGTAATTTCACACAAACAACAAGGCAATCTTACAAGAAAAGATCAAACATACAAAGCTAGCGCAAGAACAATGAAGAACAAGAAGAACAACAAGACAAAAATACTATAGAAAGGAAAGCATACCTAGCACCGATAAGGGACGTCGTGGAAGGAGAGGAGTAAGCAGGAAGCATCCCTTGAATAAGACGATTGGCGGAAAAACTGAGTCACCGCCTTTTATATAGAGATGGAGACGACGAATCCCTGGGGCCGGGAATCTCAAAAATTTCATTTAACGAGAGGATTTCGTCTGAGGGAGCATAGGAAACAGAAAATCTTCTGACATGCTACTAAGGCTTCCCCGAGGACAAACTCCACCTCGGAAACAACAAGTTGCCCTCGTACACAGCAACAGACGGATGGCCATCAATAACGCTGTCCCTCCAACCCACTTCCCAGGTAGGACGCCTTTACTACCTGCTTTTAATCTCTCTCCTCGCGGACAAAGTATGTCAGGTGCCCTCGGGAAAGCAACCGAAAGACGACCCAATAAAGAGCACGACTCATTGGCGCAGTGACCCAAATGACGAGCACGACTCGTGAGGTAACCAACCACGGATGAGCACAACGACTCATACGAGGACGGCCCAAACTGACGAGCACGACTCTGAGCCAGAACAACCCAACAAAATGAGAAGACTCATTACACGGAAAGCCAAACTGACAACACATACTCGTGAGGCCATAAACAAAAAAAGAATCAACCCAACCAAAATGACACGACTCATTACAACGGAACCCCCAAAACTGACGAGCACGACTCGTGAGGTCAGAACAACCCAACAAGCCTACAGACCATTACGCGAAAGCCCAAGCAACGGCATTATGTGTAACGTCGCATGCACAAGCCTGAATAGGTTGGCAAGCTCGGCTGATTGTCCAAGAAGCTCGGCAAAAAACCTCAACAAAGGCTCGGCAACAAATGCTTCCCTCGAGGAGCTCGGTAACGACCAGCTCGGGACAAAAGAGTTCGCACAAATGCTTCCCTCGAAGAGCTCGGCCGAACACTCGGATCTGTCGCGAGAAGCTCGCACAAATGCTTGCTCGCGGAGCCCCCGGCCCGAACAGCTCGGTGGGGGGGGACAAAGAGCTCGGCACAAATGCTTCCCGAAGAGCCGGTACTGAAATAGCTCGGCAGAAAACAAGCTTCGGCACAAATGCTTCCTCGAATAGCTCGGTAACGAATAGCTCGGCAGAAAACAGCTCGGCACAAATGCTTCCTCGAGGACGGCCCGAACAGCTCGGACAAAAAGCTCGGCACAAATGCTTTCCTCGAAGAGGCTCGGTACGAATAGCTCTGCAGACAACAGCTCGCACGAATTCTTCCTCGAGAGCTCGGTATGAACAGCTCGGCAGAAAACAGCTCGCACGCGTCCTGCTTCAACAGAGCTCGTACAAAAGAGCTCGACACGAGTGCTTCCTCTAGGAGCTCGTCCCGACGGCTCGGACAAAAGAGCTCGGCACAACGGTCCTGCTCGAAGGGTTCGGGGGGAGGGAGGATCGGGAGAGAATAAAGAATGATCCGCTGAGAATCATAGCTCGGTGAAAAGAGCTCGTCCCCAAACAAGCCAGGCTTGGGCATAAACAACTCCACACAAAAACAAGCTCGTCGCAACGTTCGCCATGAGCTCCTCAAGTATCCTACCCAAAAAAAAAGGAGCGAGAGGGATGGACTCACGCTAAGTCTTAAAAACCGAAAAAAGACCGCAAACAGAACAAATAATGATTCAAAATTCTATCCAAAATTTTGAAACTAAGGGGGGGACAACTGATTGCCCATAATAAATCACGCTCACAGGGCGGTCAAAACGCCTGTCTCATACTTCTCCAGTCTGACTTGTGACGAGTGATTAGCTCCCGCCCGAATAAAGAGAAGGAGAGATTCACGCCGCACCGGCGCCCTTGAAAACCGAGTAACAGGCGCACGCACTTTTGGTCTGAGGCGATTCAGCCCCCACGCCATCATCTGAGCCACCATGGTCAACTCAAGCCCTATAAGGAGGGACAGGGGCTGCAATCAAGTAATCATTCAACACAATTATACTGTTGCATTCAGCCTTTCTAAAGTATTCCCTTACTTAGGCATCGGAGTGACCCCCCGGAGTACACCCCGGGTCCTCCAAGCCTTTATTTTCTTCTTTCAGGTCAACGAGAGTCGAAGGAGCATCCCAACCATATTTTTACCCCGCAACATGCACAAAGGAATTGAAGCATCTCAGTCCAACATATATATATATATATATATATATATATATATATATATATATATTTTCATCAAGTGAGGCCTGCAAGGAAGGCATCTCAGCTGGCGAGAAAAATCTTGTAAAAGAAGATAAAGAAAAGAATGACAAAAGAATCTCTTTTCCCATTTGGGAGGGTAGAGATCTATCATTCACAATTAAGAACATTTTATTGGAATATGATGCCTTTATTTTTTGAATGGATAGAAAATTATTCTCATTTCTCAGTGAAAAATATATAAAAATTACTTTCAAAGAAAAAAATAAATTATAAAATTTTATTGTTATTTTTTAGAAAGGAAGTTCCACATTCAAGGAATATATATATATATATATATATATATATATATATATATATATATATATGAATATGAAATCTACTCTTATATTTAAAAAAGTGACCTTGAAAACAGAATAATTTTAGGTGGGCAATTTTATCGAGTAGTGGGCATCTTCCACACGAAAGAAATTCCATAGAAATTAAAGATAGGGGCGGCCAGCTTGTCAGGGAATAAAGAATTCTTCAAATAAAAGGACTCTCTCTCTCTCTCTCTCTCTCTCTCTCTCTCTCTCTCTCTCTCTCTGTAAGTATATATCTCTGGGCGTGTGTAATTATTCAGAAACTTTGGCTGAGAGAGAATAGACTGGATTGATCCGTGGTGAGATCGACGATCGATCGGGATGGTGCGCATGAACAATATACACGTGGGCGGGCGGAGACAACGTTCGGAGAGCGTTGTGATGACGGAGGAGGAGTTAAGCGCATTCTTCAAACAGCACGATTCCAACTACGATGGCCTCCTCTCCAGGGAGGAGCTCCGGCAAGCCTTCAAGAATCTGGGATCTTTAGTCCCCACTTTTAGAGCTATCTGTGCCCTTCGTGCCGCCGATGCCAACTGCGACGGCTTCATCGACGAGAGGGAGATGCCGAAGCTCGTCGACTATACTCGTAAATTATACTATAATAGAAAATAAGTATACTCTTAAATTCGGCTGTTCCTTACGTTATTAAAACTACCAATGTACGTACCGTCAAATATATTAATAAATAATGCATGGTTGTATTGTGTTTGTATATGTTTTATATATATATATATATATATATATATATATATATATGTACGTCGTCGGAAGTTTATGTTTAATTAATTAATTCCTTAAATAATTGATCCATGCATACGTACTTCGATTTTGTATATGTACATGTTTCGCGGTACGATAATATCGAGCAGCTTTTTTTCTTGGTTTCAGGCTATTCGTCTTTTAATGTTTCTCAAGCCAGAGGCTTGACTCTGTAATTTTCAGTCTATATGAATATATCTCAGCTTTTACCTTCTAATACAGAAATACATATATATATATATATATATACATATAACTCGTTGGTGAATAGATACCCTGCTGGGTTGAAATTTTGTTTTTTCAATGTGTGAGAATTAATAATATGTAGTAGGCCAGCTTTTTGTTGGCCTCCTATCCACTCAAGCGCTACCGAATCGGGGTATAAAAATTTACATTGTGGTACCAAATCGGGTATAAAACTTTACGTTGTTACATCCCTAGTAATTCATTATGCAAATCACAAGTGAAAAATTAAACCCAAAACCTTAGTAATATTTAGAAAAATAAATTTTACAATTTGAATTTAAACTTATGTCGATTCAGAAGATTTTTAATATAACTTTATACTATATTATGTCAAAATCGACACAAACTCAAATTCAATACCAAATTTTATCCCCCTGGTACATGGAAAAAATTAAAATTTAAAAAATATGAAAAATGTATTTTCTGACTTTCCTATATAGATTTAGAAATTTAGAGAATAATGTGATTTTTTTTTTGAAAAATTAAAAAAACAAATTATTTCTACAAGCAAATAGTGTCAATTTATTTACTTATTTTTTATTCAATCAACTTTCGAGATCTATAAAATCACACATCTTCATGTTTTAACATACATCAACTTTTTGGGCACCAATCAAATGGGCTAATATCCTAATTTCAGTCCCAAATCATGTTGTTTTTAAATGGTCCTAAATTCTTAATCATGATAACCCCATATAAGTGGAGGTGTTGAGCCATTTCTTATTTTTGACATGTATATATGTTTATAAGTGAGAATTACTCTTTTAGTTATTTATTATGGATTATGGCTTTTCATTTGAGATTATATCTTAGTATTTAAGTAGAGAAGGGTAGAGAATTGGGCCCATTATCCCAGTAAATTAGTCGAGTATTCAAAGGGCTTTAGACACCATCCTTTCCAAAAAAAAAAACGATGGGGAATTCTACAAAATTAATGTAAATTGAAATTCCAAAGGAAATAGTTAAGCTTGTTTGTGGTGGCCATTGCTGCAAGCTGAAGCACATAGTTTTTTTGTCATATATAAAACCCAATTTGTTTTCACTAATGGATGGAGGGACTCACTCAATCACTGGTTGTGACTGAATTTAGTGAGAAAACACTCAATTGCACACAAAACACCCTTTGATTTCAATAATAATCTGAAAAATACAGAGAACTCAATATACAAAATTTCTCTTATTGGTTACTCTCCCTCTTCTACACCACACAAAACACCCTTTGATTTCAATAATAATCTTGAAAAAATACACAGAACACTCAATATACAGAACTTATTCTTCTCACTGGTTACTCTCCCTCTTCTACACCACACATCTTATACACACATGCATATAACTCCATATATATAGTAGTGGATGGGACGGCATGTGAAGATTAAAATCAACAAAGGTGGCTGCCTACTCCAGCTCAACAATTCATCAAAATTGGCTAGGGTTGTCCACCTACTTCTTTGACTTCTTCTTCATTTCACCAAACTCTCCCAGAGAATGGAATATGCTACACTGCTAGTAGCACACAACCTCATCAAGTTTAATATTCAACACCCCCCCTTAAACTTGACTCTCTTGACTTTATCATTCCGAGCATTTCGAAATCTTTGACAATGCACTTCTTGAAAAATTATAAACATCTCTGGATTGTTGCCGGTAAAAATCAGATCATCAAATACAGGCAAGCAATCAGCATGCTTCCGTCTATCTCCATCTTCATGTATAGAGCATGCTCTTATACTATAAAAAATAAGGTTATTAGTGGAGGATCAAAATTGTCACTAATACTATTAGTGACGATTTTATGATTGTTAGTGACGGTTTTGAATTAGTCACTATAAATGCGGTTACTAATACTTATTAGTGACGAATCCTAAAAGTATCACTAATAACAAAGTGTTAGTGACAAATTATAACCGTTACTAAAATCCTAATACCGTCACTATAAATTATACATTGACTTGACTCAAAATTGTCACTAATAGTAGAGTATTCATGACGAATTACAAAATCGTCACTAATAATAGAGTATTAGTGATGAATTTTAAAACTATCACTAATAGTGGAGTATTAGAGACGAATTTCAAAACCGTCACTAATAGTAGAGTATTAGTGACGAATTTAAAATTGTTACTCTACTTCTAGTGACAGTTTTGACACCTTCACTAATACTTAAAAAATGGACAATTATTAGTGACGAATTTAAAATTGTAACTAATAATTTAAAATTAATAATTTTTTAATCATTAATTCCTGTAAAATTCTATAATTACATTTTCGCATACATAACATTAAACCATAATTACTAAAAAAATTCATAAATTATTCAAAATTCAAATTCAAATACAAATACATTATACAAATTCAATTAAAATATATAAATTTCATCTGTCCAAATAACCAAAAAAAAAATACAAAAAATACAAAAAAATTTAAAAATTCAAATACAAATACATTATACAAATTCAAATTAAAATACAGAAATTTCATTTGTTCGAATAACAAAAAAAAAATAATTAAGAGTTGCATCTGACTGTAGTGCATGACATCGTGCTAATATTGTGACAACTGCAAATCCTATAAATTAAGAATTATAAAAAAAAATTAGTATACGATTTTTGAACATATATGTATACGTACCATGAATATCAATTATTTGATAGCAAAATAATCGAACATTCAGACACTAATGCGAAAGAAAAAACTAGAAAAAAAAAAAAAAAAAACTCGAGAGAAGCATAACAAATTAAGTGCGGTTATGGGAAACGTACATCGGAGGAATTACTAATGAGTTTAAAAAATGATTTAGTCATTCGGTGCATTATGGATAGTAATTTGCAATGTTGTTCACATAAAAGATGAAGTTTAATATTCGTTTAACTTTCACTCATCCTTTCAAAAATATTTTAACATTTCTTTTATCATAATTATCTTTGTACATGATTTTATTTTAGAAAAATTTTAATGAAATTTTGGCATAAATTTGACATTTTCTCATAAAATTTGTAGCTAAAACTCGATTGTTTTCAGCAAATAAATTATTTCAAGCATGCAACAACCTAAATCCACTACCAATATGCAATTCACAATATACTACATCAGTCATACAGTTAGCGTTCAACACAAGCATGTATTCCAGTAATTCAATCTATAATTTATATAACATAATACCATCCATCAAAAAAATTAAGTCATTCGGTGCATTATGGATAGTAATCTGCAATGTTGTTCACATAAAGGATGAAGTTTAATATTCGTTTAACTTTCATTCATTCTTTCAAAAATATTTTTTAACGTTCATTTTATCATAATTATTTTTGTACATGATTTTATTTTAGGAAAATTTTAACAAAATTTAGACAATATGACATTTGTAAATTGGGCATTTTCCCATAAAACTTGTACCTGAAACCTGGTTGTTTTCAGCAAATAAATCATTTCAAGCATACAACAACCTAAACCTACTACCAGCATGCAATTCACAATATACTGCATCAGTCATGCAATTGGCATTCAACTCAAGCATGTATTCCAGTAGTTCAATCTACAATTCATATAACATAATACCATCAATCAAAAAGATTTAGTCATTCGGTACATTATGGATAGTAACTTGCAATGTTGTTCACATAAAGGCATATGTCAAGTTAGATTGCAATATTTTCACCTTTCTCTTACTGTTTGAGAAATAAAGCATTTCATGGGCGATAAACAGCTTATCCATAATTAATCTCCATTAAAAAAAAATACTTTACTACCCTGAAAAGAGATTATTATGGTTTAATCTAACTAGCCTAAATTCTTGAATCAACACTAGGCTAATACTTAAAGCAATTCAGGGTTAGGTAAGTGAAGGTCAAAAATTTGAATGAAAAGCCATTAATAAAAAGAAAGTGCAGGCACTAGAATAGTAATGCTATCTCCATTCACATACTTTGAGCACATAATAAGGAATAGACAAGAAATAGTTATTCTCAAATTTCATCACGGAGATGTATATTCTTTTCTTATTACACGTTGAATGAAATAATTCAAAATAATTCTTTTACCTAAGCTAAAGGAATTTCCTTACCCGTTGATGATTCCAAAATACACCATCCGATCATTCTTTTCTACCATTTAAAGGTGGAGAAGAAAAAAAAATATTGATCTAAACCATAAAACCGAATCAAACCAAACCAAACCAAACCAAACCAAAAAATTAGTTCACCACCTTGCACTTGTAATAAAGAAACTGAATCTCAATTCTCAACAACATACGTACACCTTTCATTTATAACCATAGGTATATCATCCATTGGCTTGCAATAACAAACTGAATCTCAATTCTCAACAACATACACACACCTTTCATTTATAACCATAGATATCATCCATTGGCCCCTCTGATTTGGATTACCTTTTCAATATAAGATGTCGGTTGTCAAGTGGGTTGCCTCAATACATGTTCTCTCTGTTTTTTTTCTTTTTTCTTTTTAAAGAAAAAAATTGAGATTCCACTGGATATTAAATATATGAAGAGTGGTAGATAGCTTCAATTTCGTATAAAACAACTATTAAAAAAATCTTAAGCTTATAAAGATGATTTAATGTGAATTGTTTCTTTTATAAGACGATCATTATGTCAATGGACTGAAATGAACAATACTCACAGTTGGACTTGAAATCATGATATTCACTATCAGAATTATCCCACTTTCATAAAATCAAAGTTTGCGTAACAAATAAATATCGTGACAAATAAATACCAAGCTTAATTACTTCAATCTTATTTTCCTTTTCAGTTTGGAATATGGGTCTACAAGTCTTGGATCTCTCATGTTCATTTAATTTTGTAGGCCATGTGTGGTACCACCCACTTTAAGATGTCTGAAGTGGATTTGTTGCTCTAATAACTAGAATAGAGAATTCATGTCTGAAGTATCGTGTTCAAATGCATGAAGGAGCTTTAAATGAGACTTGAATGAATTTAACTAATGTTTCCTTAAATGATTATTTCCCACTGAATTAGGTCACTGTTCACTACTTAAGTCTATTCAACTAATACCCTACCTACATTTTGCTTAATTCCAACAGGCACTTTAATTGGCATTTTATTATTATTATTATTATTATTATTATTATTATTATTATTATTACCCGTAAATAAGGAAAAATAAATAAGAAAAGGGTAAAAATGGAATTACAGCAGGGTTCGTTGACGAAGGCAGTATGTTTGTCGACAAAGTCCCTTCAGCTCTTTGTCATCGAAATTCAAAGAGTCGTCGACGAAGAGATACCGAGTGAAACCAAAGAAAATATCTGAATGGGGTTCGTCAATAAAGGTAGAGTTCCATCCATGAACTAAGTGGCTAGCTCGTCGACGAAGACGCCGCTTCGTTGACGAATTTGACTCGGTCAAAGTTCTATAAATATCATTTTTGGTTGCTTAAGGGGTAAGAAAACCCAAAAGCTCTCTCTCTCTCTCTCTCTCTCTCTCTCTCTCTCTCTCTCTCTCTCTCCATGATCCTTCATCGTTCATCGTTCGTTTCAACAATCAAAGGTTTCTGTGTGGATCAGGGGAGGAAACTCTACAGTTATAACAAATCAAATCGTCGTTTTGAAGATTTTTGGGGTTTTCCCTAAAATCGAGGTAAGATGTGAATTTTTTTCGTTTTGATAGATCTGTAGTAGATTGAATGATGTTGAAGTATTGATCTTCGGTTTTTAGGTTTTGAGGATTTCGTGTCATTGTTTTAGATCGATTCGTTCGTGTTTTGGTTTTTACGTCAAAAGGTAAGGGAATTTGTTTACATCAGTATTTTTAGAAAATGAAACCTCTAGATATGAAGCTTATGTTTATATGAATGATATGACTACTTAATTGTAAAGTTTTACCGGGTAGATATGCCGGTTCGGCAATTTTATGGTTTTGGCAAAAAAAAGGTTTTTGGCATATGATCTCCAAATTTCTTAAACTACTTATTTGCACTAAAACTAAAGTAGGAGATACTTGAAACTCTTAAATAGCAGCAGAAATGATATTTTATGAACGAGTTCATATGAGATGTATATTTGACCAAATAAGTGTGACGTATGATATGAATTGAATATATACTGATTTGAGATGTGTTAACTTTGGTGCAATCCCAAGAAGGGGGGGGTGAATTGGATATTTAAAGTTTATTGCCTAGGTTAAACCAGATAAACAGTATTACTTAACTTAAGGTTTGTTTATGCAAATGTAAACCTAATCATTCATAATATAACATACACGTGCAGTAAGTAAATTGCGAAAATGTAAATGAACAAGCACGATATGTTATCGAGGTTCGGCCAACAGTGCCTACGTCCCCGCTTCTAACTCGCAAGTCAGAGGATTCCACTAATAGCTCACTTAAGGGTGGAGCGGCACCGTTTACAACCATGTCAAATTAACACAGGCTGACCTCAACCTTAACCAGGTCAATTAGCGGGGCTGACCTCAACCTAGACGCCTTAACAGGACGACGCACCTAACTTTCCTAACCGGGTCTAAGCCAATCCGGGACTATTCTAGGGCTAGTCTCCCTCTTCAGGCCCGTTTCTGGAAATACAACAATATTTGAAATATAATCAAATGGTACAGTGATTGTGCTTTTGTGTGAAGAAGATATGTACCCAGTTACGTACAGTATAATCAATACACTACCAAAAGATAGGATTTGATAAGCTCGATGTAGTCTAAGTGTTTACTCTCAAATATTTATGCAAATATAACAATCAGTGCGTGAGAGTGTAAATGGTATGATCTTTGTATCAAAATAATATTTCAGTCACAATGCACAAACAAAGATCACAAGCACACTTCAAATATCTCAACAAATAATATTTCTCAATATAAACTACAAGAGATATTCCAGAATGGTTTGTAAAAATTTATTTGATCTTTGTATCAAGATAAAAAGATATAGCAACAAAGATCTTCAATATGCTAACAAATATCTCAAAATATTTTTCTCAAGATAAGTCACAAGAGATATTTGAAATTTGTTTGTAAAATATTTGATCTTTGTGTCAAGATAATATTATCAATCAAAAGGTACAATTAATAAAGATCTTCACAAGCAAAATATCCCAAAAGTATTTTTCTTAAAAGTAAGCACATAGGATATTTGAGAGTGGTTCATAAAAATTTATTTCACAAACAAGAAGCAATACAAACTCTTGAGTATTGCAATGATTGTGCGAAACTCACAAGCTCTACGAAGTTTTCCTACGGAAGACTTATTAATAAAGTCTCCTAGAAAAACTTCAAGCTTACTCTCGAATAAAAATATACAAATCAACGAATCTAAAACTAGCGAGAGTGTAAGCTTTACTGGATACTCACATAGCACTCTTACTTAGCAAGATATGCAATGAAGATGAATAAGAATTAAGAAATGAGGCTTGGATGTGAGAAATGGAGCTTTTGAGAATCAGAGGATTTTTGCTAATTAATTTTTCTAATCACTTGTGTAATTTTTGCAAATGAAGCCCTATATATAGAGATAGGAAAAATTATAACCGTTAGGACATGTAGGATATTATTAATATAGTTTTAAACCAATTTAACCCTAATTAACCCTGTTTTAAAAAGCTATCTGCGGTAAAAAATATGGGGCAACCCGAGAGGTCCGGTTGACCAAAAATGGTTCGGTCGACCAGGACTCACATGGTTCGGTCGACCAGGGGTATTTTGAACTGAGTGGTCAATCAACCGAGGCAAGGCAATTTTCCAAATTTCCGAGATTCGGTCGACCGGGCCTTTTTGAACTGTATGGTTCGGTCGACCAGGCTGCTGGAAATTCTCCCGAGGACCTTCCGGTTGACCAGGTAGTTGGAGTACAAAAGTGGTCGGTCGACCGGGAGGTCAAAATGTTGACTCCTAGGTGGTTCGGTCGACCGGGGTCAAATGAACTGTAAGGGCTCGGTCGACCGGACCATGGTCAACATGTTGACCTGGACCGGTTTCGGTCGACCAGGAGGAAATGACCTGTGTGGGTCGGTCGACCGAAAGTACAAAACTTGTATATTTTTGTCCTTTTTCAAGCATGCAATTACTTAAGTCAAATATTCAAACATATGTATGCATGAGTGAGTGTCCTAGGGTCAATTCTAGGCCTTTTTCAAGACACCAAAAAAATTTGGTGTCGGTCGACCGAAGAGTGTTCCCTAAAGTCCATCTATGGTCTTGAGCTTATCGATCCTTCCATACAGGTAAGGCATTAATTATTACAGACCATGTTCTCCTAATTACTATTATAGACCCAAATAAATGATTAAATTACAATACAACATAAATAGGGTCTTCAGGTCTTCACTTCATGTGTCGTGTGCGCGCACCATAGGATACGTTCGATTGGTCCTGCACACAAACTTACACAAACTTATCAAACCATTAAATATTAGAGTATTTGTCATAATCAAAACAGGGTATGACCCATAGGGTCAACAAGATGTATGTATATGAACTATGGGGACTGAGGTTCCAAGTGATTATCAGAAAATGCAGAAAACAGGTGTCGGTTGGATACCGTGCCAAGTATGAGAAAAAGGTAAAATTGAGAGGTTATGAGTCGGTTTTTACCACAGTTTGAATGAAAGTATGCATGAATGAGATTGCGAAAATACTGGAATTGCATAGGTTATTATGTTTTAATGTAAATTATATGTATGGTATTGGGACCGTAGCTTGTTTCAATAGTATATGAAGCCTTAAAAAGCTTATGTTATGTAGGCTTGGTACCGTTTCCAAAACAGAGGTACAGTGTAACCACACGTAGTTATTTTTCAGTGTGAGTACCTAGTAGTAGGCTTGGTAAGAAGGGCCACTAGTCAAAAGGGATCAGGGTGGTGATGGCCAAGTTGGACTGCAGTATGTTATGACGTCTGACAATGCCTGCACGAACATGACTCGATCAGTGCTTTCTTATCACACAACCCTTGCCACAAGGAGTTACTAGTATATATAGTTATGATAGTTTTGAACTGGACAGTGTTCTAAATATGCATATACATGATTTAAAAGTTTTACTAGGTAAGGTCACAAGTTTGAGTACCGAGTGGAGGGATTGTACAGTGTATGGGTCTGTACCCTACCCTAACCTTGGGAACTCTCACTTGTAATGATGTTGGGTTATACATTATTAGGAATTTATATATGTACTATATATATATATTACAGTATAGAGAATGTGCAATTTATGTAACTGTTTTCGAACAAGAATGTAATTGTACAGTCACACACTGATGTAATATCTTCCTCCTTATTGAGAAGTGTCTCACCCCAATCTTACAAACTTATTTTCAAGAGTTACAAAAAATCGGTCCTAGTCGTCTAGAGGGGTTGTGGAGTGTAGGGTCCTCTTAGTTAGCATAAGTTTCTGTATGAGTCTTGGGTTGTTAGCCTCTTTGGTTTTGGGGAATGTAATATAGTTATGTTTTACGTTCGGTTGAATATATATAAGGAACATTTAGATACTCTGGTATGTCTATTAGAATCCATAAGAATGTTTATGTTTTCCACAAATTATGTGAGTATAGATCATTATGAAATACATGTATGTCCCTGTTTAAGGCGAGTAGTTATGTATGTTATCAGGATTTGTATAGGATATATATGTATAGTAGCACTTTGGGGTCGTATAAGGTCAGGGCGTTACAATTATTATTTATAAAAAGATAAGTGCATGAGTTCATTCTCTAATTATTGCTTATAATGACCACACATAAAAGAGGAAAAATATCACAACAATGTCAGAGTACCTATCTAGCACAGAAGAAAGACTCATAAACAACCATAGTCTGAACTCTAAAGAAAATAAAAGAGCATAATTTTCAAAAATACGTCCCCATAAGCTTAAGAAACTTTAAAAAAAATATGATAAAAATAGAAAAAAAAAATAATTGTGCAAAGTTCAATTAGGCAAGACTTCGAAATGAACAAATTTCTTCCAGCTTTCACTAGGTCTCCGAATTTAATGCATACAATTTATGGATTCATATAGTACCAAATAAGTGTGAGAAACATTCATATTTTATGGATAAGTTAGTTTTTTCTAATGAATCTGCATCTTCACTTTCAAATAAAATGTCACTAGAAAAGGACTAAAAAAGCCTTCTTTGTTATTTATACATGAATACTTTAAGAATATGACATTTCCAATCTTCATCAATGTTGGATGTCTTACTTCTGGATATGATTTTCCTTCTGGGAATCGATTGATCATAGATGCCCTCTCTTTGACCTAACTAATTTCTAGTGCTTATAGTACACTTCTTGTACAATGTTATACTAATATAAAATACAACTTTTCTTAGGAAGAAGAAAAATAGGAATTGCATTGAGAGATGAATGAATAAATTGATGAAAATACTGATTGCTAGCAAGAAAAACTTCAAAGATTTTTGTTGACTAAATTACCTACATATTTCGTGCAATATTACGCCTATATTTTATAGAGGGGATCTTGTCTTGATAATGGAACATAATCTCGCAAATTGCTAAAAGCTTCATTAACAAATAAAAACATATCAGTCAATGAAAATTAACAGAAAAACAACCATTGGTACTCTATGTACGCAAGATTACAAAAAAGAAGGTTGAAGCATCGGCATCCAAATAACTTGAAGTTTTGAACAATTAAATAAACAAGGCAAAATGCTAGTGTCTACAAAAAAAAAAACAAAAAAAAAAATAGAATACATCTTATGCACTGTGCAAAAATGTCCATATGACATCAAATTAGTTTGACAAATGTTGCTAATAACAAAAGTTGAGCAACATATAAGATTCATATATTTATAAACAACTATTGATGGAGCACACACATCAATCAGCCCATGTTAATTTAAAAGCAAAAAATAATAAAATTATAATTTATACTAGAGGAGATATAAAATAGCAAAGACACTAAGACATGTGAAAGCTCATATTTTTTTAAATCAAAAGATAAAATGGAGAGTATACGCAAATCTGAAATATTATTATTATTAGATCAGTTATTGGCAGAAAATGGGTTTGAAGGAGAGAATAATACGCGTGCAAACCCTCAAATGATTCAGTCAAGTAGAGTTGGGAGAATGCTCTTGGTTCAGACGACGGGAAGGGGGTGGGGAGGAGGGTAATCCTAAGAAGCTCTTTGAAGAAGCAAAGTTTGGTGTTCACCATTTGAAGACCAGTGACTTCCAAGAGACTTGACTGAGAAAAGATCCTTGTCCCAACAATGTGTTCTTCCCACTCCAGACTTGTTTAAATTTATTGATAATAACTTATTCCAAAGGGAGGAGTCGATGCTAGTAGTCCGTTGGTACACCAAACGGGGAATGAGGGAGGTGATAGAGATCTACACTCTTAGAAGAGGTGAAGGGGGGAGGCGCAGGAGTAAAGGAAAAGGTAGGGGCACAAATGAAATCAAATATGAGGATTATTAGTTAGAATGTTAGGGGTTTAGGATATGTTAGGGAGAGGGAGCTGATTAGGTAAGTTTCGGTTGAGACACTCCCCTGATATTTTTTTTATTTCAAAAAACTAAACTAGAGAGTGTAAAACAGTTGTCATTGATCATTCCAAAAAACTTAATACTTGAACACAAGTCCTCAATGAGTGACATTTGGCAAGTGTATAACACCAATAAATGCATATCACCACATGATTAGAGTGCATGTTCAGAGCACCACACAGGCCCCAACACACATATATATGCATACATCGTACCTAATCGAATATCCATTTGCAAACACCAGATTGTTGTAAGAGGTAAATGTATTTAAATACCAACCCAATGACATCTTTCATGTGCTCTGCGATTCAGTTAATAAATATCAATGTCACTCTAAATAGTCAATTCATCTGTGCATATTTGAAACTGTGATATAGCACACACACACACACATAAAAGTGAACTTCCATAACTAAATTCAACATAGATAAGTTGTATGTAGTCAAGTTAAACGAAAGAAGGATAAAAAATCCCAACCATGTCTAGCATCAGTGAGGTCAATCGTCACTAAAAAAAAAGGAAAATTCAAGAATCCAATCCCCTTCACCTGCATAGAGACTCGTTGCCCATACTGTGTATTTGTCATGAACATAACAAAACTGCTTAGGAACAGGAAAAAAAAAATCCAATGAAAGGTGCAACATGAACCTTCAAAAGCACAACAACCATGAAAAGTGTATATGGAAAAAAAAAAAAAAAAACTCAGGCAAAAGCATATGCAAAACAAGGGACCAAATTTTCTAGTCAAACAAGCAAATTGTTTGAATTTCATAAAAGTGGGCAAAGCCAATTAGCAGGAATCAAAAACTTTAGTGAAAAAGGAAAACAAAATGCTAATAAATGGCACAAATAATAGCCGACCAGAACCCCATAAAAATTAAGGAAAAGGAGAAATTTTTCAAGAAAAAAAAAACACTTGCATAGGCATTAAAATCATATAAATGAAGCTCAAAATCAAGTTACCCACCTCCACAACAAACAAATAAACTAATAAATGCCAAACAACCCCATATTTTCCACTTTACCGCTCAAATTTTGGTTTATGAAGCACTTTTTTCCTTCTTTCAAGTTTCTTCAATAACACAAAGAGAAAAAGTGAAGAAGTGAAAGATGGGTAGGTGGGAAATTGTTCCGCACAAAGCCCATCTTGTACTGACTGCCCGACAGTCTCACTCGAACCATACGGAAGATGGTGGGTGACTGCAGACTGCTGAGTCTCTGCTTTTCCTCTTTATATTCATACACAAGAGAGATGAACCAGAAGAGTGATAAGATGAGAGAGGGTGAAGGAAGGGAGAGGGCGTGTGTGCTGTAGAGCAGAGCAGAGCAGAGGAGAGAGTAGAGCAGGGGATATGAAAAGCGCCAATCCCAGGGAGTACATCGTCAACGCCCGAAAGAAGAAATGAGGGAGAAGGGAAAGGAGGGGAAAACGAAGACTGGGAAAGAAGGGAGCAGATTGGGGAAATCGTGCGTGCAGAGAGGTCTTTTTGCTTATGTTAGAGTATCGGTGAAGTTTTTAAAACCCTCACTAATACTAGACTATTAGTGACGAATCCTTGAACCGTTACTAATATCCTATTATTAGTGACGAATTTGTCAAACCGTCACTAATATTCTTAACTAAATTATTTTTTTTATTTTTTAAATAAAAACACTTTTAGTGACAAATCCTTGAACCATCACTAATACGTTATTATTAGTGACGAATTTGCCAAACCATCACTAATATTTTTAACTAAATTATTTATATATTTTTTAAATGAAAACACTTTTAGTGATGAATCCTTGAACCGTCACTAATACCCTATTATTAGTGACGAATTTGCCAAACCGTCACTAACATTTTTAACTAAATTATTTTTATATATTTTAAATAAAAACACTTTTAGTGACGAATCCTTGAGCCGTCACTAATACCTTATTATTAGTGATGAATTTGCCAAACCGTCACTAATATTTTTAACTAAATTATTTTTATATTTTTTTAAATAAAAACATTTTTAGTGACGAATCCTTGAACCATCTCTAATACCCTATTATTAGTGACAAATTTGTCAAACCGTCACTAATATTCTTAATTAAATTATTTTTATATTTTTTAAATGAAAACACTTTTAGTGACGAATCCTTGAACCGTCACTAATACCCTATTATTAGTGACAAATTTGTCAAATTGTCACTAATATTCTTAACTAAATTATTTTTATATTTTTTAAATAAAAACACTTTTAGTGACGAATCCTTAATCGTCACTAATACCCAATTATTAGTGACGAATTTGCGAAACCGTCACTAATATTCTTAACTAAATTATTTATATATTTTTTAAATGAAAACACTTTTAGTAACGAATGCTTGAACTATCACTAATACCCTATTATTAGTGAAAAATTTGTCAAACCATCACTAATATTCTTAACTAAATTATTCTTTATATTTTTTTTATATAAAAACACTTTTAGTGAGGAATCCTTAAAACATCACTAATACCTTATTATTAGTGACAAATTTTACAAATCATCTCTAATATTCTAAATTAAATTATTTTTATATTTTTTTAAATAAAAACACTTTTAGTGTCAATTCCTTGAACCGTCACTAATAATAGACTAATAGAGACGAATTTTTGGAACCGTGACTAATATAGTTAAATAAATTATTTTTATATTTTTTAAATAAATAAAATTATTAGTGACAGTTTTTAAACCGTCACTAATACTAGTTATTTCTACTGTACAAAACTATTAGTGACGGTTTATAAATCGTCACTAATAAGAGACTTTTAGTGACGCATTGAAATCGTCACTAATACCTCGTGAATCCTTGCTAATATTTTTCCGGGATAGTTTACGTGCAAAAAGTGGTTTCCCACTATAGTTTGCACAGGGAAATTGGGTTTTAGTGACGGAAGTATTAGTGACGAATTGATTTTCGTCAGTAAAATTACACTATTAATGACTGTTGTCAAAACCGTCATACTTTAACTATTAGTGGCGGTTTTTAGAACCGTCACTAATAGTGCACTTTTAGTAACGAAATTCAATTCATCGCTAATACTCCCATTACTAAAAACCAGTTTTCTTGTAGTGTGTCTTCTCTCCCTCAAAAGCCCTCTATTTATAGGTTTGTTTCTAAATTCTGACTTAAATTTGATTAACAAATAAAATTTAAATTAATCAATCAAACTTAAAAATAATTTATTAATTAAGATGATTAATCAATTTAAATTGTTCAATCAATCTTAAGTAACTAATCAATTTTAAATTCTGATTTCCTAACTGAAATTTTATTTTGTGTGTGCAGGTGCAAACATGGAGAATCTGACCTGTCGCGACGTCCCGGACCCGGCCTAAAGAACCAATCTCTGGTTTAAAAATCGGTTCGGCTTGCGAACTAGGAAAAAAAATGAATGTGTATTTTGAAAATGTGAATTTTCGTGGAAAACGATGTGTGGTGGAGTCGCCACTAACCTTTGGAAGTGCGGTTAGAACACTTGATTGCTACCCCATTAGGGGTAGAATAGGCCTACGTTACCAGAGTCGGGCTTGGGAGTATGGTTACGCGAGGGGAAGGTATTAGCACCCCCTACACGCCCATTCTTACGAACGGTACCAGATTAATAAAGAATTATCCCAAAATAAATGTAATAAGTCTTTAAAGATTACTCCCTTTCAAAAATCAAAAGAATGAAAATACTATATAGGTATTCCCTCATAACCGGGGCAATCTGGTACTCCGAAGAGTCAATGTTCTTGTTTGCAATCATCGGAAAGTAAAATCGAAAATAGGATACGAAATACGCTCCCGGGAGTTTTGAAATCTATAGGTTTTTCTAAGTAGGAAATATACTATTCTAGGAGGTTTTTTAAATTTGTTCGGGAATTAGAATGATTTTTTTGTGCCTAAAAAGATATTTTTGTGATTTTTCCTAAGTGTGAAAATGATTTTTGTGATTTCTGTGATTTTTCCCGAACTTTCAAAATAACACAAATAAAATCAGTTGAAATCAAAATGTGAAAGTTTTTTTCGGAGTTTTGAAAATTTTATGATTTTTGTCCAGATATAATAATAGTATACAAGCGAAATGGAGAAAACCGGGGTGAACCGGTCCGGGAATGGTGAACCGGTCAAACGTTGACCGGTTTGAGGGAAAACCAGTTTAAGGTCGTGGTCGAGATCATTGATTTTTCGGGGTTTTCCAATGTTCTTCCGAATACAACAGGATTTTAGACAACAATCATGAAAGTCATAGTTTTAAAGATATGACTTTAGAATGTATTTTTGAAAATCTTGAATGTAGGGAAATAGATCCAACCTTTGCCAAACATGTTGGAAACTTTATTGGATTTTCTTCAAAATTTTCAAATGTAAATAAGTTTCAAAGCCTTAAAAATTTTTGAATTTTCTTTGAAAATTTTTCTGAACTTTTGTGTCTTTTATGAATTTTTTTTTTTTTGTTTTTATGGGTTAAAAGGAAGCTATTTAAAGTAAAAAAAAGTGAAATAAAATCAAATAAATCAACAGAGACCGATTAGGGAAAGGGGGGCGGAGATGTAACATAGGAAGAGAAAGTTCATTGGTTTTACCTATCGTCTTTTTCTCCTCCGGTCTTCCTCTTCTGTCTGTGAATCTACAGGGGTTAGTCTACAATGCCTTCCCGAGGGTTGTTCTTGAGCTTTGACTCGAGGCACTAGGGAGTACTTTCTTCAAATAGAGTGACCCGGCACCAGCAAGAAACGGGATCAGTCGACCGCTTGATCTTCTTTCGTTTTCATCTGCTCCGGTCTTCTTTTCCTGTTGGTGAGTCTACTAGGACTACTCTACATCGTCTTCCCGAGAGTTGTTCTTGAGTTCTGACTCGAGGCACTACGGAGTGCCTTCTTCAAATGGGGTGACTCAGCACCGATAAGAAACAGGATCAGTCGACCTCTTGATCTTCACTAAAAAAAAACTAGCTTCACAAACTTATAATAGAAAACTTCAATATTTGAAATCTTCTCCTTACCACCACCAAGAACTCTCTTCTTTTTGCTTGGAATGAAAGGGTTATTTATAGATTTAGCTTGGGGCAAGTATAGGAAAGAAGACATAAGGGAGTGATGATGTGGGGAACCAAGTATGGGGGGAAGAATGATGAAGGGAAATTAGCATGGGAAGAATGGTAAAAGGAGATAACATGACATGTGGTGAGTGATGATGGGGGGAACAAAGTATGGGATGAAGAATGATGAGGAGAATATAGTATGGGAAGAATGATAAAGGGAGGAAACATAACATATGGTAAGTGATGATGGGGGGACGAAGTATGGGATGAAGAATGATGAAGGGAATATAGGATGGGAAGAATGATAAAGGGAGGAAACATGACATGTGGTAAGTGATGATGGGGGGACAAAGTATGGGATGAAGAATGATGAAGGGAATATAGTATGGGAAGAATGATAAAGGAGGGAAACATGATATGTGGTGAGTGATGATGGGGGGACAAAGTATGGGATGAAGAATGATTAAGGGAATATAGTATGGGAAGAATAATAAAGGGAGGAAACATGACATGTGGTGAGTGATGATAGGGGGACAAAGTATGGGATGAAGAATGATGAAGGGAATATAGTATGGGAAGAATGATAAAGGGAGGAAACATGACATGTGGTGAGTGATGATGGGGGGACAAAGTATGTTTGCATTTGACAAATTAAAATAAATAATAATAATAATAATAATAATAATAATAATAATAATAATAATAATAATATGAGGGTTCTAGAAGCTGTGCGGAGCCCATTGGAGATGTATGGGGCCACGCGCCATGTAGGGTCCACAAGCCGTTTGAGGGTTACAGGAACTCAAGCTAGCAAGGCACCGGATATGTGGATCCGAGCTAGCGTACCAAAGGGGGTAACGTGCATCGGATGTAGGAATCCGAGCTGCGTACCAAGAGAGGTGGGGCCCACAAAACATGTGGGGTCCAATAAAGATATGTGGGGGGCCCACAAGCCATGTGCGGTCCATGAGCCATTTGAGGGTTATAGGAACCCGAGCTAGCAGGTGTAAGCATGCCAAAAGAGGTAACGTGCATCGGACGTAGGGATTCGAGCTAGCGTACTAGAGCGGGTAATGTGCACCGGATGTAGGAACCCGAGCTAGCGTACCAAAGGGGGGTAACGTACACCGAATGTAGTAATCCAAGCTAGCATACCCGGAGAAGTGGGGCCCACAAACCATATGGGGCCCAATTGAGATATGTGGGGCCCACAAGCAATGTGGGGTCCACGAGCCATTTAAGGGTTATAGGAACCCGAGCTAGCAGGCACAAGCATGCCAAAGGAAGTAACGTGCATCGGATGTAGGAATCCGAGTTAGCGTACCAGAACGGGTAATGTGCATCGAATGTAGGAATTCGAGCTAACGTACCAGATGAGGTAACGTGCATTGGATGTAGGAATTCGAGCTAGCGTACCAGGGGGTAATGTGCATCGGATGTAGGAATCCGAACTAGCGTACCAGATGGGGTAACGTGCATCAGATGTAGGAATCCGAGCTAGCGTACTAGGGGGTAACGTGCATTGGATGTAGGAATCTGAGCTAGCGTACCAAGAGATGTAGGGCCCACAACACATGTGGGGCCCAATGGAGATATGTGGGGCCCACAAGCCATGTGGGACCCACAAAGATGTGTGGGGTCCACAAGCAGTGTGGGACCTACAAGGATGTGTGGGGTCCACAAGCAGTGTGGGACCTACAATGATGTGCGGGGTCCACGAACACCATGGGACCTACAAGAATATGTGGGGTCCATAACCAGTGTGGGACCTACAAAGATGTGTGAGGTCCACAACCGTGTGGGAAGGTTTTGACATGAGGTCTCCTCAGAAGGGCCTGGTTAAAATTGGGGTGTCTACATGACCCTTTTTTCCATTTTTTTTCAATGTAAGAACTCAATTTTCCCTATATTTTTATTTTCCTGTCTTTTTTTCATTTTATGGAATTAATAATATTTACCTAATTTTTATTATATAAGCCTCAGACAAAATGGGGTGTCTACACCGCTCAACCAACTTATATTACTACTATTGGTGGTATGTTGTCGCAGGCAACCAAATATAAAACTTATACTCCTAAAAATACATGTAGTGGTGCAAGTAAGGATCGTTCCCACAGAGAGTAGGTAGCGCAGTTTTATGCTACATGAACAAGGATGGGGGAGGGTTTGAGTATAACGAAAACAATTTTAAGAGAAATAACTAAGGAACAAAGCAAATTAAAGTATCGAAATCAATCAAAAGAACAAACCTTGGTCTAAGTCAACATCCACCATTGGAATTTTACAACTGATCATCGATGCAAGTATAAATCAATTCACACTTTGAATATTTACCGTTGGAACTATTTTCCTATCTTTCCTTAGTTGCAATTAATTAGGAAACAAGCAATCTAATTAACCTTAACTACTAAACAACCCAAGACAAGAGCTAAAGGTTTTATCTAGTAGCAGCCTTAAGAATTAAAGAGATCGATAAAGCTAAACAACACAAGCATAAGTGGTTGCATTTAATTTAGTCGAGCGTTCTTCCTAAGAAGTAATAATTTCTGACGCAATAAATCATTAAATCTTAATTGCTTCACAAATTAGAAGGATCAAACAATTACGAATTTGATATCTAACCTAGCAGTATATTGCAACGAATAATAAACTAATGGGTCTTCTAATAATTAAACGAGACAATCATGAAAATAGGCACAGAAGAACAGTCGATACTCAAAGCATAAATTGAACAATAAAAACAAATTAGATCTCACAATTTTATTGATTTTGAGGCTTCCATTTCCTTCGACCAACTATAAAAGTTTAGCCATGCAGGGCCATGATGAAAACTCGAAGGAGAAGTTAGAGAAGAGGGGAGAGAGAGACATGTGAGAAGGGGAGGTATCAAATCTGATGATTTCCCCCCCTTTTAAATGTTCATTCCCCTTATTAGAAGCCTAAAAAATTTTCTAAAAATATTCTAAATACTATCCTAAAATAACAATATCCAAATCTAACTAATTAAGGAAAATATTTAAAATAAAATAAAGTCCTAATATAACTAGGAAAGTGGTGTTTCCAGCTGGAATTTTTCATGCACCAAATCTAGAATCTTTCGAAAATAAATTGCATCAAATCCATGTATTAGAATTGTAGGCTAAGGAACGTTCTAGAACGTTAGTAGTGCAGGTGCAGTAACTTTAAACTTGATTTAAACCTTAATTCAACAAATATCTCTCAAAACTCAAAACGCGAAAGTTGTAGAACTTTTTCTTTGCGTTCCATAACATCTTGAATCATCTCAATCGGAGTTCGGATGAGAGAGTTATGCCCATATTACGAAATGATGTCAAAACTATCCAAAATCATCCAATTAGCTTCGTTTTGCACTTAACACTTCCATTTGTATCTTAAATCAAAATATAAGAATAATGAGTACATTTAGGACCAAATAAGTATAAAAGACTAAATATTAAAGGAGGAAAAAAAATGACATTTTGCATTCTCATCAATTGATTAAATGATACAATCATAAGATGACATCATACTTGGCATCAAATATTTTTTTTCCAATTTACCAGCTTTTTCATCCACTTGAGGCCTACAAATAAAATAAAAAACTCTCACAAGAAGAAAGGCAAAGAATCTCTTTTCACGATGGTGGGTTTAATGTCTATTACATATAATATAATATGCAAGCGCATTTTTTTAAGGTAAATATAATTTTATTTAACGACACATACCGAGTGTATTATAATAAAGGAAGATCAAAAATTTTTAAAAAGACAAAAGATGAGAGAAAGAAGATAACCAATCTCAATCTATAGATGAAGTTTACTCACTTTAATTCTCCAAAAACACCAACTAAGAAGAAATCATTAAAAGGGATATGGCAAAAAATCATAATACGGAGGACAAAATCTTAATACCACTTTAATTAATTAATTTATTAATTAATCAATTTGGATGTATATAATAATGCCTCCTATCCTTATTCTGTAGTATCCCTTCTTTTTGACTAGATAAATAATAATTAATTAAGGGACCTTGCAACCAGAATCAATTCACTTTGTGGATAAGAATTCCACAGAGATATGCATGGGCGATGGATCAATCTCTATATAAGCCTATTCCTCCATGCACTGATATATGCACCCCCCCCACGCCCTCTCTCTCAATATATACAGATACAACTGTGTGTGTATATACATATATATATACGTATTCATAGATCGATCGTTCTGTACATCTTCTTCTTTTTCTGCATCGCCATAGTTTGCGGCCGACATGGGGAGGCACGCCCCCGTTGTAGTATCCAAGTGTGGTGGTCCCGGCGTTTTCCTGACGAAGCAGCAGCTGAGGACCTTCTTCGAACAGCACGACACCAACGGCGACGGCCAGCTCGACAAGGCAGAGCTCCGGAAAGCTTTCAAGGATCTCGGAGCTCTCATCCCCCCCTGGAGAGCTAGACGGGCGCTCGCACACTCCGACGCCGACGGCAACGGCCGCGTCGACTACAAGGAGATGGAGGATCTGGTCAACTATGCGTTGAAGTTTGGGTATACCGTTAAGTAGCTCTGGCAGCTAGCTGCTGGGTACATGCATGGATGCGCTCATCTTAATAATTAGCTTCTCCAAGACTAATTTTCTTAATTATGCTGTACTTGACGATAATAGATTATCAATCTACTTAATTACGTGAAGTAAAAAAAATCATAAATTTTAATGGGTCAAAGTAAATGATACTTCATCAAAATCGGACCAAAGATACTATTTTATGGAAGTCATGAGGCCAATCTAGACCGTTGTACTATCCATGCACCGATGCATATACTAAGTGCATAGTCAAGTCTGTGATTTATTATACTATTGCAGTGTACATATTTATTATATATATTAGAAAATAACATCTTTGTGATTTAAATTCATGGAAATTCATAATAGTAATTTAATTTAGTTCTTACTTAATTCTTTAATAACTATGCCCAAAAATACGAGGGCACAGATACGTGAAAGGATAAGTCTTCTATATAATTTCTCTGAATAAAGTTTTCTGTCTTTTTTTTTTTTTTTTGACTTTTGCCACCCAAGCGCCTCCTCACTCAGACGCAGTGGCAATCGATAAACCCAAAAATTATCTGAGGGACAAAACACACATACTGCGAAATTAACTATATATAGATATATATAATTGAAGACATGATATTATTCTTAGAATTGACACTTCATTTTTTGAATGAGATAAAAACTATTTATCATTATTATTATTTTTTGCATTTATACAAAAAGCCATTATTAGTAGTTTTGATTGTTGTTGTTGTCTTTACAGGAGGCATGATATAACTTTGGAGCACATCTTTAGTGCTAAGAATTTCCTCTTTTATTTTTCAATGCTCCAAGTGTTTAAAGGTGCCAATTAAGTGATATGGGATAAATGCTCTACATACTTTATCACCAATTTCTAATTAAAAATTGCATTGTAGTGAGTTTTATTTTAGAAAAGCTTTTATAAGTTCCAAAACTTTTTCATGTGGAATATATAAAGGCTCTACGTTGGCACTCTCTTTTATACAATAAATTCCACTTAGATTGTAATTAATATAAGTTAAATTGCTATCTCATAGCTTTGGGGAACATATGCAGAAATAATAACTTAATTAAGAGATAAGTTATTTAAAATTTTTAATTTAAAAAAAAATCATTATCTCATAGCCCAATATATAGAGTGGATAACTGTTATTATAGTGGCAAATTTAGACTAAAAAAAAAACAAAATAATGTAAGACCTTATTTAAGTACACATCTATTAATTACCGTCTTAGCAAGAGAAAATGTTTGTAATATATTATTTATGCAATCTTTGTGCACTTTCCCAAAATATGATTTGCCATACAACATCCCAAATGGAGCAAGCAAAATAGAGACAATCTGAAGTATCCCCCTACTAGCCTAACAACTAGTCAAGAAATCTTATATAAGATGTTTGTTCCTCAACGTATCCCTGTGTCTATTTTATAGATGCTAAACATGTGACAAAAAGATTTTACATCCATTAATATCAAACATATAAAGAGTGAGACCCTGTTAGCTTTACTGTAACCCCAAGAGGGGGAGTGAATTGGTATTTTAAAAATTAATCTGTTAAGTCAATTAACTAGCAGTAGTATTACACAAACCTAATGTCAATCTAGTGAGGATAAAATAAATCAATATCTATTTAGCGGAAGTTAAACTTCACAAATAAACTAATTAAGCATGCACAACAAAGCAGTAAAAGAGAGATAATACCAGATAAGTTATCGAGGTTCGGCAACAGTGCCTACGTCCCCGCCTTGGCTCACAAGCATAAGGATTATACTAAGGCTCACTTAATGCATGGAGTGGCACCTAATTACATCTAGGTCAATTAGCACAGGGCTGATCTCAACCTTTACAACCAATCCTTCCAGGCTGGAATACCGCCCCTCAGGCCACGCCTGAAATACAATCAAATTTCAATACAAGATACGTAAAAGCAATATGTTTCTCAATAAAGTAGATTTGCACCAATAATAATCAACGCACTACTGTATGATAAGATATGATAAGCTCAGTGCTATTTTAATGTTTACTCTCAAAAATTAATACAAATATAGCAATCAGTGCGTGAAAGTGTATGTGTTAGGATCTTTATGTCAAGATAATAATATCAATCTCAATGCAGCAACAAAGTTCTTCACAACACAAGCAAATATCTCAACAATATTTTTCTCAAAAAAATAGGCACAAGAGATGTTTGAAAATGGTTTGTAAAAATTATTTCACAAACAAAAAACAATATGAGCTTTTGAGTATTACAATGATGATGCTAAACACACGAGCTTTAAGGGGTTTTCCCAAGGAAGACTTATTAATAAAGTCTCCATGAAAGACTCTTAGCTTACTCTCAAATAAAATATATCTCAATCAACTAGAACAAATGAGAATGTAAGCTTAATGAGAAAATCACAAGAACTCTCTTACCTAACAAGATTTGCTATGAGGATGAGTAAGAATGGGAGTAGGATGTTTGAATATGAGAAATGGGGTTTTTGAATTTTAGAGAAAATTTTATAATTGTGTTTTCTAATCTTACCCTAATCCATGCAAATAAGGGGGTATATATAGACACCCTTGAAATTATAACCGTTTGGGACCTATCTGGCATTTTTGGAAAATTTTAAATAGGGTTAATAAAAATTAACAGCGTTTTAACTTCGGTAAAATCTAAGCAACTTGAGAGGGTCGGTCGACCGTACTTGAGGTTCGGTCGACCCAATTGCCAGGTTCGGTCAACAGAGGCATTTTCAACTGTAGGTTCAATCGACCAATCTTGAGGCAATTTAAGAACCTTCAAGGTTCGGTCGACCAGATTGAGTTCGGTTGACCAAACTTGGGTATTCGGTCGACCAAGTCAATTTTCTACTAAGAGTTCAGTCGACCAGGATGTTGGGATTTCTCACATGTCAGTTCGGTCAACCAGGGCATTGCTGCTTATTTTGAGGTCGGTCGACTGAAGGGTCAAACCATTGACCCTTAGGAGGTTCAGTCGATCAAAGTTCACAGAGTGTTGGGGTTCAGTTGACTGAACATGCCAACATTGTGCATTTCGGTTCTATTCTTCTTATGAAGTTGTCCCTATTGTTAGCTTTGGTGCAACCCCAAGAGGGGGGTGAATTAGGTATTTAAAATTTATCACCTAGGTCAATCGGTTTAACAACAGTATTATACAACCTAGGGTCAATATATGCGATCAATAAACAAACATACATGTGCAATAAAAGTAAAGTGCGGAAAAGTAAACAATACATGCGATATGTTATCGGAGTTCGGCCAATACTACCTACGTTCCCGCCTTGGCCACACCGGCACAAGGATTCCACTACTGCTCACTTAATGGGTGAAACGGCACCGTTTACAATCAGGTCAATTCAAGAGGCTGACCTCAACCAACACGTCTTACCAAGATGGCGCACCTAACTTTTCTAACCGAATCTAAGCCAATATGGGACTATTCCACATGACTAGTCTCCCTCTTCAGGCCCATGCCTAGAATACAACAAATTATATGAAATTTTTATACAAGAAAATATGCTTCCTCACAAGCAGATATGTACACCAGTATGGCTCAAGCAATATTGCAAGAACGAATGATATGTAAATATGCTCAGTGCTCTACTGCGTGCTAAACATTCAATCAAGTATAATAATCAATAAAAATATAAAGTGTGTATCTAAGCAAGATTTGAAACACTATATTTGAATATCACAATATCATATCAATGTTTCAAATATGCTAGACAGTTGATTCAAACAAACTCAGAAAGATGTTCTCAATATACAAAGCACAAGGAGTGTTTGAATGCAAGCTTTGAAAAATAATTTTTGCACAAAAAAATAAAGGCTAAGGTAACTTGCAATGACAATGCAATAACCACAAGCCTCTAAGTTTTCCCACACAAGATCTATTAAATAAAATCAGTGGGAGAACTTAAACTTTACTCTCAGTGTTAAAATTAATCAACAATCAAGCAAATGAGAGTATTTAAGCAAATAGAGAATGAAGCACAAGCAATCTAAATACACTCACAACTCTTGGGTAAAAATGAAGCTTTTGAGTGTATGAGAGTAGTATAGGTTAAAATAAGATATTGAAATTTTGAGAGAATTTAGCCTTAATAATTTTACTAATCCCTAGCTAATTATGACAAATGAACAGCTATTTATAGGCAAGGAGGATTTTTGACCGTTGGGGACATGTAGGGTATTCTTAAAATTATTTTAAAATGGTTTAGGAAAAATGAACCCTGTTTAATTAAATTTAAGCCCAGTAAAAAAATAATTTGACCCGCGAGATTCGGGTGCCTAGTCTGAGATTCGGGTGCCCGAATTGAGGACCGGTTGGCTAAACCAAAGTCAATAGCCAAATTTTCAAGGTTCAGGTGCTTGAGGATACATTTAGTTAATCGAACCAAGCAATTCGGTCACCCGAACCCTTTTTGAATGTGATCGTTTGGGCGCCTGGGTAGTTGAAAAGGAACCTGACACAGGTTTGGGGGCTCGAGGAAGATATGCTCAAATTAGGTTTAGGTGTCCGAACACAAAGTCAACATATTGACTTGTTCAGTCGCCCGAGATGTTTTACATGCCTTGGGTTCGGTCACCCGAACCCCCTCATCATTTCAATTTAAAGTTCATTTTAGCCTTGATTTGATTCCCCTGTTATGAAAAGTGATGTTGGGGACTTTGTGCACTAAGTGTAGGTACCTAAGGTCCAACTAAGGTCAATATGAGCATACCTACCTATCATGCATGATGCAAAATATTATAGGTCATAGGGTGTACAATTCATAATAAATATTACATCCCAGAATGAAGAAAATGAAAAATAAATGCAAATACAACACAGAAAACTTCATTCTTTGGCACAAACACCGCACGTCATCATGGTATGTATTTTAGTCCGAATACGCATGCACAGTGAACCTGCATGCAAGCCTTAGTACAACTATCAGTACCAAGAATATTTGTTATAATCAAAACTGGGTGTGACCAATTAGGTCAACACCTATTCACATGATAATTAATTTTAAGATTATGGGGTACTTTTTCATGCATAATTGTAGGTCCTATAGTCAATCTAAGGCCTTTGAACTTATCTATTCTATCAAGCATGCAATGCATTAAATTATTATAGACCATTGATCTTTAATTATTACAGACCCGAATAAACCTTAATTAAATTACAACAAATAAATGGACTTGGTCTTTAGCTTCTTCAAGACCATGTGCATCATATTGAAACCTCCAATTGATCATGCACACAAACTCATTAATCATTAAATACCTGAATATTTGTCATAATCAAAACAGGGTATGACTTATTAGGTCAACATTCTCTCCCTTTTTTGATAATGACAAATATATCATGCAAAAGTGGGTACAACCTTGAAAGGCTCCCCCTGACACTATGCATAATGAGAACTTTAAAGATTTTAAAGTTCAAACATTTTCAAAAAAAGTACCTGATTTTGCCTATTCTCCCCATTTTGGCAACAGAAAAAAGAGCTATGAATATAAAGCATGTAAGCAAGGCATTTAAGTATGAATCATTTAAATACACGATAAGATTGGAAAATTTTTTAGAAATTTCGGCAGCATACCGTTTGAAAATAGAGCATTTTCTCAAAAATACCTTTATAGAAATGACCTAATTGAGTTTTAAAATAACAAATTATCCACAACTACCAACTCAAACAGTTCAGTATGATCAAGACATAAAGCATAAATACAGTTATCAATCATGCAAGAGATATTATAACCATGCATTGCAAAACACAACCAAATTCATGAAGTATATTGCAATGAAATATTTAAAATTTTCAAATCCATATGTTTTCTATGCTATGAGACTCCCCCTAGGTTTATGCACGTTATCAGAAATCTATATGGCTTCTCTACTATGCATCAAACCTAACTCACATCTAATTTGTATAAAATTGTCTTCCTAAAGAGGTTTGGTGAAAATATTAGCCCACTGCTCACTAGTACACACAAATTCAAGTGCCACATCCCCTTTCTGCACATGATCACAAATGAAATGGTGTCTAATCTCAATATGTTTGGTTCGTGAATGTGAGATAGGATTTTTAAAGATATTGATTGCACTAGTATTATCACATTTAATTGGAACCGTGTCATAGTGCAATCCAAAATCCATAAGTTGTTGTTTTATATAGAGCGTTTGAGCACAACAACTTCCAATCGCAATATATTCAGCTTCAGCTGTGGATAAGACAACTGAGTTCTGTTTTTTGGAGAACCGAGAAACTAGAGATTGTCCTAAATAATGACAAGTGCCGCTAGTACTCTTCCTATCTACCTTACTACCGGAAAAGTCAACATCAGTATAACTAACAATCTCAAATGGCGTATGCTTAGGGTACCAAAAACCTAATTCGACAGTCCTAACTAGATACCTAAGTATTCTTTTCACAGCCAATAGATGAGACTCCTTAGGAACGGCCTGAAACCTAGCACACATGCACACGCTAAATATGATACCCAGTCGACTAGCTATAAGGTATAGGAGGCTACCAATCATGTCACGATATAATTTCACTTCAACAAGGATTCCTTACTCATCTTTATCGAGTTTGGTGGAAGAACTCATTGGAGTAGTTAGAATTTTACTATCTTTCATATTAAATTTCTTTAGCAAGTCCCTAAAATATTTAGATTGGCATATAAAGGTTCCATGTTTAGTTTGTTTAATTTGAAGTCCTAAGAAGAAACTCAGTTCACCCATCATGCTCATTTTGAATTCACTTTGCATGTATTTGGCAAACTCATTACACAAATCATCATTAGTTACTCCAAAAATAATATCATCAACATATATTTGAACAAGAAGCATATGATCATTTATAGATTTGATGGAAAAGTGTGGTGTCAATTTTGCCTCAGGTAAACTCATTATCTAAGAGAAAATCACTAAACCTCTCATACCAAGCTCTAGGAACTTGTTTCAATCTGTACAAAGCTTTGGACAACTGGCATACATGATCAGGATATTTATGATTTTCAAAACCAGGAGGTTGTTCTACATACACTTCTTCATTAATATACTCATTTAGAAATGCGCTTTTAACATCCATTTGATACAATTTAAAGTTCTTAAAAGTGGCATAAGCAAGGAATGGCTTCCATTCTAGCTATAAGAGCATAGGTTTCCTCAAAATCTATCCCTTCTTCTTGATTATATCCCCGAGCAACTAGCCTAACTTTATTTCTAGTGACTACCCCATTTTCATTCTTTTTATTTCTATAGACCCATTTAGTTCCAATAATAGTAAGATCATCGGGTCTAGGATCTAGGGTCCACACTTTACTTCTTTCAAATTGGTTAAGCACTTCCTACAAAGACATTACCCAAGATTCATCATCTATGTGCTCACCTTAATAATTAGCTTCTCCAAGATTAATTTTCTTAATTATGTTGTACTTGACAATAATAGATTATCAATCTACTTAATTACGTAAAGTAAAAAAAATCATAAATTTTAATGGGTCAAAGTAAATGATACTTTATCAAAATTAGACCAAAGATATTTTTTTATGGAAGTCATGAGGCCAATCTAAACCGTTATACTATACATGCACCAATGCATATACTAAGTGTGTAGTTAAGTCTGTGACTTATTATATTATTGCAGTGTACATAATTATTATATATATTAGAAAATAATATATTTGTGATTTAAATTCATGGAAATTCATAATAATAATTTAATTTAGTTCTTACTTAATTCTTTAATAACTATGTCCAAAAAATACGAGCGCACAGATATGTGAAAGGATAAGTCTTCTATATAATTTTTCCGAATAAAGTTTCCTGTCTTTTTTTTTTTTTTGACTTTTACCACCCAAATATCTCCTTACTCAGACGCAGTGGCAAACAATAAACCCAAAAATTATTCGAAGGACAAAACACACATACTATGAAATTAACTACATACAACAAATATATATATATATATATATATATATATATATATATATATATAATTGAAGACCTGATATTATTCTTAGAATCGACACTTCATTTTTCAAATGAGATAAAAACTATTTATCATTATTTTTTTTTGCATTTATACAAAAAGCCATTATTAGTAGTTTTGCTTCTTGTTGTTGCCTTTATAGGAGGCATGATATAACTTTGGAGCACATCTTTAGTGCTAAGAATTTCCTCTTTTATTTTTCAATGCTCCAAGTGTTTAAAGGTGCCAATTAAGTGATACGGGATAAATGCTCTACATACTCTATCACCAATTTTTAATTAAAAATTGCATTGTAGTGAGTTTTATTTTGGAAAAGCTTTTATAAGTTTCAAAACCTTTTCATGTGGAATATATAAAGGCTCGCACTCTCTTTTATACAATAAATTCCACTTAGATTGTAATTAGGGTCAGTCTGACCACAAGGCCATTGAGCATTTTGCTTAGGGCCCCCTTAATTTTATTTAATGTTAACATTATTTATGATATCATCTCTTCCCATACTCTTTTCTCTCACTGACCATTAACTTTCCCACTATCTCAAAAGTAAATGAAATTGTATTTTGAAAAGTAAAATAAATGCTATTTAATTCTTTCTTTTTCAAGTCCCAATGTCTCATGACCGTTTGGCACAACTCTTAAAAGTTGAAATTGACTACATCTATTATGTTTTTAAATATTCTATTGACTATTATACTACTCCTCCCTCACACAGTCTCAAACGCTCTCTCTCAGTCATTCTCACAGTCTCAAATGCTCTCTCTCAGCCATTCTCGTCTCTAACTCTTTATTACTCTCATCTCTTTCTCTTTGTCTCTCTCACTCTCTGTGATATTTTCTTTGCAGTTCAAAGTTTTCAATTCTCTGATTTTCTGTGATTTTGCATCTCAAAAGTTAGAAATTTTAATTTTAAATAAAAATAAAAATTAAACTAAATATAAAGAGGTTCTAATTAAAACATTCGCCTAGGGCCCCATATTGTGAAGAGTCAACCCTGATTGTAATTAATATAAGTTAAATTGCTATCTCGGTAACTTTAGGGAGCATATGCAGAAATAATAACTTAATTAAGAGATATGTTATTTAAAATTTTTAATTTAAAAAAAATCATTATCTCACTATTATGATAGCCCAATATATAGAGTGGATAACTGTTATTATAGTAGTAAATTTAGACTCAAAAAAAGATAAAAGAATAATGTAAGACCTTATTTAAGTACACATCTATTAATTATGGTCTTAGCAAAAGAAAATGTTTGTAATATATTATTTATACAATCTTTGTGCACTTTCCCAAAATATGATTTGCCATACAACATCCCAAATGGAGCAAGCAAAATAGAGACAATCTGAGTTCCCCTAGGCAAGTATCCTTCTACTAGCCTAACAACTAGTCAAGAAATATTATATAAGATGTTTGTTCCTCAACGTATCCCTGTGTCTATTTTATAGATGCTAAACATGTGACAAATGGATTTTACATCCATTAATATCAAACATATAAAAAGACCCATTTCCACAAGTTTAGTATCTAGGAAATTAACAGGCACATGAATAACATGGAGGGATAGTTATCTTCTATACTTTCCCCAACCAGCTAACTCGATCCTTGGATGACTAGATAGAGCAAGTCAAATACTGCGCCAAAAAGCCAAAACACCGACTCAAGCAAAAGACACTCACCCTTGGCTAGTTGACAAAAATCTAAAATTAAAGGTTTGACAAGGCAAGGACAACCAATATTAAGACAATAAATAAATCAATGAACAAGTCTAACTTGTGTTCGCACAATAAAGAGTTCGATCAAGTAAGATAAAGGTATGCCAAAAGATACATTAATTTCCCAAATGCACAGGGATATACCTCACCCATGATCAAAATTGACCTAACTTTAATTGAACACATACCAAATAAAATTGAATTTCGGAGAGGAAGGGGGAACAAAAGTCAACTTTAATAAAATCCAACGTATATTAAAGAAGATTATTTGTATGCTAAGTATGTTTGTTAAGTGTTAGGTAAATTATGATTAACTATATTATGGGCACAATCTAGGGATCAATTGTAACTCCAAGTTTGACTTGGAAGGGGCATTGAGTACATGTAATTTGTATCTTGTAATTTGTCCTTTAACTTAATTTGCTATACTTTCCTTCTAATTTTGTCTTATCTTTTCTAAACTAAGTCTGTCACCTCCCTTCTCTCTCCCTTCTTCTACAAATTTCAATGACTTTTACAATTATTTTATCCTAACTTCCTATTTAGCCATAAGGGTACCCCTTGTGCAATAGGGCATTTATCCCAACATCTCTAACAAGACTAGCATACTAATCTCATTTTTATTCAGGGTCACCAACTCCATGACCAATAAATCCACACAAAACACATTTAAAAATGAGTTTGGAACCCATTGGTTACCAACACCTTGCATTGCGAGACTTGTTATGCCACCAATTACAAAAGGGGGAGGAAAGGGTCTTATTAATGACGCCAACCTAAGAGGCATCCCTTTTGATACCAGCTATTGAGGACAAAGACCAAGAAGTAGCAAAGCAAGGGAGGAACCAACTTCAAACCAATGGTTTCTTGATGTATTGTTGGATGTTATTCCTACAACTAACGATCCATGATATCAAATTTCTATCGTGCTTTTAAGGAACATCTTTCAAATGCTTCTTCTCATTTTCATTGAGTATAACATTACCTTTGCTCTAGATACAAAAGTTATTTTCAACCCAGTAAAGAATAATGGGGAATAAAATTGAGTCGAATGAGTACAAGAGTTAGAGACTAAAGTAGTTTTTGTAAGAGCTTAAAGAGTATTTCTTTAATTGATGAGAACCATCATCATACCATAATCAGTCATGTCAAATCAACAAGAATGTTAAACTGAATGCGGAAGCATACCTGAATATATAGCGTTTCAAGATGTGTCGAGCTGTGTGGATGGCCTTCCAGATCAACACGTAATGTCCAGATAATTCCTTCTATGTTCTCTGTATTCTCTTTTGGCGATGGGATGACAAAAGAGAAATTATAGAACCGTCTATGTGATCCAAGGACCATAACCACTATATATTTAACCGTTGGCCATATATGTGTATTTTCATTTTCGCCCATCATAAAAACGAAAATAACCATTAAAGTATCTACACATTAAAGGTCAAAAATTTATCTTCCTTTAGGCCAATCAATTTTTGCATGCGTTACAAGCACACAAGTTGTTTATATTTTAAAACAAAACTGATTGTCACAAGAGTGGTCACTTTGGCGACTTGCTATTTTAATCAACTTTATTTCAAAACATATACACACACACACACACACACACACACACACACATATATATATATGTCCCTAAAAATACCCATATTTAAATTTATTTTATAACTACCATCCTTTGACCATCCTCCCTTTAAAAACAGTTGGGCAATAATTTTAATTTGATTCGAATTTACTAAAAGATAAAATAAAAATTCAAACCAAATCTTTATCTCAAAAATATAATAACTAAATTTAAACTGCAACTAAATATCTCACAATCCCCAAAAATAAAAAAATTTCCAAAAAAGTTATTATTATTATTATTATTATTATTATTATTGGATCCAAATTTCTAGATTAAAAAAAAAAAAAAACAAAGACTTATTCAAATCAACCCAAAATTGAGAAACTATTTCTCAATGATTCAAAATGAAGCCGCTCTGATACCACTTGTAAGAATTTAAAGAGTATTTCTTTAATTGATGAGAACCATCATCATGCCAGAATCAGTCATGTCAAATCATTAAGAACATTAAACAGAATGCGGAAGCGTACCTGAATCTATAGCATTCCAAGATGTGTCGAGCCATGTGGATGGCCTTCCAGATCAACACGTAATGTTTAGAGAATTCCTTTTACGTTCTCTGTATTCTCTTTTGGCGACGGGATGACAAAAGAGAAATTATAGAACCGTCCGTGTGATCCGGGGACCATAACCACTATATATATAACTGTTGGCCATATATGTGTATTTCTGTTTTTGTCCATCATAATGAATGAATATAACCATTAAAGTATCTACATATTAAAGGTCGACATCCGTTTCAGATACATTAAAGCCCATTATAATCCAAAATAACCGATCACTTTTAAATAGGGTCTTTCCTTATTAGACAGTTCACAACACATAATTGTTTCATATATATGTCCATAATTGAATTTTGATCCAACAGTTTTATGTTGCATTTGCTTAAGAGAATGGAACAAGGTCATAATGGAATGAAATAAAAAGGAACAAAAATTTGAATGAAAAATTGTGATGACCCAAAAATATATATACGATTAAAGCACAATAATAATAAAATAATAAAAATGGTCATTAAGTTAATATCAATATGAAAGTGTTTCTCTATTAGGATCCTTGATTCCATGTTTGATGCCTAAGAAAGACCTTATCTAAGCAAGTGCTCAGAGACCATTGCGGCTCAGTCGCTCCCTAGAGGTCGGCCTGGTCAAAATGAAATTTCATAGGATAAAACAAGGTAGACACTATTTATATACGTAAATAAGTACATAAAATAATGTTTTGACTGACATAATCTGTAGAAATATATGATAAAATAATAATAATTTAAGTATCCTATGCGGGGCCCACATAAGTTCCGAAGCCATGTAGAGGTTTACACGAGTCTCAAAGCTATGTAGGACGCATAAAATCGTATGAGGATTATTCGAGTTACGTAGGATCCATTTGGGTCTCGAAGTTGTGTGGGGCCCACAAGACCATGTGGGACCCACATGAGTTTTCAAAATCCAAATTTAATTCTTATTCAAAAATAAATAATAAAATAAATGAATACTAAAAATAGTTTAAAAGTAATAACAATAAGAATAATAATGATAATAATAATTAAGAAAAATAATAAAATAATTAATTAACTAATTGATTAATTAATTAGGTAAGTAATGAATTAAAAATTTATTAATTGGGAATGGTGGCAAGCACTCCCACATGGCCTCCATCCCCATCTCATACTCAACTCATACCTTGCTCATCCCTTACCCATTCTTTAATTTTAAAAAAAATTATAATTTCACTCATCTCCCCACACTTTTATAAATTCATTTTATTCCCCAAAATTTTCCTATAAATAGGAAGCTCTAAACTTTCATTTTTCACAACAATTTTCCAAGGAAGAGAATGATTAGTGAGTAAAAGAATTTGTGGTGGAGAGAGAATTTTTGTGTAAATTCTCACTCACCCACTCTTTCCGATCTCATTTCTTAGAGATAGTTACAATGTTCGTAAGGAACAAGGTAAGTAAATTTTGATTATGTTAGTTTTTTTTTTTATTTAAAATTCATACCCGAGTTTATTTTATAAATAAATTTCAATTATGTTAATTAGTTCCACAAAATTTTCATGAGTTTATTTTTACGCATATTTAATTATACCAGTTCTATCTTTAATATACTTGCATCTATTTTTGAGTTAAGAAATGTTATAATCCCCTTGGGTAAATTTTCAGCATTTCTTTCTATTCAAAAATAAAATTATATATATTTTTAACACAAAGATTGTGTGGCATGAGTTTATTTTTACGTTGCATTTTTTTATGAAAATATGAGTAAAAATGAGATATTCACGATATTATTTTAAATTACATAAATTATAATAAGATGATTTAAAAACCCCTTATAGCAACGAAAGTACAAAGTTACAGATGCTCGATACCGCAGCTTAAAGTTTAAATGGATCAGAGTGCACCCACACTGTTTATAGAGTAGTTATTTATGTTAGTGGAATTCTGCTGAGTGCACACTTGATTCCGGACCAGGACTTAATAAGGAAAATCTCACTTAAAGTTTACGTACGTTGATTTAGTTTGGTTGGCCAGCCAGCTAAGTCCAGTCTTCGGACCGCACAACTCAGTTATGGGGGTAAACATGACTTACGACAAACAGGCCTAAGGGTGGTTTTTACAATATATATTTATACATATTTAATTACGTGTACAAAGTTATTGATGATTTAAAGGAAAAGTGTGAGTTTACATGAAAAGGATCATTCTTGTGCTTAAATGACGATCTAAAGAAAACGTATAAGGAAAAATATATGTATGTTTATCATTAAATATTTTTACAGTTTTAAAGTTAAAAGTTTAATTTAACAGTTATAGTATATGATTATAAAATTTTACTGTTATAGTTGATGGTAAAAGTTTTATGTAGAAATTTTTAAATTTATATTTATTCTAGAAGCACTTTTGAAGTTATAGTATTAAATATTGTTTTGCGAAATTTTTAAAAGCTCATTTTGGCCACACACTAATAATAATCTTATTTACTTACTGAGCGTCTTCTCACTCCCATCATATTTTTATTTCAGATAACTATGAAAGGCATGTCGAAAATCAGGCTTAACAAGCATGCGGGTGGGGATAGAAAAATAAAGATTGATTAGAAATATTAGTATGATGTTAGATATTTATGCTTATGTAATTTTTCTTCTTTTGAAATAAATGATTGTAATATGGATAATTAGCGCTCTGGTTTAATAATAATTAAGTTTATTTGCTTCCACTGTAAATCAATGGTAAAAATTTAATATCCTAGACCCTTCGGGGTCAGGGTGTTACAAAAACATTAAGAAATCAAATGTTAATTTTAATTTTATTTGTCAAGCACAACGGACTCGAGATGGCAAGGGGTGAGAGACCTGTCTTATTAAAGGTTCAGTGGAGTCGCCACAAACATGTTATTTACCTAAATGTGATTAGTTCACCTATTTACTGCTTGTTCATTGGTTTATAGACCAATCTTAAGGCCAAGCAACCAGTACTCTCGGTCTGCCTTTACCAGAACTAGGTTTAGGAGTACATTTATGCTAAGGGAAGGTATTAGCTTCCCTAGTGCACATGTTCTATGAATGATACCTAATTAACTATGAATTACCATAAATTGATTCAAATGACCTTTAATTAACTCTCAAATTATCGAAACAAATAAAAAAAATTAAAAAAAAATACAAAATGCGGTGCGATTTAGGAATGTTTAATAAGACCTCCAAAAGAAGAAGTCTTACTAGATAAACCTCCCCTCATAATTAATAGAGGTAAGGTCTAAAATACCTCTTTACCCTTTATTTTATTATTAGGTCACACACACACACACACAAATATGAAATATAAAAATATTAACACATGCAAACTGATCATGATAGTACATCAAATTTAAGAAAAAATGCTCCCAAAATACTCCCCTAATTTTTAGAAAAATTTCTAGAATTTTTAGGAATTTTTTTAGAATTTTTATATAATTTTCAAAGATGTTTAAGGACTTTTCTCAATTTTTATTTTTTTATTTTTTAATTCCTAAGTCAAAAAAGAATCATAGAATTTTTATTTTTCTTTTTCTTTTTTTGTGATTTTCTAAAATTTTTCTCAATTTTTTTGATTTTATGAAGTAAAAATGCATTTAAAAAATTATTTTTAATGTTAAAAAGGAGGGTGGTCTAAAGAGCTGAACCAAGTCAACTAGTTTCACCAGGTCAACAAGGAGGACCCGAGTCAAATTGGGTTAATTTTGTTCAAAAGAGAGAAGAGGCGGGAAACCATCTGGGTCTGCCACATGTCATCCATCCAAGGTTGACACATGGTGCAGAGTGAATAGCCATTTTTTTTTTTTTTTTGGGAAAAAAATCATTAAGGTGACATATGGCAAGGTGATGTTATGATGATGTCATTCGCCACATCATCGCCATGTGATGCCGCACCAATGGATGGGATCAAAACACACATCACTAACGCGGTGACAATCCAACCATCCGCATAAAACACAATGCGGATGGTTAGGATTGCGCCACGTCACTAGGTGACGTCACCCAGGATGCTCGGTCTTCAATGAGCCATGTGACACCACTGATGAGTGACACGTGACCCACTATGGGTGAATTTTTTTAACAAAATAAACATAGTTCTTTTTTCTTTTCTTTTTTTCTTTTCTTTCTCTCTTAAAGCTTCCTACTCTCTCTCTCTCAAGTTCTCTCCTCTTTGCTCTCTACCTCTCTTGATCTTTCCTCTCTCTCCTTTCTACTCTCTGTCTCTCTGGATCTCTCCTCTCTCACCCCCCCCCCCCTCTTTGCAATCTCACCAACAACACCTACAACCACCAGGCTAGCCATGACCACCGCCATGCTGTGGTGTTTCCTCCAAGTAAACCCCTTAACCCTTTCTCTTTCTCTAACCTCTCTGATCTCCTTCTCTATTCTTTGTTCTCTCAACCTCACTTTATCCTTTGTAAGCCCTTCTTCACCTCTCGATCTCTTCTTTCTCTTTTCTGTTCTCTCAATCTCACTCTCTCCTCTCTCATTTTTAACCCTAACTCTCCTTTTTTTTGTAGGTTAATTAAATCAGAACACTCGAAGGCAAAGAGCCTCGAGCTCTCTACCTCCTTCATCAATGTCAAATCCCAACCTTAAGTATGCTCTTGCCCTTTCTCTCTGTTCCCTAGCTCAATTTCTCTTTTCCTTCATTTTCTTTCCTTTTTTCTCTTTTTATTTTTTGTTTTCTTAGGTTTTCTAGCAAACCAAACAAAAGGGGATTAGGTTGGTTGACTTAGGCGTTGACTTAAGTTAGATTAATCTAGGGATTCCGGTTATATTAGGGTTTGAATTGGGTTAGGTTATGGTTACGGACTCGAGATAGGTTTGGGTTTTTGGGTTTAGACTTGACTCAGGCTAGGGCTAGGCTTGGTTAGGTTAGGTTGGGCTAAGTGAGATTGGGTTGGGCTCGAGTTAGGCTAATTGTGTTAGGTTGGGACTAGGACTGGGACTGTTCTTGGGCTATAAAGTTAGGCATTGGGCACTGGGATCTTGGGCTACGTTAGGTTGGGTCGTGCGTTGGGGTTTGTCAGGCTAGGCCTAGGGCTTTTGGTTAGGCTAGGCCATGGGTTAGACTTAAGTTTTAAGGTTTGGGCCGATGGGGTTTGGGCCTAAGGTGTAACACCCCAAACCCGCATATGGGTGTCAGGTGTGAATTTAGTAACCTAATCTGCCTCTGCATTAATTAAAACATACATGATACTACACTGAATAAGGGTCCGACCTCATTGGGCACATGTATACCCTATACACATTCATATACACATACATGCACATCACATACGCAGCGGAAATATTCTTTCTAATACATCCAATGTACCATACCATAGTCTATACATAGCTAGAGTCTACGCTCCAAAATACAAAACATACCCCAAGTGTTTACAAAACCAAACATGACAACTTGGTTACAAAATCAGTACTTACATAAGGACTGTACGCAGCTAACTGACAACCACGCTCCCGAACGTTAGGACACTAGTTTCGACTACTCGAAGGACCTGAAAAACATTTGTATAATTCGGGTTAGACACCTCTCAGTAAGGAAGAAAATAGCTTATATCAGTGTGTGGCATACAAGTGTTATTTCGACATAAAACATAACACGATACAGTTCTACTATTTTCACAATCCAGTTCCAATACATACGATACCAAACATACGGTTAAAGTCGTCACACTTGAGCACCTGATACCTTGCAATAACCGAAGCCCCATAGTGATATTGTTGCTAATATGGTGTCCACTCACGCCCATCGGTGACCAACCGGAACAAACAGGCGATATTTCACATGCTCGGATATAGAATCGGACACTCTTACCCATGGTATTTAGCCGAGACATGGCGTTTGCCCACGGTAATTAGCCGAGACGTGGCAAATCTCACAAAACCTGGAACAATTTTGGAACTCATGTTCATATACCCCTCAACTTACGGTAATTAGTCATCACAGCTATTTTACAAAACCTGGAACATTTATATACAACAGTTTATTCCACACTTATTTGATATACAACAAATCATATCGTTTTCATTTCAAGAATATAGTTTAATACACATACATGTACGGTCATCTTAATATCACAGTTTTATACAACATACGATTTTCTAACAAAAATAGAGATGATACCTGAACCCCCAACTTTTCCCAAAACAGTAACCCGAAAATCCCGTATTTTCACCTGATAGATTTTCCCAAATAAGTAGCCAAATCATACATACAATCATAAACTACATATTTACCAAATCCAATTTCAAAAATAACTTATATAAATAGGATCCCCTTACCTTAACCCAAAATCCAAAATACGAACTCTACGACTCCAAAACTACGAACCGAGTTCCCAAAACCTAAACAACAAAGAACAATACTTCCTAATAATATTATTCTCTACAGATCTATTGAAACAAAAACGGATTCAGAGCCTTACCTCGGTTTTGGGTCAAAACCCGAAAATCCTTGAAACAAAATTCTGATATGCTATAAACGTAGAGATTCTCCTCCTGATCCACGTAGCAACGTCGAAGCATTGATTCCGAAAATCGACAGCCCGAAATCCTAAAGAGAGAGAGAGAGAGAGAGAGAGAGGTTTTTGGTTTCTTCTTCATTAAGCAAAGCTAAAAGATATTTATAAGCAAGTTGACCCGACCTGACTCGTCGACGAGACGGGCCGCAAAAATAAGTTCGTTGACGTCATGGTGAACTTGTCAACGAGCCTAAGATTTCAAGATTCCCCAAAATCCCTCGGCATCTCCTCGTCGATGAACCACTGAGACTCGTCGCCAAGCTATACAAGAGACTTCGTCGACACCAAGGTGGACTCGTCGACGAGCCTGAGATTTCAAGATTTTCCAAAATCTCTCGGCATCTCCTCATCGACGAACCACTGATCCTTGTCGATAAGATGCACAAGTCACTTAGTCAACGAGATGAGAAGCCCCGTCAATGAGCCCTACTGATTTTACCCTTTTTAATTTTCCTTCTCTTTCCTTATTTATTTAATACACCTATCCTGAGTCAGGTTCTTACAACCTCCCCTCCTTACAAAAATTTCATCCTCAAAATTTGTAATCTCTCTTTTACCAACTCAACAACATACCCAAACACATACTAGACTCTAGAAAGAGCCGGCGGCCACCCACATAGCAGTCCCGTCCCAAATACATACATACCCTCACTTATGGTAGAGGAATACCGTGGTTATAAACATACCATCTTAAGAGCTCACATATTACAAAACTCTCATAGGGACTAACCACACATCATTACTACGATAACAGAATATTACATACATACCCATACAAATCCTGGTACCAAAGCTACTACACATAACAACTATGGATATTTCCGGCGTATTTCCGTCTCTAACTCCCAAGAAACGTCCTCAACCACGTGATTCTGCCACAGTGCCTTCACTGACGGTATCTCCTTGGTACGCATCTTCTGAACTTTACGGTCCAGAATCTAAACGAGTATCTCCTCATACGCCAAAGCATCCCTAATCTCTAAGAATTTGTAGCTAATCACATGCGACGGATCTGACACGTACCTCCTCAACATGGATACGTGAAACACATTGTGGATCCTCGAGAGCTCTGGGGGTATTGCAACCATGTAGGCCACCAGACACACTCGTTCCAGTACCTCGAATGATCCAATATACCTTGGGCTCAGGTTTCCCTTCTTCTCGAATCTCATCAATCCTCTCTTTGGAGCGATTCTTAGAAATATCTTACACCCTACCTCGAATTCCAACTTACGAAGGCGAACATCCGCATAACTTTTCTGCCGACTCTAAGCCGATTTAATCTTATCCCTGATCAATCTGACCTTCTCAAAAGCCTACTGTATGAGGTCGAGCTCCAATACCTACCGTTCATCGACCTCATCCCAATACAGAGGAGACCGACACCTCTGACCATACAATACCTCGAACAGTGCCATCCCGATACTATCCTAGAAGCTATTGTTGTAGGCAAATTTCACTAACAGTAGAAACTGAATCCAACTACCACTGAAATCTAACACACAAACCCATAACATATCCTCCAAGATCTGTATCATCCTCTCTAACTGTCCATCAGTTTGGGGGTGGAACCCTGTACTAAATGTAAGCTTCGTCCCTAGTGCTTCCTATAAGCTCTTCCAGAATCGAGAAGTGAACCTTGGGTCTCGATCTGAAACAATGGATACCAGCACCCCGTGCATTCTAACTATCTCCTGTATGTACAAATCTACTAACCTACTCAAAGAGTAGCTAACCTTCATCAGTACAAAGTGAACAAATTTTTTCAACCTATCCATGATCACTCGAATTGCATTCTACCCGTGAAGTGCTGGTGGTAGTGCGGTAACAAAGTCCATGAAAATATGCTCCCATTGCTACTCTGGAATACTCAATGGCTACAACGGCCCTACCATCTTCTGATGTTCAGCTTTCACCTGCTAACACGTCAGACATTGCTCCCAAATTGAGCAATCTCCCGTTTCATGCCACTCCACCAGAAGGATTCACGCAAATCCCAATACATCTTTGTACTACCCGAATGTACCGTATACAAAGAACGATGCGCTTCCTCTAGGTTCGTCCTCTTTATACCCTCGTCATTTGGAACGCACAACCTGATCCTAAACCTTAGATTCTCCCTCGGAGATGTTAAAATCTACAGCCAACCCTTGCTACGCTTTCTCCACGGTCTCAACTAACTCCACATCACTAACCTGCGTGGCTTTAATCCTCTCAAATAAGGTTGACTGGATCACCAAACTAACAATGAAAGACTAGTGATTACCATCCACCAACTCCATTCCAGGACTTTCCAGATCCTGTCTGATATGATGCTGACCTACTACTGCATCTAGTGACGCGTGTTTTAACTTCCGACTTAATGCATCAGCTACCACGTTAGCCTTCCCCGTGTGATAGCTAATGGTGCAATCGTAGTCCTTAATTAGTTCAAGCTACCTTCTCTGCCTCATGTTCAACTCTTTCTACGTGAAAAAGTATTTGAGGCTTTTGTGGTCTATGAAGATCTCACACTATTCACCGTATAAGTAGTGTCTCCAAATCTTCGACGCATATACTACCGCTGCTAACTCTAGATCATGCGTAGGGTAATTCTTCTCGTACTCCTTGAGTTGCCGAGAAGCATAAGCAATTACTTTCCCATATTGCATCAGCACACATCCCAACCCCTTCAGCAATGCATCGCTGTAAATCACAAAACCACCGTCCTCATATGGGATGGTTAAAACCGAAGCAATGATTAGTCGATGTTTCAACTCCTGAAAACTCTACTCGCACTCGTCAGACCAATCAAATCTCACACCCTTCCTCGTCAACCATGTTAGAGGGCTAGATAACTTAGAGAATCCCTCTACGAACCACCAGTAATACCCAACTAGTCTTCGGAAACTCTGGACATCCTGCATACTCTTCGGTTTCACCCAATCAACCACTACTTCTATCTTACCAGGATCAACTGAGATGCCACCCTTCGACACGACATGGCCCAGAAACGTTACCTGATTCAGTTAGAACTTGCATTTCTTCAGCTTAGCATATAACTTCTTTTCCCATAGTATCTGAAGTACCAACCTCAAATGGTTCTCGTGCTCTTCCGAACTCTTAGAATATACCAAAATATCGTCGATAAACACCACTACAAATTGATCCAGGTATTCATGGAAAACCCTGTTCATTAGGTTCATAAATACCGCTGGGGCGTTAGTCAACCCAAATGGCATGACCAGAAACTCTTAGTGACCGTATCTAGTTCGGAAAGCAGTCTTCGCAACATCCTCAGTATTAGCTTTCACCTGATGATACCCTAACTATAGATTGGTCTTCAAAAAGACCTATGTTCCCTGCAGCTACTCAAACAGATCATTTATATGAGGCAACGGGTATCAGTTCTTCATTGTTACCTTGTTGATCTCATGGTAATCAATGCACATTCACATCGACCTGTCCTTCTTCTCCACGAACAATACTGGAGCTTCCCAAGGCGAAACACTAGGTCAGATAAAGCCCTTGTCCAGTAGTTCCTGCAACTGCTCCTTCAACTCTCTAAGTTCAGTTGGAGCCATTCAGTATGGAGCTTTAGAAATCGGTGCCTTACCTGGCAGCAGATCAATAGCGAACTCCACTTCCCGATCATGAGGTAAATTGGATAAGTCTTCCAGGAATACATCCAGAAATTCGTTAACCACTTGAATATCTTCGAGCTTTAGATAATCCCGAGGTGGTTCCTTCACACAAGCTAGGTACCCCTGACAACTGTCTAAAAGTAACCTTCTCACCTATATAGCTAATAGAATCTATGGCGTCGAACGCACACACGATCCTACGAACTCATACTCCTACTCCCCAGGAGGTCTGAAAACTATCACCTTCCTACGACAATCAATCACCGCATAACTAGAGAATAACGAGTCCATCCCTAGTATGACATCAAATCCACATATGTCATACACTACTAGGTTCCTTGGTAGCAGACTTCCCTGAATAACCACTGAGCAGTTTCCTAACATCTTACTACAGATCATCACACTCTCAGTCGATGTAGTCACGAACAACCACTCATCCATCACTTGGGTTTCAACCCCACACAGTTTCAAAAAACTAGCAGATATAAATGAATGGGTTACTCCCGAATCAAATAAGACAATAGCTCTATTCGAAAGCAATAACATGGTACTTGTCATCACGTTTCCATCATGTTCCGCATTGAGTACACCCTTGTCGGAGCCATGTTTGCCTGATAGTTTCCCCGAGGCATTTGATTACTTCTACGGTTTTGGTTATGTACAGGCATATTGCTCCTCTATGCCTGATAGCTTTGGGATATTTGACTCAATTTTCCACATTTGTAGCAATTACCCCAGAACGGCTGACATTCACCATCATGTCATTTACGACACTTGGTGCATTACGCAGAAGATGGATTCCCCTGAGAACCCTATTGTTCAGTATTCTGGCGATAACCCGAATCATAGTTCTTCTTCTTCTTCCACTGTCCCTGTCGAGGACCAGTCTGAGAACTAGAAGATATTGGTCTCTTCTTCTGTTTCCGTACCACCTCATCCCCCTGGAGGTCAACCTTAACTATGGTGGCTTTATCCACCATAACAGAGAACTCTGGAATCTGCAGCATACCCACAAGCCTGCGGATGTCCTTCCTCAGACCCTTCTCGAACCTCCGAGTCTTCTCATACTCATTCAAGATCAAACACGGCGCGAAACGAGATAGTTCAATATATATGGCAGCATATCTCTACATCGTTAGGGTTCTCTGAGTCATGCTCAAGAACTCATCAACCTTCGCATCATGAGTGGAAGCCGAGAAGTATCTCTCGAAAAATACCTCCTTTAAGCGGCTCCAAGTCATACCAGATGGACCAGCTCTCTGCTTCTCACGCAGACTCATAGTCGTCCACCATCTTTCAGCTTCTCCTGCATAGAGAACCTTCTACTTGTTAGTGCAGTGCAGAACTTCCAATATCTTCTCGGTCTTCTACACCCAATTCTCTGCTACTATTAGATCGGGTCCTCCCGTAAACGTCGGAGGGTGCATACAGGTGAACCTCTCAATGGTACAACTTGTGGCATTAGGAGAATGCTCACGTCTCCTAACACTTCGCCCAATCTCCCGCATGACCTGCCTCGTCAAACCCCGAGGCATAGAAGGAGACTCATCACTCGCAATCCCCTCGGAACCACTATCCAAGTTGTTATCCTTGGGCTCCATTCTGAAAGTAAGATTGGAATCGGTTAGAATTCCTATAACATACATAGTTACCACAATCATTGAAAGCTAATCACGTTAGCTACAACTCTTACGGGTCCAGGTTTGTCCTACCACATCAACATGAAACCATCAATGGTTTGCTATGATTTTACTGAAATCGGCATTCTAGGAAAAACACATAACACCGCCAATGAGTCCTCTTCTAGCAACAAAACAACCCTCGACCTACTCTACCCATTTCCTACATCCTATACTCTGGTATGTACACCTAACTACGCCTAACTAAGTTTATAAGACCTAACAACCTGATTAGCTCTGATACCAAGTTGTCATGCCCCGAACTCGTAGATGGGCCCCAGATGTGAATTTAGTAACCTAACCTGCCTTTGTATGAACTAAAACATACATGATATTACACTAAATGAGGGTCCGACCCCGTGGGGTACACGTAGACCCTATACACATTCATATACACATACATACACATCACATACGCAGTGAAAATCTTCTTTCTAAAACATACAATGCACCACACCAGAGTCATACATAGCTAAAGTCTACGCTCCAAAATACAGAACATACCCCGAGTGTCTACAAAACCCAACCATGATAACTCGGTTACAAAATCAGTACTTACACAAATACTGTACGTAGCTAATCGACAACCACGCTCCTGAATGCTAGGACGCTAGTTTCGGTTACTCGAATGACCTAAAAAATATTTGTATAATCGGGGTGAGACACCTCTCAGTAAGGAAGAAAACATGTTATATCAGTGTGTGGCATACAAGTGTTATTTCGACATAAAACATAACACGATACAGTTCCAGTATTTTCACAATCTAGTTCCAATACATACGATACCAAACATACAGTCAGTGTCATCACACTCGAGCACCCGATGCCCTACAATAACCGAAGCCCCAAAGTGATATCATTGCTAATACGGTGTCCACTCACACCAATCAGTGAAAAATTGGAACAAACAGGCTATATTTCACACCCTCGGATATAGAGTCGGACACTCTCACCCACGGTATTTAGCCGAGACATGGCGTTTGCCCATGATAATTAGCCGAGACATGGAAAATTTCACAAAACCTAGAATAATTTTGGAACTCATGTTCCTATACCCCTCAGCTTATGGTAATTAGCCATCACAGCTGTTTTACAAACCTGGAACATTTACATACAACAGTTCATTCCACACTTATTTGGTATACAACAAATCATATCGTTTTCATTTCTAGAATACAATTTAATACAAATACAGGTACAGTCATCTCAATATCATAGTTTTATATAACATACAATTTTCTAGTAAAAATGGAGATGATACTCGAACCCCCCAACTTTTCCCAAAACAATAACCCGAAAATCCTGTATTTTCACTCGATAGATTTTCCCAAATAAGTAGCCAAATCATACATACAATCATAAACTACATGTTCACCGAATCCGATTTCAAAAATAACTGATATAAACAGAATCCCCTTACCTTAACCCGAAAACCAAAATACAAACTCTACGACTCCAAAACTATGAACCAAGTTCCCAAAACCTAAACAAAGAAGAACAATACTTCCTTACAATACTATTCTCTACAGATCTACCGAAACAAAAATGGATTCAGAGCCTTACCTCGTTCTTGGGTCAAAACCCGAAAATCCTCGAAAAAAAATTCTAATCCACTATAAACGTAGAGATTCTCTTCTTGATCAATGTAGTAACATCAAATCGTTGATTCCAGCAATTGACAACCTGAAATCCTAGAGAGAGAGAGAGAGAGAGAGAGTGTGTGTTCGAGTTCTAGAGAGAGAGAGATTTTTGGTTTCTTCTTCATTAAGCAAAGCTAAAAGATATTTATAAGTAAGTTGACCCGGCCAAACTCGTTGACGATATGGCGTCCTCGTCAACGGGCCACAAAAGAAAGTTCATTGACGTCATGGTGAACTCGTGGATGAGCCTGATTCAGGATTCTTCAAAATCCCTCTGCATCTCCTCGTCAACGAACCACTGAGACTTATCGCCAAACTGTACAAGAGACTTCATCGACGCCAAGGTGAACTCGTCGACGAGCCTGAGATTTCACGATTTCTCAAAATCTCTCAGCATCTCCTCGTCAATGAACCACTAATCCTTGTTGACGAGCTGCACAAGGGACTTCGTCGACGAGAAGAGAAGCCTCGTCGATGAGCCGTACTGATTTTACCCTTTTTAATTTTCCTTCTCTTTCCTTATTTATTTAATACACCTATCCTGGGTCGGATTCTTACATAAGGATTCTTGGGCTTTTAGGTTAGGTTGGGCACAATCGGGCCTTAGTTCTAAGCATAGTGTATTGAGGCTTAAGTTCCGATCTGAAGGGGTCTTGGGCGTTTAGGTTAGGTTGGGCTCAATTACGCCTTAGTTTTAGGGTTGAGTGGGTTGAGGCTTAGGTTAATGGTTGATATAGGCTAGGGCTTAGGTTCAGGATTTGGGCTAAGTCTAGGGCAAGTTAGAATTTGGTTGACTTGGGTCAAGTTGACATAGGTTAGGTTTGGGTCAAGTTGATTTGGGCCCGGGTCTTGTTGACCTGGATCCAGGTCAGGTTGAGTAGGATCTGGGTTTTGTTGACCCAAGTTTGGGTAGTTTGACCCAGGTATTTAGGTCAGGTTAACCCAGGTATTCGGGTCACTTTAGGGTATTCAAGTCAAGGTGACCAAAATTTTTAGGTGGTCTTTTCAGGTCTATTTGAGGCTTTATAGAGTTTTGGATGGAGTTTTAGGATTTAACTTCGGTTTTGCTTAGGGTATTTTGAGGTCAAATTTTGGGATATTGGTTTAGGGATTTAAGGGTTAGAAGGAGAGTTAGGTCATAACTCCTACTGATGCCGGTCAATTCATTTTCAGAAGTCAATTCCACTTCTGCAAATCAAACACATTCTAAACTTTACAAATCGATTTTCTCTCAGCACTTTCCAAAGTTCTCAATCATTTGCACAATTAACCCAAATTTAATCAAAATATCCAAAATCACACGTATACATAACCAATTGAGGGTTCTTACCTCTTAAAGCTTTTTCTCACCTTGTTCTTTTTCTACTACCTCTATTTTCTGCCCTCTGAACTCTACTTCCTTCTACTTTTTCTTCTCTGATTTTTTTAAACTCCACACTTCTTTGATCTTTTGCTTCCCTTTCTAAACTCTCTCCCTTTATTCTAACTTTCTACTCCTCTAGTGACTCTCTCAAGTATTCTTAGTCTTCAAAGTCTCCTCCTTTCCCTGTACTAAACACCTTCTATTTATAGGCTAAAGGGAAGGGGGAGGATCCTAATTGGCTTCGAATTTTCTTGAAAGCAAGCAAAGGCAGTAAAGGGAAATCAAGCTCTAGGGGGCATACTGGGTTTTTTGGCTGTAGGGTGGAGTATGTGGGGAAAAAAAAGGCTACATGCAGGGGATTTCATAGGGGAACTAGCTAGGCTAGGCTACGCCTTTCTCTTTCTTCTTCTTTTTTTCTTTAAAAGTAAATCCCCCAAGCTGGACTTTAAATCAAACCCAAGCCCACTATGACCCTAAAATTCAAAATCAACCTAATTGGGCCTTAAATGTAAAATAAGCCCAAATTGGGCCTTAAGAGAGATGTAGGCCCACTATGGGCCTCAAATACAAAACTAAGCCTAAGATTGGGCTTCTTGCTTAACTGCAACGAATCGTAATTTCCTTTTGTGTATATAGGTGTGGGAACTCAAAAGGCTGGCCCGATTGGAAGATTAAGGACGGTTGAGGCTGCTCTATATCTCTTTTTTTTGCTTTTTTGTATTTTTTCATTCTTTCTTTTTTGATTGTATTTTATAAATGGAAATGGATAATTGTAAAACTTGCCTCATGCATGAATATTCAAATTAGGGCAATAATGATTGAATTGAAATGAGAGACCACACATAAACAAAAACCTTAGATTACACCAAAATTAAATTTAAGAAAATCTAAGATTTAACTATATAATGGACAGACAAAAAGTTAAACTTTGGGCTCTGGAATCTTGGGCAAGGTAAGTTTGGGTTGTGCATTGGGGTTTGTCAGGCTAGGCCTAGGGTTTTCGGTTAGGCTGGGCCACGGGTAGACTTAATTTTTAAGGTTTGGGCTGATGTGGTTTGGGCCTAAGGGGTCTTGGTCTTTTAGGTTAGGTTGGGCCTAATCGGGCCTTAGTTTTAGGTTGAGTGTATTGAGGCTTAAGTTCAGGGCTGAAGGGGTCTTGGGCGTTTAGGTTAGGTTGGGCTCATTTACGCCTTAGTTTTAGGGTGGAGTGGGTTGAGGCTTAGGTTCATGGTTGATCTAGGTTGGGGCTTAGGTTCGGGATTTAGGCTAAGTCTAGGGCAAGTTAGAATTTTGTTGACTCGGGTCAAGTTGACATAGGTTAGGTCTGGGTCAAGTTGATTTGGGCCCGGATCTTGTTGACCTGGATCCAGGTGAGGTTGAGTCGAATCCGGGTTTTGTTGACTCAGGTTTTCAGGTCAAGTTAACCCGGGTATTTGGGTCACTTTGGGGTATTCAAGTCAACGTGACCCAAATTTTTAGTGTGTCTTTTTAGGTCAATTTGAGATTTTGCAGAGTTTTAGATGGAGTTTTAGGATTGAACTTAGGTTTTTCTTAGGGTAATTTGGGGCCAAGTTTTGGGATATTGGTTAAAGGATGTAAGGGTTAGAAGGAGAGTTAGGTCAATACTCCTACTAATGCTAGTCAATTCATTTTCAGAAATTAATTCTACTTTTGCAAATCAAACACATTCTAAACTTTACAAATCGATTTTCTTTCAGCACTTTCCAAAGTTCTAAATCATTTGCACAATTAACGCAAATTTAATCAAAGTAGCCAAAATCACACGTATACATAACCAACTGAGGGTTCTTACCTCTCAAAGCTTTTTCCATCCTTGTTCTTTTTCTACTACCTTTATTTTCAGCCCTCTGAACTCTACTTCCTTCTACTTTTTCTTCTCTGATTTTTTTCAAACTCCACTCTTCTTTAATCTTTTGCTTCCTTTTCTAAACTCTCTCCCTCTATTCTAACTTTCTACTCCTCTAGTGACTCTCTTGAGCATTCTTAGTCTTCAAAGTCTCCTCCTTTCTCTGTACTAAGCACCTTCTATTTATAGGCTAAAGGGAAGGGGGAGGACCCTAATTGGCTCCGAATTTTCTTGGAAGCAAGCAAAGGCAATAAAGCGAAATCAAGCTCTAGGGGGCATACTGGGTTTTGCGGCTGTAAAGTGGAGTATGTGGGGGGAAAAAAAGGCTACCTGCAAGGGATTTCATAGGGGGGGACTAGCTAGGCTGGGCTACGCATTTCTCTTTCTTCTTTTCTTTTTTTTTTTTTATCTTTAAAATTAAATCCCCCAAGCTAGGCTTTAAATCAAACCCAAGCCCACAGTGGCCCTAAAATTCAAAATCGACCTAATTAGGCCTTAAATAAAAAATAAAAATAAAAAAGCTCAAATTGGGCCTTAAGTGAGTGCAAGCCCACTATGGGCCTCTGTTGTAATATGGATCGAATAATGAAGATGCACAACAAAATAAACAACAACAAGTAAATAACACACAACCATAACAACACAAAGATTTATTTGGTTTGGCAAATCCTACATCCACAGAAATAATGGCACACAAATCTCACCATGGAAATCACAATGTACACAATACACTTCTCAAAATGATCACTCCCTACTTCAATATATGCCCATAATACCATATATAGAAGTTTCTTGAAGGTTTCCCTCCATTTACCCAACCACCCAACGTTCAAAATTCAAAATTCAGAAAAAACTGCTCGCAGCCTAGGCACCTTTCGTTAATGAGTTCAGGGCTTCATCGACGATCCATAGAAGACCACTCGTCGACGATAACATTCTTTCATCGACAAGTCTAGAACTCTGAGATTTTCCTGCTCTCGGTATTTTCTCACCGACGATTTTAGAACCTTCATCGACAAGTGCTTGCTATCCTCTCGTCGACGAACACAAGGCATTCGTCGACGATCTCTTGCTGTGCTACCCTTTCATGTTTTTCCTTCTTCTTTCTTAGATTAAGAAAAACAAAGTATAAAAGCCACAAACAACAACCTCCACCTTGGCGATTATATGCCCCTTAGGAGAATCCCAAAAAATATGTTTAACACAAGTTCACCTGAAGCAATCAATTCTCAAACTCTGTGGAACCTCACATCAATGTGCTTGGTTCTAGCATGGTATACCCGATTCTTCACCAAGTAAATGGCACTCTAACTATCACAATGCAGCACCACTCCATCTTGTTGTAATCCCAACTCTCTGGCTAAACTGGTAAGCCAAAAGGCTTCCTTTGCAGTTTCGGCAACTGCCATATATTCCGCCTCAGTCGTGGACAATGCTACCAAAGACTGTACCATGGATCTCTAACCTACCGGTCCTCCTACAAGAGTAAAAACATATCCCATTGTAGATCGTCTTTCATCCATATATACAGCATAATCTGCAGTTACAAACCCCATAACTGAAGAACAACCCTGTTGCTTGCCGAACATGATGTCATATCCCGATGTACCCCATAAGTATCTAAGTATCCATTTAACGACTTCCTAATGTTGTCTTCCTTGATTAGAAAGAAACTTACTTACCACGCTCACCGAATGAGCCAAATCTGGCCTCGTACACACCATGGCATACATCAAACTCCCCACAGAACTAGCATAGGGGACCTTTGACATGTCTCGGATTTCCTCATCTGAACTTCGGCAATCTGCAGTAGAAAACTTAAAATGATTCACTTAAGGTGTACTCACAAGTCTTGCATCAGTCATGCTAAACCTCTCCAACACCTTATGCACATAACCGCCTTGAGATAGCCATAATCTCTATGCAATCTTGTCTCGACAAATATCCATCCCAAATATTTTCTTAACTGAATCAAGATCTTTCATGTCAAATTCCTTATACAACAGGTCCTTTAACTGATTCACCTTAGTTAAATCTCTTACAGCTATCAACATATCATCGACATACAATAATAAGAAAATAATTAAGTCATCATCAAGTTTATTTATATATACACAACAACCATACTCACATCATTTGTAGCCAATTTTTATCATATAGGAATCAAATCATTTATACCATTGCCTTGGAGACTGTTTCAGCCCAAAAAGGGATTTCTTCAACCTGTAAAGAAAATTTTCTTTTCCCGGTTCAATGAATCCCTCCAGCTAAACCATGTAGATTTGTTCCTCCAAGTCACCATGAAGAAATGTCGTATTCACATCCATTTGTTCCAAATGAAGATTATAATAAGCTTCTAACCCCAACACAACTCTGATAGAAGTATGTCGGACCACTAGAGAAAAGATCTCATCATAATCTATCCCCTTCTTCTGTGAGTATCCTTTTGCCACCAGCTGTGCCTTGACTTTTTCACCTTCCTTTTTTGATATTGTCTCCTTCTTGCTATAAACCCATTTGCAACTTATTGGTATTTTCCCATTTGGAAACTCCACGAACTGACAAGTTTGATTTTTACGTAGTGACTTCATTTCCTCAATCATTGCTCCCATCCATCTATCTTTCTCCTAACTGTGCACTGGCTCTTAAAATGTAGTTGGATCATTGCAACTAGTAAGAAAAGCATAAGACACTAACTCTTCAAACTCATACCTTGGCGGAGGCCAAATAGTGCATCTGGATCTTCTTAACGGAATATCGTCAACTTGCTAGCTTTCCAAACTAGAGCTCCCTGCAACTAGGGACCATGATCATTTCCATTGCCTTGAGCTTCCCCCACCTGCACGATATGTTCATCACTACCCCAGCTTTCTGACTCATGTTTCTATTCATCATATTCTTGAGTACGCTTCATCATAACCTTCTCATTAAAGACTACATCCGTACTGATCACCACCTTGTTTGCCATTGGATCCCATAGCTTGTACCCCTTTATGCCTATTGGATATCCTAAAAAGATGCAACAACAAGACTTCGGGTCAAGCTTAGACTTCTCATCACTAGACACGTGGACATAGGCTGGACACTCGACTACTTTCAAATCAGAATAGTCTACTGCATTTCTCGTCCATATCTCTTCTGCCACTTTACCCTCTAGTGACACTCTTGGTAATCTGTTTACCAGAAAACAAGTCATACTAACTGCCTTAGTCCAGAAGTTCTTTGGTAGCCCTGTATTCAATCTGAGACACCGAGCCCTATCAGTAAGATTTTAATTCATCCATTTTTTCACACCAATTTGTTGAGGTGACTGACGAACTGTAAAATGTCTCTTGATGCCCTACTCCACACAAAACTCCATAAACCAAGAATCAACGTATTCGGTCCCATTATCCGACCTTAAACATTTGATTTTCCTCCTCGTCTAGTTCTCTACTTCAACCTTCCAAATCTTAAATTTAGCAAACGTACTTGATTTGTGACGCATGAAATAAACCCAGACCTTCCGTGAGTAATCATAAATGAAACTTACATAATACACATGTCCACCCTTTGTTGCAACTCTAACTGGGCCCCAAACGTCTGAATGTACATAGTCAAGAATACCTTTTATTTTTTGAATAGATGGTCTAAACTTTACCATGTTTTGTATTCCAAAAACACATATCTTGCAAAATTTCAGCTCACATGATTTCAAGCCCTTCAAGAGTTTCCTCTTATGTAGTTCCTTCATGTCGTGTTTTCCCATATGCCCAAGACGCATATGCCACAAGACAGTCTCATCTGATTCAGCATCCACGGCTGGAGATGAACTCCCCCTACAATGCTAGTTCCCTACAACGTGTAAATATTCTCATCCAGTTTCTGTCCTTTCATTATAGTCATATTACCTTTCCATACCATCAAAACTCCACCTTTAGACTTGTAATTAAAGTCATTACAATCCAAAGTGTCAAAAGATATTAAACTGTTTCTCAACTCAGGTATATGTCTTACATTACATAATGTTCTTACAGCACCATCAAACATCTTTATCTTCACATTTCCTATGCCAACGATCTTACAAGAAGCATCATTACCCATAAGAACTCATACAAAATTCACTAACATGTAAGTGTTGAACCACTCCTTGTTCGGAGTCATGTGATAAGAACATGCCGAGTCAAGTATCCAAGAGTCCGTTAGATTATCTGACCCTGCTGAAACTGATAGAACATCACCATCTGCTGAATCTTCTTCTTGAACAACATTCACAGATTTTGAAATCCCCTCATGCTTTTGAGCATTTCCCTTATTCCAATTTGGACACTCCGATTTCATATACCCCTTTTTACCGCATTTATAACACCCTTCTTCTTCTTGGATTGATTTTGGGATGATTTCTGACTATACTCATTCTTAAATTTTCCTTTGCCTTGCTCATTACTACCCTTTACCAGAAGTCCTCCTTCATCACATATCTTCAACCTTTGATGAAAATTTAACAAGGCACTTGTTACCTCTTCTAGATCAAGAGTTTCTTTTTCCCACGTAAAAGTAGTCACAAGATTTTCATAAGTATGAGTCGAGGGCAAAAAATTTAACAGCATCAAAGCCTTATCATCCTCATCAAACTTCACATCAACCCTCATCAATTCACTTATGATTTGGTTAAAAGCCTTGATGTGTTGATCCAAACTTGATCCTTCAACCATCTTAAGTCAATATAAACGTTGCTTAAGAAAAATTTTGTTATTGAGGGATTTAGACATGTACCGACTTTCTAACTTTCACCAAATAGCTGTTGGAGAATCCTCCTCCATCACCCGATAGAGAACTTCGTCGGCCAAACACAAACGTATTGTAGACACTGCCTTTGCTTTCAAATCTACCCACATTACCTCATCCATTCCTTCCGGTTGAGTATCAAGTAAAGCCTTAGTCATTCCTTGTTGCATAATAATGTCCGTCACTCTCCTCTTTCATAAACCAAAGTTTCTTATTCCATCGAATTTGACAACGTAAAATCTTGCAGAAGATGATCCCAATGCCATAACAACAACCTTGCTCCAATACCAATTTGTTGTGATATGGATCAAATAATGAAGATGCACAGCAGAATAAACAAGAAGAAGTAAATAACACACATCAGAACAATACAAAGGATTATGTGGTTTAGCAAAGCCTACATCCACAAAAGCAATGACACACAAATTTCACTATGAAAATCATAATGTACAAAATACACTTCTCAAAATGATCACTCCTTACTTCAATATATGCCCAGAATAACATATATAGAAGTTCCTCAGAGGTTTCCCTTCGTTTACCCAACCACCCAACGTTCAAAATTCAAAATTCATAAAAAATTGCTCGCAGCTCAGGCGCCTTTCGTCGACGAGTTCAGGGCTTCGTCGATGATCCATAGAAGACCACTCATCAACAATAACATACTTTTGTCAATGAGTCCAGAATTCTAAGATTTTCCTGCTCTCAATATTTTCTCGTCGACGATTTCAAAACCTTCGTTGACGAGTCATTGTTGTCCTCTTGTCGACGAACACAGGGCATTCGTCGGCGATTTCCTGTTGTGTTGCCCTTTCATGTTTTTCCTTCTTCCTTCTTTGCTTAAAAACAAAAAAACAAAATATAAAAGCCACAAACAACAGCCTCAGATACAAAACTAAGCCTAAGATTGAGCTTCTTGCTGAACTACAACGAATCGTAATTTCCTTTTGTGTGTGTAGGCGCGGGAACTCAATAGGCTGGCCCGATTGGAGGATTGAGGACGGCCGAGGCTGCTCTATATCTCTTTTTTTTTGCTTTTTTGTATTTTTTCATTTATTCTTTTTTGATTGTATTTTATAAATGGAAATGGATAATTGTAAAACTTGCCTAATGCATGAATATTCAAATTAGGGCAATAAGGATTGAATTGAAGAGAGATCACGCCTAAACAAAGACCTTAGATTGCACCAAAATTAAATAATAATAAAAAAAAGAAATATAAAATTTAAGAATACCTAAGATTTTACTATGTAATGGACAGACAAAATGGTATGCCTACATTATGTAATTCGATTCATTTTCATTCATATATATATATATATCTACCAAACATGCCAATTAAGAATTAAATCACTCAACTAAATTTAATTTCATTCCTATTTGCCAAACATATAGCAACTAGAATTTAAATGTTTTTTTTTTTTATGTTATTAATAATTTGTAAGAATTATGGTTCTTTGGAGTTTATTTTGTTATTTTTAGTTAATATGAAATTATTTTATTTTTTCAAATTATTTTCCCATTCGTCAATTAATATAATTAAGCTTATACGCGTATGCATGTGGAATAGGCAATATCTCTTTTTTCTTTCTCTCTCCCCGAATCTCTCTCTTATTTCTTCTTGTGAGTATTGAATCAATTCTGATCAGTCATTGAATATTTTTCCTCCAATTTCGCTTACCCCTCTCTTTTCTTTCCCTCTCTTTCCTCTCCCTTATAAGAGAGATGGGACTCATTGCACAGCTATGTATAATTGACCAAATTACACAATATTCTAAACATTATTAATTAATTCAAATCAAACCCGTTTTGTTCTAAAATTTATGAACCAAGATCACATATATTGCTTTGTAAGATTCTGCAGTCTGCTCTTGACAGAAGAAGAACACGAAGATCATCTTATGCCCACATAATTAATTATCATGTAATATTTATCGCCAGTCTCACATGTCATGCGAATTTGCATTTCATAAAAAATGATTAGCATCACGTCATAAGAATAAGTACGCAGTCGTCACCAAAAGATTAGGATTGCCAGCATCCCATCTCAAATGGGAAATCCTTTTTTGATCTTTGTCCTCCACCATGCCGTCTGATTCTTATTCTGCAATAAGAGAAACAGATATAATAACCCAATCCATCCTCCTCCTCTGCTCAATCTGAATCCCCATCAACAATCGCTTAGTTTACAATGGCAATCCAACACTACCGCAGTGTCCCCAGCACCGGAAAGTGCGAGATGACCATTGAGGAGTTCAAGCGGTGGTTGATGAGCTTCGACACCGACAAGGATGGGCGGATCAGCAGAGGCGAGCTCCAGGCCGCCATCAAGGCCACCGGAGGATGGTTTGCGCGGTGGAAGAGTTGGTCCGGACTGAAGAAGGCGGATACCGACCACAGCGGGTTCATCGACGCCGGCGAGATCGAAAACCTCCAGGAATTCGCGGAGAAGAACTTGGGCGTGAGGATTGTGCTGAAAAAAGTGGACAGTCACCTCCGTATCTAATCTAATTATCAGCAGCCAAGAGCTAGACTACCTGTCATCTTAACTTGAAGTAGAAGTTCTAGACTAAGCTTGAAGTCCAAATAATTAAGGGTTAATGTCGGATTGAGCAGGAAGAACAGAGGATTGCTCTGTGCTTTGTTGAATTTTTCTGCTTTGGTTGTATGATAACTGTATGGCATGCAGTGTATAAGTCTGTGATATGAATTTGTAATCTTAGTTCCAAGTTCTTGAGCAAACTATCATCTTCTCTGTTTTTAAGCTCCCATGAATCCATAGGACCTGGCAGGGGCAGGCTCTTAAACCCAGACTCTATGTAATATCAATTTTCAATTTGAATTTTCAGCTCACAAGTAATTAATCTTGCGTGGCCTTTGGTAACATAAATCTAGATCGCAGCAAGGATGTGCAGGGTGAAGATCAAATTTGAAAAGTTGAATGGTAAAGGAAACTTCAGCCTATGCTAACTGATCTATTGATTGAAAAAAAGGTTTACAACTAGAACATATCGCCTTTAATACTATTCGATCTTGTTTAGAAGATTATGTCGTATTCAATTTGATGGAAGAGAAATTGCCAATGGTTTGTGGATGAAATTGGAGAGTCTGTATATATCGAAGAGCAATACTAATAAATTACTCTTAAAAAAGTTATTATTGTTTCTTCGTATGCTTTAGTGTGGAGATCAACATATAAATCAGTTCAATTACATCCTCGCTCATTTTCTTAAAGTGGATGTGAAGATTGAAAATGAAGACAAAACGCTGAAGTTGTTATCTTTTTTTTCATTCTTCATTTGAACACTTTGTTATGACACTACTCTATAGGAAATCTACTCTAAGCTATGAAGATATTTATAGGGTTCTTAGATCAAACAAGCTAAAAGAATATTGAATAAAGAAGACCATGAACTAGAGGGCTTGGTTGCTAAGGGAGCATAAGAAAGGGAAATCCACGGAGAAGTATAAGCAAAAATACAAACCGAAGTCTAGATTAAGGGCCAAAAATGTTAAGTGCTTCAAGTACAAACAGAAGGGACACTATGAGCGAGATTGCCCTCTTTGGAAGAAAGAGAAAGACAAAAAAGACTAAACTTCAAGCCCTACAAGTGTTGTAGCATATAGTTAAGCCGGTAAAGAATTCTTGCTAGTTGCTTTAGGTAACAATTATTTTCTAGATACTTGAACTATGGATTCTGGTTGCTCCTTATGGTATTATCCATATAAGGAATGGTTTAAGATATATAGGGAATGTGATATTCGATAATTATTGAGGATGATCATCCTTGTCCTGTAATTGAAGTTGGTACTGTGGAAGTTAAAATGTTTGATGACATTATTAGAATATTAAAAATATTAGACATGTTTCAGAATTGAAGAACTTGCTTTCTCTAGGTTACTTAGAAAAGACTTTTTATTGACATTCAACAACTCCTAAAAGTAGAATCCAAAAGGTGTTAAAGGATTCTATGGTTGTTATAAAGGGTAAAAAGTCTATAACAATTTATATCAGCTAATAGGCAATACAATTGTGGGTAGTGCAATAGCCACTTCATCGAATACTGACACAGTTGACACTAAGCTCTAGAGCATATGCACTTGGAATATATTAGTGAACGGGGTACAATGGAACTCCATAAGAGAAAATTGTTGAAAGGGTTGAAAGAATGTAGAGTCGATTTTCGCAGGTATTGTGTTTTACTAAAAGAGTAGATGTATTTTGAATTATGTTCATATTGATGTTAGGGGACTTGCAAGGGTACTAGTTAAAAACAAAGCTCAGTATTTTGTTAGCTTCATTACTAATTACTCTAGAAAGCTTTAGGTTTACTTCATAAAGGAAAAATCAGAGCTATTCTTCAAATTCAAGTAGTGAAAGGCAGAAGTTGAGAAACAAATAGAAAAATAAGTGGTGTCTCAGGTCAGATAATGGGTTGGAGCACAAGTTTGATAAGTTTTTGAACTTCTTCAGGCATGAAGGAATTGTCAAATATTTTATAGCTCCTTAGACTCCACAGCATAATGGGGTGGCTAAAAGGATGAACAGGACCCTACTTGAGAAAGTTAGGAGCATAAGATTACATGCAAAATCGCCTAAGAATTTCTAAGCAGATGCAATCAGCATGACATTTTATATTATTAACAAGTCACCTTTTGCAAAGTTGGATGGTAAAGTTGTCTTGGAAGTTTGGATAGATAAAAAAGTTGACTACTTTATATTGAGGATCTTCAATTATCCAACATACACTCACATTCCTAGTGAGCTTCGATCCAAACTCGAACCTAAATCCAAGAGGTGCATTTTCATTAGTTATGAAAAGGGGGTTAGGGTTCAAATTGTGGAATCCAAATGATAAGAAGGTCTTATGAGCAGAGATGTGATGTTTGATGAGGTATCAATGCTAAGATGTAAAGAAGATGGACAAGATAGTAAAGCTAATAAGAAGGAGCCACAGGTACAGGTGGAGCTTGGTAAACTTCAGAACCAGCAACCAAAAATGCTCTCAATTGAGCAACATGATCAACGGTAATTAGATAACCATAACGTAGCTACAAACAAATCCAAACACATTATCCATGCACGGCAAAGATATGGTTTTAAAGATATAGCCTCCTTTGTTCTAGTTAGTTGTAGTAGAGATCCATATTCTTTCCAAGATGCAATTTTTGATCTAGAAAGATATAGGTGGATGGAATCTATGATGGAAGAGGTGGAGTCTTTGCATAAAAATCAGACTTGGGAGCTTGTGGAACTTCCTACGAGAAGGAAAGCAGTGAGATACAAATGGGTGTTCAGGAAGAAAGATGATATTTCAAAAAGAGATGGTAAACGATTTATGACCAGACTAAGGGCAAAAGGGTACTTTCATAGGGAAGGAATAGAATATGATCTGATATTTTCTCTTATTGTCCGGCATACCTCTATTCAGATTATATTGGTCATGGCATCGTAGTTTGATTTGGAGTTAAAGAAGCTAGATGTTAAAACAACATTTCTTCATGATGATTTAGAAGATTAAATTTATATGGAATAATTGGAAGGTTTCTTGGAACCTAGAATGGAGAATTATGTTTGGAGATTGAGGAAATCATTATATGGCCTAAAGCAATCACCAAGGCAGTGGTACAAGCATTTTGATTCATGCATGATAAGTATTAGATATACCCACTGTGAGTATGATTGTTGTGTTTACTTTAGAAGTATATCTGATAGTTCATTTATCTTTTTACTACTATATATTGATGATATGTTGATTGCTACAAAGAATATTCGTGATATCAATAGTTTAAAGTTCTCATTAAGTAAGGAATTTGAGATCAAAGATTTTGGTGTTGCAAATAAGATCCTTGGGATAGAAATACGAAAAAAGAGGAAATATCAAAAGCTTTGGGTCTCTTAAAAGGCTTATAAAAAGAAGATGTTGGAGAGATTTAGCATGAGCAATGCTAAGCCAATGTCAACCCATTGGCAAATCATTTCAAGTTATCTTCAACACAATGTCCACAATTATAAGAGAATGTGGAGGAGATTTCAAGAGTAACATACACAAATACAATGGATTGCTTAATTTATGCTACGGTTTGTACTCGCCCACATTTTGCACATGTAGTTAGTATGGTGGGTTAGTTTATGACAAATTCAAGCAAGGAAAGTTGGAGTGCTTTGAAGTGGATCCTCAAGTACTTGAAAGGCACTGCAAATTTGGAATTGAGTTTGCCCAAGACACTATTTAGTTTTGGTATAAGGATTCATTGATGCAGATTATGCATGAGATTTAGATGATAGAAGGTCCACCATAGGTTATGTACTCATTATATCATGTGGACCTATTTGTTAGAAATCCATGTTACAGTGAGTTTTTGCATTATCTACTGCTGTGATAGAGCATATGATAGTGACGGAGGCTACAAAGGAAGCTATGTGGTTAAAGGAATTAATAACTAAACTTAGCATAGAGCAACAAATTATTCATTTGCATTGTGACAGTCAAAGTGTTATTTACTTAGCATTGAACCAAGTTTATCATGTCAGAATAAAGTACATTGTGGTCAAATATCATAAGATACGAAAGTTGATTAATCCTGATGAGATTCAATTAATTAAGGTGATTACGCAAGAAAACGCAATTAATATATTAAAGAAGGTTGTTACTAAGGAAAAATTGTTGCATTGCTTAAACTTATTCTATATTACTAGTTGTTGAATCAAATGATGTGCGACTTTAGGTGGAGGTGCAGGTTTGAAAGCGCCAAAAGGGCAAACATTCGCCAAGGTGGAGATCGTTGAGTTGTGATTCACATTTAGAGGATATACACTTGAAGGTTGGCACAAATGGGAGGGCTCCGGGGCCTTGCGCCTCTATGCGTAAGACGTCCCAGACTGCTTAGACTAGTTAAGTGGGGTGTGTTGGGAGGGTGCTAAGGGGCGAAGCACCCCTCCTCTCCCCCTCCCCAAACAGTACGGCACAATATGTTTGAGTCAAGGTGCGGCATAATTGTATATCATATAAGGGTATCTTGGGACTTTTTATATGGGGTTATATATACACTTCATAACTGAGGGTTGAAACCCTAAGGAATTTTTTCATTTGATAGTCAAAATTGCATAAGGACTCCGCAACATAGGCACATTATCGAACAACATAAATTTGTATTTTTCTTCATTTTTTTATTTTTTCTAATTTTTTTATTTGCTGTGTGTACACACATAATATTAAGGCATAATTTCACAACAAGTGGTATCTAAGTCAATGGTTCATAACTATAGGTAAGCGATATCGTAAAGTCAAGGTATGAAATTAATTCTCCTAATGTGCTACCAGTTGGAGAACCAAATGTATGGCCAAGGCAAATAAGGATCATTGCCTAATAGATGGATTTGAATAGGGTCAGGACGTGGAGGTAGGATTGATTCGTAGGCACGTGAAATGCAATCCGAGGCACGTAACACACAGTGGCTAAGGCCCACTTGAGCAACTGCAGGAGAATTGGGTTTGCTCCCATAATGAAGACGATTTCTATTCTTAGGGAAAGAGAAATTGTTGAGAATTTCACTTGTGAGTTTGTCCCATATTGGAAAAAAAAAATAGAGTGAAAGATGGATGTTTATATACATGATTTTGCTCAAAACCCAATAGGGTTAAACTTTTGAATCAAGTGGTGCACACCCATATATATCAAGTCCACCCATCAACACCTTCGATACTAACATATAATACATAATTATATAAATTATATTCATATCCATGCATATTAATATTTTAAACTTAAATTCTACACTCTCAAAACACTATACATGGCCAAAAAAAAAAAGAAATAAGCTGGAAGAAGCAGAAGAGTCATAACCCCTAATACACACCAAGAAAATATTAGGTACACCAAGTGTATACAATGAATTTATTATGATTTCTCCATGTGTACAAAAAATTACCTATTTAATTAAAATATGTACACATGATGAAATTTTGTTAGATCAAGTGTATACACCTAGTGTATCTAATAATTTCTCATTTGACACTACTGTTAGTAATTACACTACTTTTTTATTACAGAAGTAATTATTCAGAAAAAAGTAGTGCTTTTGGTTGGGTTTAGTAAAGAAGGTTGTTTTGGGGCCTAAAGGTAAGTTTGTTCTGCAAGCTAAAACTTGGCAAGGCTAAGATTGAACTGACTACTGAATGTCAGCTATAAGAAATTATAATCAAGTTTAATCACCCTTATCCTAGAAAACAAACACACTTAAAAGCACTTACAAAATTCTCTTATCAAGTTACTTTCTATGGAGTGTCTGGAAGAATGCTTGAATAGTCTGATTCGAGTCGAAGTCATATCCTTCCATTGGACTGAATAGGAATATCTAATCTGATCGTATCAGCTAACTTCACTGCTCCACGAGTTTTTAAGAGGATCAGATTCCCACTTGCCACTGAATATATCCTCTGCCTAATAGTTCTGTTCTAAAAAAGAAAGCAAAAATTTAAAGGAATCGCTCGATAGAAATTATGGGAACTGATCATCTATGATGGATTGGCCCAACTTGGTCCAAGAACATTTAGTCGATATATTTCATTCACAATGATCTACAATATCCATACTTTTATGTATAGAATAAAATTTGTTTCCTTTTTACCTTACTTCAAAAGATAAAAATATTTTTATCCACCAACTAAGTATTTCAAGGATGTGTACTGTAATTTATCCTATGGCTCTAGCACACTAGAAAGCTGCAAAGTATTGAAACAGCGAACAAGTATGAGAAATGCATCTGCATATGAATACAACTATACAATTATTCATATATGCTCGTGGGAGATTGGAAAATATCCATGCCCTTATAAATTTCTGATAAATGTTTATTACATGGAACATTGCAATGTTCATACGAATGTTCAGTGGGTTACAACACTGTGTTGTAGACTGTACAAACTACAAAACTATAAAATTTTCTAATTATGAAGCAAAATACAAGAGTGATGGATTCATCTCGTCGTAAAATCATCTTTACATTACGTTCCATTGCCAATGAATGAAAGAGTTCCACGCAATCAAGAAGGAACGGGGGACTTTCGTCTTCGACAAAGCATTGGCTGCACTGAACCCTGTAGTTCTTAGTCTTTAAAAGATGGGGGTAAAAGAAAAACAATTACTTGTATTCACCCGTAACTCTGGAATTTGAAGCAGGACAAGGTGAATGTGTATTATGAATGGACAGAAATTCTGGAGATTCTATAAAGCTCTCTTTCACTTAAAATTTCAGAAATGTTGTCCTAGAATGCATGCAATTGGGTCTCCACTACATCCTTAAGACCACTCATGTCCAGAAAGTAACCATTCATTCTGCTTACATGCAGAATAAGCATATCCTATTCCTTGAAGAAATGATTTTGGTTCTTCCCAGTCTGTTCATTGTTAAAAGACAAATTTCTAAATAAACAAAATAGTGGTTCACTGAAACCACCAGAATCATCATTCCAATGTTGCTGGTGTCATCTGGATGCACTAGAAAAATTCACTCTGTGGATTCATGCATGTGGGAGATTTTGATGGGGAATTCAGAGCACTGCCAAAAATTTCCATTCCATGTTATTTACAAACTAACCAAAGACAAAATTAAAATTTACCTGAGTCCTTTCAAAAGAAGCTGTGAATGCCCTCCGTTTCCGAATCTAGAGTGTTGAGCAATAATTTATTCTTGACAATCTTAGACATCAAGATCAGGAGGAGGTAGTTTCCAGAAATTCCATGAATTATAATCCTCCTGGGACCAAGAGAAGGAATGTGTCAGGGAAAAAAAATTTGAGAGGCAGTACAATTCAGAACCAATTACACCTGAAAGTTTGAGACAAAGAATTCTCTTTCGGGAAGATAAGATACGTATATAGGTAAAACTTCAACTAAATTCAGGCGAGACATTGCCAATGTCATGCATAAAAGGTTTGTGGATTATCCAAAACAAGAATGGTTCAATCTCCCTGCCTGAGGAGAATTTTTTGAGGCAAAAATAAACAGTAGGGTTTTCTTTTGGGGGTAGAGAGGGGCAGTTAGTGCAAAACAGCGTTAGATTTATTACTTTCAAAGACGGAAAAGTACTGCAGAACCAAACCTGCTCAGAAGAGGACATGGGTGGAAACATCCCATTCACAAGTTCATGGAGAGATGTATATGATTTTGTGTCAACACAGCGGTTCACAGCAACATGACCCTACAAAACACAATCACGGTGAAGGAAGTTGGTCAAAATTATATCATAAGCCCTTTCTGTTTTAAGCACAAAACACAAGAAGCCTCATGGATTACCTTAGGATTGATTATGAAAATTTTTCCTTTTGGGATTCCCACCTTAAGGTAGCTAATCTCATCAGTGTCTCTGTTACCAAAACCCGCATAGAATGGATTGCAATCAGAAGGAAACAATGCCTTGATACCCTGCAGCCAACCTAGAATTTAATTCCAAATAGACACAAAAGTAATTTAATCCCAAATAAACTCTTTATCACATTCCTTATGTTCAAACAATTAGACTCCTATACTGAAAATCATTCAAATGCAATGCTTTCATATCAGTTAAAATAATTGAAGTTTTATGTTATCTAAATCAATATTTATTAGCTAAATTCAATATTTCACACATCAATCTTGTTATACAATAAAACTAGTTATTTCTAAACTAATTCTTATAATGACATACCTAATCTTTTTGTGTTCTAGTTATTTTCTGCACATACTTTAGTTAATTTCTTATTTTATTGAAGTGTCAAATTTAATAATTTCCACTGAAAGGATTTTATAAGCTGATTTATTTTTGGATATTGATAAGGGTGAAAATTACCCCACAACAAATAACAAGAAGCCGTAAGTCCTACTAGGTGATGTCAGATACATGAATCCATTTCCACCAATTCACCCAATGAAGAGCATTTTCCTCAGCTAGTTTAAGAGCTATTAAATTCTTTCTCACTATCTCTTTCCAAGTTATTTTAGGTCTACCTCTTTACCTCTACCCCTTCTACTACCAGTAACAATGACTAACTCACTCCTCCTAGGCGCACTACTTGGCCACCCCTCTCTTATCTTATCTTCTACTAGTGTTATGCCTAACTTATTGCTAGTATGTTCATTCCTTAATTTATCCTTTAATTGTTATACCAATCATCCACCTTCGCATTCGAATTTAGGCAACTTTTATTTTTTGGATATGTTGTTTATTAGTTGTTTGATTGTTTCTTAGGGGATGAAAGTACCCTATGCTCAACAAATTCTTGAAGCCCATTTAATAAGGGAAGCCATTGATTTTTTTAAAGTAAAAGAAGAATATAAAGGGGTATAATGTATATAAACCCCCTTAATGACATATAATCCCCCTTAATGACATATAATCCCTTATGATGGGGAGTTGGTACTATTTTTTTACCCTTATATTACTATGTTGTAAGTACCATTGTCTTTTGTGGCTCATTTGAAAGCCTATTTGTTACTAAAGGATACACTCAAGGGTACAGTTTGGATTATTGCGACACATTCTTCCTAGTCGCTAAACTTGCGTCTATTCATTTGTTCATCTACTTAGCCACCAAAAGACTTTGGACTCTGGATCAATTAGATGAGAGGAATGCCTTTCGATTTGGTGATTAGCAACCACCTATGCTTGTTGCTTAGAGGGAGTTGCAATTAGTGTCAAATTATATGATTTGAAACAATCTCCCAAAGCATGGTTTGGTTGATTCAATGTCGCATTATTTTGGTTTGATCTTTAAAGGTGCGCAATATATCACTTTGAATTTTATCATTATATTACTTTAGGTACAATTTTGCTCATTGTGTATGCAGATGATATTGTGATTACCGATGATGATAACTGAGGTATCCAACCAAAAGCATTTTCTACAAACTAAATTTCAAACCAAGGGTTTAGGGCCATTGAAATACTTCTAGAGGATAAAATTATCCAAATCTCATATGGAGACCATCTTGTCACAGAGGAAGTACGTCCTCGACCTTTCAAATGAAATTGGACTATTGGGATCCAATCCATGATACACCCATGGATCCTAATAGCAACTTAGTGCTAGATGTAGATGATATGTTGGTTGACCTTCAAAGATACCAGAGACTTGTTGGAAAGTTGAATTATCTCACAATCACTCTTCTCGATATACCTTTAGCAAAGAGTGTTGTAAGCAAGGTCTGAAATTTCAATTTCGACTAAATTTTCGAAGCTCCAAAATTATGGAAATTTCAAAGAAAATTTCAATTTCAATTTGAAAAAACAATGGAAAATAGTAGTAAAGCATTGAGGGTCATAAATTTCAATTTTTACTATAATTTCAAAGCCCCAAAATTATGAAAATTCAACAAAAATTTCAATTTCGATTTGAAAAAATGATGAAGATTAATAGTAAAGCATGGAATTCTTTTTATGAAACTTTAAAAATCATTAAAAGACATAATAATGTAAGCTTTAGGACATCTGTGTTGTGTGTGAGGTGCAATAGTTGTAATATAATGAGTATTAAGCATATTCACAATATAATGTGTATAAACATATTCATAATAGAATATGTGTATTAGACATATTTGGTTAATATAAATGAAATTCATAAATCAATTAATATTATTTATTATACAAATAAAGTTAATTTAGACATGAATGGTTAAATGAAATGTTGTTGTAAGTTCAATTTTTCATATTATTTCAAAAGCCCTTGTAATAATCTTTTGTTTCAATAAAAACTAATAATAATAATAATAATAATAATAATAAATTAGGAGAAAATTTTCACTTGGCGCCTAAATCTCACATTTGAATTCTAAGGAAATTTCTTTCTAAAGTTAAAATTTCAACAAGTTTGCTAAAATTTTGAGTTAATAAATTTCAGCTAGTTTTGACAGCTATCATTTCGATTTTGAGGTTGATGGAAAGTTGAAATTTAGACAATTTTGTGAAATTTAACACCATGGTTGTAAGCCAATTTCTTGATTCTTCAAGAACAAGTCCTTGAAATGCAATCATTCATATCTTGAGATACCCCAAAGGTACACCTAGGAGGGGTCTCTTATATCAAGATTGGTGTCACACTTGTAAACAAGGATATACAAATGCAAATTGGGTTTAGTCATCTTCCAAAAGGATATCTATAACTGGCTATTGTTTTTCTTTCTTGAGGTTTTTTGGTATCTTGGAAAATTGTGGCGGCTTGGTCGAGTGCTGAGTCAACGTATAGGGCCATGGCCCACACTATATGTGAGCTTATTTGGGCAAAGAACATGTTAGAGGAACTTGATTTTCCACATTCCCGACCTATGGAGTTAAGGTATGATAAATCAAGCTGCTATTAATATCGCCTCCAACCCAGTCCTCGATGAGAGGATGAAAAACATTGAAGTTGATTGTCACTTTGTTCGAGAGAACCTTGTGCGAAAACTTATTACAACAAGCATTCATGAAATCTGAATTCCAACTCGTCAATTTATTCACTAAAGCCTTGGGAGGTGCTAGGATTAAATCCATTTGTAACAAGCTCAAACTCCAGCTTAAGAGGGAGATGGTTACTAGTTACTGCAGTTATAGTGTTACTGCTGTATTATTATTGTGTAAGCGTGAGTCACTAAGGTGATATGGTCTTTGTTATGTACTTGGGACATATTTTAAAATTTAAATAGAGAGAGATACCTATAAGTGTGATTCGGTCTACCAATTTACCCAATTCTTCAACAAGACCTCTAACCCCTTTTGGGAGCCTATAAAAGACACATACAAGGAGAAGGTGAAGGACACCCTCTGATACTGTAACTCTCTAACACTCAATTATAGTTGCAATAACAATGTGTCATGCTAACTATGACTTGAGCGTCAGAGCCGGTCCCCGGAGGTCATCGGGATTCTCCCAAGCTCTTTATTTTCCTTGCAAAGAACTGTGACATACGAAGGAGACGTGTTGGAAGTGTTGGTCTAACAAGGCTTAAGAATCTTATTTTTATGATAACAAATCAAGGGAACTTAACATATTTGGTTAAGTGATTATGTTTCAAGTAACTCAAGTATCAAGATCAAATGACTCAAGTGACCAATATCAAAGTGCTTGACAAAGTCCGTTAAAAGCTCGAATTTAATGTTACAAGATCTTATGAAGCTAAAACTATTAAAGCTTAAAGTCAAGCTAAACATGAAGAATAGAAGCTATACATGAAGACTTGGTGAATAGAAGTGTCATAGTTGTTTAAAAGTCTCATGTAAGTACTTCGCATATTTTCAATATAAGTGTTTGAAGCTCTTAGGAATCTTTATTGACTTAGAGACCAGTTTTTGAAAATACCGGAAAATGTTTTTTTTTTTTAATTAAAGTTTCATTTAAGTTCTTCCAAAATTAAAGGATCAAAGTATTGAAAAATCAAAGTTTTCAAAAAGTTAAAACTCCAGGCGACTGACTGTGTGTGATCAGTTGACTGACATATTAAATGCTGAATAAATTGAGCAAACAAAATAGAATCAGGCGACTGACCTCATAGGCTCAGGCGACTGACCCCATTCTGAGTTTGAAATTTTGCTAAAATATAAAGGATCAAGTGACTGACCCTGTAAATCACAGTCGATTGACCTTCGGGTTATTTAAATTTAAAACAGTGAGGAAAAGTTTTCAAAATTGATTACTTGGCCCCCAAATTTTGTTAAAACTTGGGAAACACTCCAAGTAACTTGGGGAATACGAAAATTAAGTTTTTCTATCTATAAATACATGTGAAACCTAAAGATTAATCACACCTACAAGCAGCAATCAAGCTAAATTCTTTCTACTCTCCAAAGCTATCTTGCTAATACTTTTGCTAAAGTACCTGCTATGATTTTGCTAATAAAAGTTCACGGTTCTTAGCTCTTCTAACTGAGATTTTTCTTATCTAAAGAACCCTGGTGAAAGTTACTTTGAGCTTCATCTCTTTATATTGTTTATTTGCTGAAGTATATTGTGCTTTTAACTTGTACAAATCTGCTCTAACTGAGAGTGTTCATTGTATGGCAACAAAGTTTGCTTTTCTTGTTATTTTGTTTTGACGATTCAGGGTTGTTGAATCATTGGCTAACGAGAAGGTCTATTCTTGTTAGAGAGGGATCTCCACCTGATACAGAGAGGTTGTAACTTGGCCTGTAAATAAGTTGGAAAGGAAAATCCTCACAGCGGTTGCTTGAGGCAAGGACGTAGGCTACTGGCCAAACCTTGTAAAAATCCGGTGTCTCTCTCCTCTTCCTAAATCTCTTTAAATTTTAACTGCGTGGATGTTTAATATTTGCTAGAAGTTGGAATATTATTGAACACTGATTTAAAACAAGGAGTTTATGATTGAATTAAATTGAAATCTTAAAAGCTAAAATTGTTGAATATACAGCTGATTATCTCATCTATTTTACAAGATACTTTAGATTGGTAATTTGACACTATTCATCAAAGTTATTCTTATTCATTGTTAAAAATAAAATCAAATCTGAAATTGTTAGTATTGAAAATTGAATTGGTAACATCATCTTTACATTACAATAATTATTAAATTAGGTGGTTGATAAAGAGTTGAGTTGTTGATTGTAAAAGTGTAATTGAAATCAACTCAAGATTTAAAAATTCACCCCCCCCCCCCCCCTCTTCTCTTGGGAGCACACCTTACTTTTCAGGAAGCTTCATGGTAAACCAACAAATTGGAAGCCAAAATCCAAACGTGACAGTCACGCCTACCAAGCCACTGCTGAAGAGACTCAGGAGCCTTCTGTCAACTCAAATGCAGTCCCTTTTACCAAGGAGCAATTAGAGCAACTGTACAAATTGTTTCAATCTCCAAAACTATCCTTAACTCCATCTTGTTCTTTGGTACAAAAGGGTAACTCTCTTGCTACTGCGTTTTTAGGTGTTATTCCTAATTCTATTCATTTTTGGATAATTAATTCTGGCGCAACTAATCATATGACTGGTTGCTCCAAATTGTTCTCATTCTATAGTCCGTGTGTAAACAATAAAAAGGTCAAAATTGCATATGGTTTTCTCTCGGTAATTGCCAGGATAGGAACTATCAAACTCTCTTCATTGTTAACTCTCTATGATGTGCTCCACGTTCCAAATTTGTCTTGCAATTTGTATTCCATCAGTAAAATTACCTCTGATCATCGATGTCAAGCTAATTTCTACTCTTCTTATTGTGAGTTTCAAGGATTGACCACAGGGAGGATGATTGGCAGTGCTAAGGAAAAAGATGGACTCTATTATTTTGACGATGGACCTAAGTCGAGTAGACAATGTCAAATTACTCGCTTAAATTTTGTTTTTGTTTTCAAAGATAATGATATCATGTTATGGCATTATAGGTTAGGTCATCCTAGTTTTCAATATTTAAAATACTTGTTTCCCAATTTATTTCGAAATAAAAGTCTATCTTCTTTTCAATGTGAATTTTTTCGATTTGCTAAACATCATCATGCATCCTTTTCCACCCAACCCTACAAACCAACTACACCATTTACTATGATTCATAGTGATATCTGGGGCCCATGTAGAACATCTACGTATTTTGGCAAAAAATAGTTTGTGACCTTTATTGATGATCACACAAGATTAAGTTGGGGTTATTTGATAAAGGAAAAATCTGAAGTGGAAACAATTTTCAAAAATTTTTACACCATGGTACAAACATAATTTCAAAAAAATATTCAAATATTGAGGAGTGATAATGGCCGAGAATATTTCAAAAACATTTTGGGCCAATTTTTTTCTTGAAAAAGGAATTTTTTCATCAAAGCTTGTGTCGACACTCCGTAACAAAATGGTTTGGCTGAAAAGAAAAAACAAACACTTATTGGAAGTAGGTCGGGCATTGCTTTTTACCAATCAGGTACACCTAAATATCTTTGGGGTGAAGCCGTTCTTACTGCTACATATCTCATAAATAAAACGTCTAATAAGGTTTTAAGCTTTGAAACACCTTTTGATGTTTTTCATAAGTTTTATCCAACAAATCGATTGTCTTCTTCTTTACCACTAAAGATATTTGGTTGTACCGCTTTTGTTCATATTCAGTCATAATCGAGGAAAACTTGAACCTCGAGCCACAAAATGTGTGTTTGTTGGTTATGCTCCCACTCAAAAGGGGTATAAATGTTTTGAACCCATTTCCAAAAAAATGTTTGTTACCATGGATGTTACATCCTTTAAATTAAATCCCTATTTGATGCCTCATCTTCCACGTGCGCGCGGGGTGGGGAGGGAACCAAAACAAAGCTCAGGCTGTGTTTCATGATTTTTTCCAAATTGAAGACTCGCAAAATGATCCTTCTCCAACTTTGATTATTCAACTTGAAAACCCAAGCTTTATTATACCAGGAGAAAGTGAGTCAAGTTTTTTAGATACTGAAAAGGCAAGTCTTCCTACAGTGCCATCTCATGAAAAGTTCATGATCCTATAATGACTAACAAAGGAGAAACAAAGAAAATAAAAATAAAAATAAAAATAAAAAAACCACAGCGTTGGTACCATTTGACATTGTCTACTCGCGATCATAGTAGTTAGAGGCGCGAGGCGAGCCGAGGCGCAAAGGGTCTTTGAAGCCGAGGCGCGAGGCGAAGGTGCGGGCCTCATGAAGGTGAGGCGCACAATTATTAAAATGGGGTAAAATGTCTATTTGGGGTAATTGATATATGAACATATGAATATCTAGTAATATTAGAATTTAAAATGCCAAAAAACTCAATTACAAAATTGAAAATTTAGCCCAAAAGCATCAACAATTCAACATAGTTCAACATCAAAAGAAAAGAGTACAAATCAAAAAATAGTAGCTATATTTCAATAAAATAAATAAATATTATGTATTAGTTATAATTTGTAAACTCACATTAATTACACTAAATATTACAAATTAAAAAATAGTAGCTAAATTTCAGTAAAAAGAATAAATATTCTGTATTAGTTATAACTTATAAACTTGCATTAATTAAACTAAATATTTAATTAGTAATTACATATAAAGAAGAAGAAGAGCAAGAGTAGCCAAATTTCAATAAAAAGAATAAATATTATGTATTAGTTATAATTTATAAACTTACATTAATTAAACTAAATATTACAAATTTAAAAACAGTAGGAAAATTTCAGTAAAAAAAATAAATATTATGTATTAGTTATAATTTATAAGCTTATATTAATTAAAATATTTAATTTATAAGCTTACATATAAAGAAAAGAAAAAGAGAAGCAGCAGGCAGCACGCAGCACGCAGGCAGCAGGAAGAAGAAGAAGAAGAAGAAAAAGAGAAGCAGAAGGCAGCAGGCAGCAGTCAGCAGCACGTAGCACGCAACAAGCAAGGAGCAGGAAGAAGAAGAAGAAGAAGAAGAAGAAGAACTCGCGAGGGCTCCTGCGGGTTGGAAACGAAGTCGCGAAGGGTCGTGCTTCTTCAAAATGTCCAAGACGAACTCACGATCCTGGTTTGAAGCTCGAAGACGAAGTAGCGAAGGCTCCCGGCTGGTTCGAAGGCTCGCAGACGAGCTCACGTTGCTGGTTCGAAGGATCGCGAAGGCTCCTGCTGATTCGAATGTGCAAGACGAACTCACGAAGGGCTTCGAAGGGCCGACAGGGGCGAGGGCTATGTTCGTTTGAGTCGAAGGAGGGCTACGGGTCTGGCTGTGGCTATTTCTCTACTTTAAATGGCTAAAAATTCACAAGGCGCGACTCACTACGCCTGTCGCCCCAGTGCGCCTCGTCTCGCCCAACGTCGCCTCTTGCAGGTCGCCTCGCCTCACCTGGTTTGAGGCGCAAGCCTCTTCGCTTCACTGCACCTTGCGCCTGAGGCGCGCTTTTAACTACTATGCTCGCGACAGAGGACAACTCGAAAGAAAGGGACTTCCATTCCTTCACACTGTCCAGAATCCATAAACCCTCCAGGTGATGTCCTCATCGAGCCTTTACCTCATGTTTAGTCCATTTCATCTTCAAGTTCTAAGTCCTCTAATTATGAACCCGATTCTGGTTCCAATCCTGAGTTCAATGATTCTGAACTTCCCATTGCTGTCCGAAAGAGTGAGGTCTTGCACCCAACATCCATTGTCCAATTATGTGTCATATGAAAATCTCTCACCTGTTTTTCGTGCTTTTACCTCACAATTGTCTTTTATGGAGATTCCTAATACTATGCAAGATGCTCTAAAAGTTCCTGAGTGGAAGGAGGCTGTCTTTGAGGAGATGAAAGCTCTTGAAAAAAATGGCACGTGGGAATTAGTTGATCTACCAAGAGGAAAGACAACTGTAGGGTGCAAATGGGCGTTTACAGTCAAGTATAAATCTGATGGTTCTCTAGAACAATATAAAGCTCGATTGGTCGGCAAGGGATTCACTCATACCTATGGCATTGATTACTTGGAGACATTCTCCCAAGTCACAAAGCTAAACTCTATAAGAGTTCTTTTGTCACTTGCATCTACTCCTGATTGGCCTCTGTAACAGTTGGACGTAAAAAGTGCATTTCTTAATGGAGACCTGGAGGAAAACGTGTACATCGATGTACCTCCAGGATTTGGTGAAAAGTTTGGCACAAAGGTGTGTAAACTGAAAAAGTCCTTATATGGGTTAAAACAGTCACCAAGAGCCTGGTTTGAGAAATTCACTCAGTTTTCTAAAAGTCAGGGATATACTTGATGAGTCCCTAAAATGCATGATTTTAGGCCCTCATTTACCTTTGTCTTGTCTTGTTTTATCATGTATATGCCCTTTGTTATCATATTTCAGAGTTATGCAAACTTTTCTCGTGTTTCAGGAAAAACAGGTTAAAACCAAGGAGTTAAGCAATACTAGAAGTCAAGGGTGTATTTAAGATACTTAGAGCTCAAATCAGCTGTTCAGCCAAACTCCTAGTGCCTCAACACACATAAAAGAGAAAAAGACTCTATTCGACCATGCGGTGCGACCAGCTAACACAAGGAGCGACCAGGGCAAAAGCTACAGACTCCAAGTGCTTGACCAGAAATATCGAAAATCTCAACCAAGTGCTTGACCAGGTTGACCTTGAGGGGCGACCAGGTCGAGTTCCTAAGCTGAACTGAAGATTGAAATACTGAGAGTCTCAACCAAGTGCTCGACCAGAAAGACCTTAAGGGGCGACCAGGTCTAGATCTCGACCAATAGCTCGACCAGCAAAACCTTGAGGGGCGACCAGGTCTAGATCTCAACCAACAACTTTGACTAGGGCGCGACCAGGGGAAAACAGGGTGCGACTTGGTCGACAACGACGATCTTCTGCGCGAGATTTTGTGCTAAACTTTCCTATTTCGAAATTCAAACCTTGTAAACCCTAATGGGTATAAATATTAGCTACGGATGGAATATGTTTTAAAAGTTCCTCTTTGCTCTTAGGTTAGTGACAGACTTAAGACGTCATTGAAAGCCATTGTAGATTAGCTAGATTAGATTTCAATTCTTGTTTTTGTTTGTGTGTGAAGTATCCGATGGCTTGTGACAATCGGCGGCGTTCATGTGCTCTCTGTGTATATTACACGATCACTCTCTTGTACCTTCTGACTTTAGTGACAGATGTTCTGAATACTAAAGGGATGATCTTTTACATGTTTTCTCTTTACCGCCTTCATTTAAATGTTTTCCTTTACCGCTTGGTTGTGATGAATGTCTGGTTGACAAAATAAGCACTTCTACAACTTCAGTCAGGTACACGTATTGGGCTATAGTCTCCCACAAAGGTTCTCGTGATCATTGTGATAGAGTATACTCCGGTTCCCGACCGTGCTCCGGACGATTGGTGCACCCTTGCTACTCTATGCCGTCGAACGGCTCCTTGGATTGTTTAGCCGAGTTCCGGTTAGTTTAATGCGGTAAACTCACTGAACTTAGATTACGCAAACAACATCCCAGGTGTCATTCATGATTAAGCATTGCTTTGTAGGAGTAGAGTTAAGTTAGATTTACATGGTTTACATATTTTCCAATAGTTGATAGAAAATACCCTAAAAGGATATCATCTTTTACTTTTCTTTAACACAAGGCTATAATAGATTAATTTGGAAGTGGTTTGATAACTGCGCTTTAAGTCCTCGAGGATCGACACCCGACTTCCCCTCTTTCTACTGAACTTGGGATTAGGTTAGGTTTTATATATATTATTTTTGGTAGTTAAGGACCCAAACCTTGGCGAGCCTACCAAATTTTGGAGCCGTTGCCAGGGATTAAGTCACGGTTATTAGCCAACTTCTATTTTAGCGTGTTATAGCTTTGTTTTTATATTTGCTCTCCTTTTCTTTTATCTTTTTTAATTTTTGTTTTCTTTGTTTTGTTACTTTGAAGTTTTGAATCTGTGTGCTATAAATTATGTATGCTGGGTTTGCGTTCTCTTGATCCTGAGTTAGTTTCTATCGACCCTGAGATTGAGATATCCCGTAGGTCCCTTAGGACACCCACTTCGAATCATGAGTTTGCAGAGTCGTTTGAACTTAAAGTAATGGCCGAACGTCCACCAGTTCCCACTATTCAAATACCAAAACCCCAAGCTCCCCACCAACCCGTGGTGGTAGAGCAACCACTTAGACCTCTTAAGGACTACTTTGTACTTAATGCATACACCTCGCAGTCTTGCATCCGGTTCCCAAATGTCCAAGCGGCTCAATTTAAGATCAAAATTTCTTTCATCTCAATGCTTCCCAATTTTTATGAGAATTCAAATGAAAATCCTTTTAAGCATCTAGATGAGTTCCTCAAGATTTGTTCTACCATCCGCATCCACAATTTTGGTGATGATGCTCTCCGCCTTAAGCTTTTCCCGTTCTCTATGAAGGATAAGGTCAAATATTGGCTGACATCCTTAGAGCCGAACTCGGTGACCAACTAGGCTACCATGCAGCATGAATTCTAGAAAAAGTACTTCCCAATTGGGAAGACTAACCATCTTAGGAGAGCCATCACTAGTTTCTCACAAATGGGTGGGGAACTATTTTTTGACACGTGGGAACGCTTTAGGGACCTGCTACGTCAATGCCCACACCATCAGGTCCCTAAGTGGCAATTGATTCAGACCTTCTATGAAGGGTTAACTGAACATCGATGTTAGATGCATCGTGTGGAGGTACCTTTCTCGCCAAACACGAGAATGAGGCTTCGAGAACCTCGCTGAGAATTCTCAGCAGCATAATGTTGCTGCTCGTAGACCATCCGTTTCCAAATCTAAAGGAGTCTATGAGTTGGCGGCAAGCCACGACCTAACACCCACCCTGCACATCATCATTCAAAAGTTAGATCGGTTCTTGTCCTTAGGACAACAACCGCAACCTGTGGCATGTACAAAGGTGTGTGCCATCTGCTCAAACCCCTCACATACATGCTACAATTGCCCACATGTGTCTTTCCAGTCTGAGCTTGTGTAGGAAAAAGTTAACTCTACCCATAATTGGTACGATAGGCCATCAAACGACCCCTACTCTAATACGTACAATTCTGGGTGGAGGCCAAATCCCAACTTCTCCTGGAGGCCACAAGCTCTAGGTTTCCAAGCCCAAAGACCTCAAATATCACCCAATGCTCCACCTCCTCGCCCATATCAAAACTTTCAAAATCCTCCTGTTACTGCCCCGAGACCATCATCTTTCCAACAACTATCTCCTCCTCAACCTATGTATGATTCTTTCCAGAAGACGGTGTTGAAAACCCTCAAGGGCATAGAGGCTGATTGCCATGAAAACCAACAACTACTCCACTCTTATTCCAAATCTATTGCCAAGCTAGAAGCCACTATGGGGCAACTAGCTACTTCTTTGAGTAAAGAGATGAGGGTAAGTTACTAAGCCAATCTCTTGTGAACCCTATAGGCCAGTATGGGGTAGAATGCGAGCTGGCTGCTGGAACTTCATCGTAAAATGCACAAGCCCAGACCGAAACCCCCCTTCAAAGTGGTAGAGAGATAAACAATAGGGTCGGGGAGAAATTAAACCAAGAAAAGGGTAGGGAAAAGATGAGGAAACAACTAGACGATGAATCATGTAATCCTCCTTCTCCTAGTCTGGTAGCTGATACTGAGACAACTGCCCTCTCCAATAATGGAGTATTGCCCCACTCTATCCCTGCAGTGTCATATCGTGCAACTCTTCACTCGAACCCCAAGTGTAAGAAAAAAGCTAATGTTGAGTCCATGATTGACACATTTAACCAATTTAAGATCGACCACCCTCTCACAGACGCAATCAAACTTCAACTTAATAGCCCTTTCATCTCAGGCCTAGAGGACCTGTATGAGAACATTTATACTATTTGTGACTCAGCCTCTAGTCTAAAGAGAAGACCTTGGACATGTGTGAAGTGGGCTAGTGAGGGATTAGTGGAGAAGGTTCTTATTATTGATCCCAGCTGAATCCAAAATGAGCATTCATTGCGTCTGGCTGAAGACAATAAACTTAGAGCTTGTGGGAGGCAACCCAATTGTGTTTTTTATTTTTCTTTCTTCTTATAGTCTATAGGTTGTACATTGTAGAGTAGATGGCATTTAGGGTCCTTAGAGTAGGTCATAGGTAAGTTGGGGGTGCCACTAACTCAGATTAGGCCAGGGCTAGTTCTTGGGATTTTTTTTTTTTTTATGCGCTCTCTATGTATATACTGTCTTCTTTCTTTTTATTTCGTTTCTTTTCTCTTATTTGTATTTTCTTTTGTCTTGTGCATCACCATGCTTTTGGAAGGGTTGTACCTGTTCTCTTGATGATCTATATACATTGTACTGCCTATGAATATAAATGGAAATACATGGTATTTTTGGTATCTCCATGTCTTTTTTGCTTCAGTGTATTATTACATGGGATGTCTGGATTTTATGTTTCTTACTTATGCAGGTACACTGGTTGATTTTTATTGCACCATGCCATGTTTCCTCTCATGATTCCTAGGTTCTTTCTTTCCACACTTCAGTGAGGACACTGAAGTTTTAAATTGGGGGTAGGGGGTACGAAACCACTACATGGCACATTTCAAAACACAAAAATGACAACTTTTTAAAATATTTTCGTGAACACTGTGTATTTTATGTTATGTTAACATCTATTATACTCTTTACATACTCTTATAGTTCCTAGATGTTACATGCATAGGCTTATAAGTTATATGACCTTATTATGCTCACTAATGAAGTAGCGATTTATTTGTGCGTAGTTTCACATAACATAGCCTATGTACGGATATATAACACTCTATGTGGGTTGACTAGTGATGCATTGGTGTTAATGTGGTTATGTAAACTCTTGTATTCACATGGTACGTCACGAGGCTAAAAACACACTTACACGTGATTTGTAACACTTAGGGTTCCTTGAGAGCACTGAGAGAACAACCGTGGACACTGACACTCTGTGAGGTACTGTTGAGTCATTCATTCATTTCTTGAGTTGTTGACGTCAAACTCTAAGTTTATGGAACTCAACTTTCCCTTTATTTCTAGATTTTCTTTACCCGCTAGTCTTAGTTCTTGAATTTGCTAGCCTAGAGGTGATGTCTAGTGGGGAGATAGAAACCTAGGTCTTCTAACCTACTCAAGATGTGAAAATTGAGCTACCCCTGGAAACAGACTTAGTTCATGGACCCCTTTTCGAGCTTAAAGTCTCATTGGTGATATGAAAACATAAAAAGTTGTGAAAAATGTCCTAGCTGACCATGAAAGAAAAATGATAAAAAGAAAATGAGCAGAAGAAAAAGAAAAAGAAATGAAAAATATGTAGAATACCTGCTCTACATATGAAAAAGTCAAGCTAGGGACACAACACATGATTCTACAAGACTATTCAGTTGTCCAATGCATGAGTTGTATTCACGCCTAGTCTATGAATAGGTCAATCTAGGGTGGTCTTGATAGGATGTGGAGAGTAGATGAGAAGACGCTAGGGTGAAGGACCCGACACCTCATAATAGGCTGGATCCCATTCTGATGAGACTAGTTTACTCCATGCTTAACGTCAATTCTTCAAAATATGTGAGATGTTTGATCATGAAATTCTTCCTCACATATGAGAGTGAACCTATCTTTCTTGAGTGTTTTTTAGAGTATATCAGTGAGGCTGAGTCAAGATGACCGTTCTGTAGGTGTCTAAGGGTATCCTGAGTGTGGCAGATCATGCACTTTACACATGCCTTGTGATGTAACCTATTTATGCTTGAATTTACATGATAATATTAGCTCTGAATTGCAATTGTTGGGTGATTCTCTATGAGTGTATTGTTTTTTATGGCTAGGTACTGTAGAGACTTGCATGAGTAAATTGCTGCGGAGTGTGTGTATAATGCAGTCATATATGAAAAGGCATGTATGTAACTAGGTTATATTCTTGTATGTAAAATGGTATGACTATATTGCATGCAATCTTATATGATGTTCACTGAGTTGGTGTTTGTGGGTATCGCCCTGGAAACCCTCACAAGACTACAACTTGTCCACTAGGATCAACCTAGGGATTTAATGCCTTGTTGCATACGATAAATGCAACTGTGTTTCCCGCGAAAAAGGAGGTAGATAGGACTTTTCTTAGTTTTCTAGCTTTTGCTTTGCTCGACGACTAGCAAAGTGTAAGTTGGGAGTTGTGATAAGTCCCTAAAATGCATGATTTTCGGCCCTCATTTACCTTTGTCTTGTCTTTTTTTTATCATGTATATGCTCTTTGTTATCATATCTTGGAGTTATGCAAGGTTTGCCAGCGATTCAAGAAAAACAAGTTAAAACCGAGGAGTTAAGCAATACGAGAAGCCAAGGGAGTATTTGAGATACTTAAAGCTCAAATCCGTTGTCCAGCCAAACTCTTAGTGCCTCAACACACATAAAAGAGAAAGTTCAACCATGTGGTGCGACCAGCTAACACAAGGGGCAATCAGGGCAAAAGCTGCAGACTCCAAGGTTCAGACTGAAGAAGAGATGCTGCAAGGTTCGACCAAGTGTTCGGCCATGTGACCCTCAAGGGCGACCAAGTCTAGATACTGAAGCTTATTGAGCGCAAAAATACCGAGAATCTCGACCAAGTGCTCGATCAGGTTGACCTTGAGGGCGACCAAGTCGAGTTCCTGAGCTAAACTGAAGATTGAAATACTGAGAGTCTCAACCAAGTGCTCGACTAGCAAGACCTTGAGGGGAGACTAGGTCTAGATCTCGACCAGCAGGTAGACCAACAAAACCTTGAGGGGCGACCAGGTCTAGATCTCGACCTACAGCTTTGACCAAGGCGCGACCAGGGGAAACTAGGGTGCGACTACCTTGTAAACCCTAATGGGTATAAATATTAGCTACGAATATGTTTTAAAGGTTCCTCTTTGACCTCTTTTAGATTAGTGACAGACTTAAGATGTCATTGAGAGCCATTGTAGATTAGTTAGATTAGATTTCAATTCTTATTTTGGTTTCTATGTGAAGTGTCTGACTGCCTGTGACAACCAGCAGTGTTCATGTGCTCTTCGTGTATATTACACGATCACTCTCTTGTACCTTCTGGCTTTAGTGACAGACGTTCTGAATACTAAAGGGATGATCTTTTACATGCATTCTCTTTACCGCTTTCATTTAAATGCTTTCCTTTACCGCTTGGTTGTGATGAATGTCTGGTTGACAGGATAAGCACTTCTACAGCTTCAGTCAGGTACACGTACTGGGCTACAGTCTCCCACAGAGGTTCTCGTGATCGTTGTGATAGAATATACTCCAGTTCCCGACCGTGCCCTGGACGATTGGTGCACCCTTACTACTCTATGCCATCGAACAGCTCCTTGAATTGTTTAGCCAAGTTCCAGTTAGTTTAATGCGGTGCACTCACTAAACTTAGATTACGCAAACAACATCCCAGGTGTCATTCATGATTAAGCAATGCTTTGTAGGAGTAGAGTTAAGTTAGATATACATGCTTTCCAGTAGTTGATAGAAAATACCCTAAAAAAAATATCATCTTTTACTTTTCTTTAACACAAGGCTATAATAGATTAATTTGGAAGTGGTTTGATAACTACGCTTTAAGTCCCTGAGGATCGACACCCGACTTCCCCACTTTCTACTAAACTTGGAATTAAGTTAGGTTTTATAAATATTATTTTTGGTAATTAAGGACCCAAGCCTTGGCGAGCCTACCAATACTCAATGGCAAGGTGATCATACGATGTTTATAAGACATTCAAAGGATGGGAAGATAGTGATATTGATTGTGTATGTAGATGATATAATTCTCACTGGAGATGACGTACTTGAGATGAACCGATTGAAGACTTCCCTCTCATCAACATTTGAGATCAAGGACTAAATATCTCTGAGGTATTTCCTTGGAATGGAGGTTGCTCGGTCAAAGAAAGGGATTGTTGTCTCCCAATGGAAGTATGTCCTTGACCTCCTTAAGGAGACTGGGATAAGCGGTTGTAGGCCAATAGACACTCCAATAGATCCCAATCAGAAACTTGGAGATGACAAGGAAGGTGATCTAGTGAATACAACTCGGTATCAAAATTTGGTGGGAAAGTTAATTTACTTATCACATACACGACCTAATATTGCTTTTGCTCTTAGTTTGGTAAGCCAGTTTATGCATTCACCCTAAGAGAAACATCTTGAAGCAGTTTATCGAATTCTCAGATACTTGAAAAGTACACCAGGCAAGGGTTTGCTCTTCCAGAAGACCACACAGCAGAACATAGAGGCATACACTGATGCAAATTGGGCAAGCTCAGTTATTGATAGGAAATCCACGTCAGGATACTGACATACTACACTTATGCCTGGGGAAATATGGTCACATAGCGAAGCAAGAAACAGAATGTGGTTGCAAGGAGCAGTGTCGAGGCAGAATATAGGGCTATGGCTAACGGAGTTTGTGAGATGCTTTGGCTGAAAAGAATTCTTGAAGAGCTGCAGATGCCGGTGAACATGCCAATGAAGTTGTATTGTCATGCTAAAAATCTAGTACAGCATGATCGCACGAAGCATGTAGAGATTGACAGACACTTTATAAAAAGAGAAAATTGATAGTGGAGCTGTTTGCATGCCTTTTGCTCCTACTACTCAACAAATAGCCGATATCTTCACCAAAGGACTTTTCAGACCTAGTTTTGAGTTCTTTGTAAGCAAGTTGGGCATGATAGATATCTACGCTCCAACTTGAGGGGTGGGGGTGTCAGACTTCTGGGGAATAAATTAGGAAATTCTATTTTTTGAATAAAATCTGAAATTACTATTTCAGATTCTAGTAGTTTCAATTTCCTATTTTCTAGCCTAGAGATCTGCTGATTTGATTTGCTGATTTTGTGGTGATTTGATTTGCAATTTTGTGGCCTTCTTGATTAGGTGGTCTTCCCTACTATTTATCTTGTAATTGTGTCTCTTGAAATTCAATAAGAATGGTTATTCTTGTTCTTAAAAATCCTTCACAAGTGATTGTTTATGGTCTATGAGTGCAAAAAACGGAGAATGAAAATATCAAGGAGAAAACTAAAGTCCTACAAGACCAAAAAGACAAAGATCCAAGAGGTCATTCTAAGAGGCCATAAGACCAAGCTCTAAAGGTGCTGGTCATGAAGACTAAGGACCGCCTTATGGGGCCATTAAGACCAGACTCATCCTATGAGGCCATGAGGACCAAGAAGGTGCAGCCCCTCGGGGCCAAGAAGGCCAAGCTCTAAGGAGCCACCCTAATGAGTTATGAAGACAAAACTCTAAAGAGCTTCCTTGAAGGGTCATTAATATGTTCTTAAATAATGACAGCGACCATGGTTTCAATAATGGCCACAACCATTTTGTAACTCCGTCACATAACGGTTTTTTTGGTTCACAATACTGTTACACACCGCCAAATTGGTGAGAAGAAAAATCAGTCGTAGCAACCATTACAGACTGCGACCGTTACATAAAGGCTGCTACGGCCGTTAGTAACCACTACAAATCTGTTATAGGGAAATTATATAAATTTTTTTTATTTTTTACTTTTTCTTCTCACTTTTGTTTTTACCCAATAAATTATTCTCAATATATTATGTTACACTACCTGCTACCACGATTTAAAAACATATTGAAGAAAAGTCCCTACAAGACTGCCCTACAGAACCATGAAGACAAAAGCTCTAAGGAGCTGTCCTATAGGGCCAGGTCAGGGCCATGAGGACCAAGCTCAAAGAAGCAGCCCTAGAGGACCATGCAGACTCAGTCCTAAGGGACATGACGACCAAGACCAAAAAAAAAGAGGGAGCTAAGAAGCAGCTCAAATCTAAGCCCCAAGGAAGCCTATATATATATATATATATATATATATATATATCTGTTTTTTTGTTGTTAGGTATATATATATATATAGAGAGAGAGAGAGAGAAGAAGAAGAAGTAATCGGCTCCAAGGCTTAGAGGGACCCAAAAACAACCAAAAAAAGGTGGGGGCACATCAGCTCTCTAGACGAAGCAGCACCTCAGCTCCAAGACCCAACAAGAGAGAGAGAGAGAGAGAGAAATTGGAGTATCTTGACTCTAGGGCCTCATAACAATGCCTTACTCCTAAACCCAAAAGATTTTCTTTCAAGCTAAGGAGAGCGGGGCATCTGATGTGGGTGAAATTCACCCTTTGCTGCTTGAAGCCCATTTAATAAGGGCAACCATTAATTTTTTTTAAATTAAAGGAAGAATATAAAGGGGTATAATATATATAACCCCCCCCCCCCCCTCCGCAACAAGGACATATAAACGCTGCTGAGGCATTTAACCCCCCATGGGACCTTTAACCCCTTGGAAGAGCCTATAATAGACACATGAGGGGGAGGTAACAGCACTTAAGGCACTCTAAAGCTAACAGTCCCTAAACTCAGACTTTAGTGTCGGAGAAGGCCCACACAGACCAACAGGGGGTCTCCCAAGCTGTTTTTTTTATAGGCATGAAGATCGGAGTACAATTTTGGGCATCAATAGATATGCAGGCCTTCGTAATGCCTCCTTCGGCAACTATTCAAAATTCTTCCAAACTACATCCGAACTGCCACCTCTAATATGGAGCAAGGTATGAAAGAAAATCAATGTGCCAAAGGCCTAGTTTCTGTTTATTTTATAGTCATTTTGTTCAGATTTTTTAATGCTCATCTAATATGTTCCACTTACTGTTTAATTTTCTCATATATCACAATTTTAATCATGTGCAATGGACTTGCTTTTGCAACTAGTAGTATCAAATGAACTGACATTATCAACACATATTCAATGACAATTGGCAAAACGAAATTAAAAAATGGCAGCTTAGTCTACAAGGCTCCCATTCAAACTGGGCACAATAATGATCATTCTTGACCTACAATTGAATTTAAATTATCAAAAAAAAAATTTCATGGGCTTGATGTAATATAGATTCAACATATACATGAGTCCCCAAACTTACAAAATCAGTTGCATATCCCACAAAATTTGATCAAGGCTACTATCACTTGATATAGGGTAGTTTGAGAAAATACTATTAATTTTTGTATTGTTTAGCATTGAGAAGAATGCAAAAGGTGAAGAAAGTATTAACCACATGGAGACTAGAACAGTGAACCCATGTATGAGGCATTACTGACTGACAGACCTTTTCAGCACCAATTGTAAACTTAACTTCAAAGTTCACACTTCACAGTGAGTTCATTTCAAATCTTTATGAAAAATAAAATGTCCTTATCTATTTCCACACTCCCATAATTCATCTACGAGCAGCACAGGTCTCAAGGCTGTAAAGAGTTAATATAACAGCACAAACATCCATTGAAAAGGCGGAGAAGTGAATAACAGTACAAGCATCTGATTGAAAAAGGTGCAAATATATTAGGCATATGGGTACATGTCTAGTTCTAAGGGACTAACCTCTAGGCAAGCGATCTTGAATTCATGAGGAGCTCTTCTAATTACTGATGAAAAAATAAGGCAGGGCAATTTAATCAGTCCATGAATTTAAATAGAAAAATAAAAAATGTAGACAGTAATATATGGACCCTATCAAATTTCTTTCTGAAGGCGTCCAAATTGAAAGGTTTCATGTACCACATAAATAAGCTGTTTATGCTCCAATTAGCATGTGTTCAGAATCGAAAATTTCAGATTGTTCATGCTTAGAACTGGGAAAACTGTAATCCTATAGAAAATCAATTACTTCACATTGAGAAATTCATGAATTATGTGTACAGTTATTTCCAGAAATCCAAAGTACCTCATATCAAACAATAGATTTATGGATTAAAATTAACCATTGAAATCCTCAATGAACATCATAAAATGAAAGAAGAATCTCCATCCATATGAGCTCTAAACTAACTACATAAAAATTACATAATGCAACAACGATCTAAAATGATGTCTCCACGTTAAAATAGAAAGTAGATCTATGAACCCAAGAGGCATTTGAAACAGGCATGCTTGCAACACATACACCCACACCCACCTTTTATCTACAATGTGATGTATTGCAGTTCAAGTAGCATACAAAATGATAAAGAAGAAGATATGGCAATAATTTCTGTAAGATATGTAATTGCTCAGTAATATCCTCACATACCTACTAATTTTTTAGAAGAAAAAATTGCAAGTAACACTGATAACAAGATGCAAAATATATGCTCTCATGTTAGAGGCAGTATGTGGTTATCCTGCACTGCATGAGAGATCTTACTTTTGAAATTGGCATTTCACATTTGCAGCGTCAGCCCATCAGCTTGCAACATAAAATATACAATCACGCTATTCATAAGGCATTTCACAGCTGATATTTTACATCAGAGTTGGAGCACCATGTGATCTTCCATGCAAATCAAATGAAAAAAATAATGTAGAATTTTTAAGGAACAGTGTATATGCACCAATTACCTTCTCGAAAGAGAGAAGGAAAAAGTCCATCCGGGGATATAACAACTGGCCCATCTGGTAAAGCCTTTCCATCCTGCAAATACAGCCCAAAAAAAAATAGTTTGGATATAGAGAAGGGTTTTAACACTTGGTACTTCCCTTACTGATATAACTTTAAATACAAGAAGTAAACAAATAAAGGCCGTACCCAGTGCACAAGGCTCCCACTTTGAGTGGGATCTGGGAGAGGTGGATGTCGGCAAGCCTTACCCCCATTTTTGGAGAGGCTGCTCCCAAGTCTCGAACCCGAGACCACCCGTACCGAGGTGGAGGCACTTGCCATCGCACCAAGGCACGGCCTCTACAAGAAGTAAACAAATACTCTATATAATTCACCTGCTTAAGATTGAAAAGGAAACTTCTAGTATGACGGGCTTGAGAAATTGCACGTGCACTAAGAAAAAGCAATTGATACCCATTTTCCTGTGACACGTGAGAACAGTATGAGTTCATGGAAGATGCCAACAATGTTTTTTCTAGTTGAGTCATATGTCATGATGTGTGCATTCCATAGAAACACTTTTCATTCTACAACTCAAAATCACAAAAAGCTACAATAAACAAAACAATGATAGGTCAACACAAATAATAAAATATGCATGTGTGTAAAAGAGTGTGAGAGAGTGTGTATTAACATAAACAACTAAGTCTTAAGTCTTAACAGGTGGGTTTGGCTGCAGAAGTACTCTTCCCATATCTTATATTCTCCAAATATTACACCTAGCTTGCCACGAATGTGTCTATTCCTTAATTTGTATTTTCAAATTATACCAATTCATCTTAGAATTTTCATTTCCCCAACCCCATCAATTGATTTTTGAATATGTTGTTTTTTAGTTGCCTAACATTCAAATCCATAAAACATGGCTGCTCTCAAAGCCGTTCTATATAATTCTTCTTAGAATTTTCATTTCCCCAACCCCATCCACTGCTTTTTGAATATGTTGTTTTTTAGTTGCCTAACATTCAAATCCATAAAACATGGCTGCTCTCAAAGCTGTTCTATATAATTTTTCTTGTTAATTTTAAGAATATACTACAATCACAAAGAATGTCCAAATCACTTCTCCATGTTACTGAATCTTCTTTAATCTACGTGTGAGAGAATGTGTGTATTGCGTGATAAAATGTGACCAAGAAGATACATTGGCTGGCAGAAATATCTATCAATTATACTGCATAAACTAAGGTATGATGCATTAGAATAGTTGAAATTATAGCCTTAAAACTGATGAACATAATTGGAATATTCCTCACACTAACCTTGATGGCTGAAAACAGATGTGCAACACCTGTCTGTGACCAATCTATTCCAACCATAGGCATGAACTGTCCTAGAACATCTGATCTGTTACAAGAAAGTGAGCATGAGCAATCTGCTAGGTCCAAGAAAACCCACAAAATTTAACAAAGCGGATAGTTTCAAATGAGCAATAAATCAAAAGGACACACGTGACAACTATTTCAAGGAGCAATTTAAGTTTGTAACGCAAAGTTAGATCCAATACCTAGTAAAAAGAAGAGCAGAAGGGCAAGACAATGTTGACTCCAATACATCAGCAACATAAGTATAATAATTCAAAAGTGAAAACTTAACATGAATAATTATGCAATAAGAATAAATGATACTTTAATTGAAAGGCCAAAAAGGGAGCAGAACACTAAATCACCCCCAAAGTGTATAAATTGTAAAATATATAAATAAATGAACTAAAGAGGACAGCCCTTGGAGACCCAACCGCAATAAAGGAAAGTTCAAAGACCCAATTTCTTTCTTCTTTTTTTTTTGGGGGGGAGTGGGGGTGAGAGAGATAGGTTCAAGGTCTAAAAAACAAACTGCACCTTAAAAGCCGTTTCTTAACATGACATGCAACCAATACTTGCAATTAAAACAAATTAAAAATATATTTCTAGAAAAACAACAACAACAAGCCTTAACTCCCACTATGTGGGGTCGGCTACATGAATCCTTTTCTGCCAATTCATTCGATCTAGAGCATTTTCCTTTATTCTAAGAGTTATTAAATCCTTTCTCACTACCTCATTCCAAGTTATTGTAGGTCTACCCCTACCACTTTTCATGCCAGAAACCATAACTAACTCACTCCTCCTCACAGGTGCTCTACCAAGTCTGCATTTCAAATGCCCAAACCATTTAAGTCGTCCCTCCCTTATCTTGTTTTCAAGCGGTGCTATGCATAAATTTTTGCATATATGTTCATTTCTTACTTTCTCTTTAATCTTAAACCATTCATCCACCTTAACATACTCATCTCAACAACTTTCATTTTTTATACATGTTGTTTCTTAGTTGCCCGACATTCTAAACCATAAAACGTAGCCGGCCTTATAGCAATCCTATAAAACTTTCCTTTTAATTTTAAGGATATTCTACCATCACACAACACACCTAATGCACTCCTCCATTTTACCCAACCTGTCTTAATTCTATGTACTACATCTTCTTCAATTTCCCCTTCACCTTACATAATAGATCCAAGATATCCAAACCTATCAGTGCTATTAATCTCTTGATTATCCAATTTAATCTTCTCTGTTGTTACTCCTTATATTGCTGAAATTATATTTCATATATTTTGCCTTATTCCTACTTATCCTAAACCCTTTAAACTCTAATGTGGCTCTCCAAAGTTCTAACTTAGATTCCACTTTGTTCCTACTATCAGCATTTTTTTGGGTTATAGAAGAGAAAAGGGTATAATTTTGATGATATTTTTGGGATATATATTAAGTTATGCTTTTCGTTTTATGTTTTAAGTTTTCTGAGATATGGATGATTGTGAATACTGGATGTGTATATATGAGAATACAAGTGATGAATAGTTATTTTGGATTATAGATAGAACTAGTAAATTCTGGTATTATATCTGTGGAGATTATATTTATGTTTTCCGTTGCGTACATGATATTAAAATGTAGATTATCAAGTAAATGAATTGATTAATAGCACTCCGGGCCCATGTAGAGGGTCGGGGCATTACAGGTGGCTTTATCCACCAATTCAGAAAAATCTCGTATCTGCAACAGTGCCACCTGCAAGTCCTTCTTTTCCTTAAACTTTTCCATTAAACTTTTTAAAAGATAAATAGCTTCTATTGTTGATCTCTCATGCATAAAATCAAATTAATTTGCTGAAATCTTCATTTCTAATCTTATTCTATGTTCAATTACCCTTTCCCATAATTTCATCATATGACTCATAATCATAATTCCACGATAGTTATTACAATTTCGAATATCGCCTTTGTTTTTATACAAAGGTACTAACGTACTTTTCCTCCATTCCTTAAGCATTTTCTCAGTTTTTATAATATTATTGAATAGATTAGTTAACCAAATAATTCCTTTAACCCCTAAACATTTCCAAACTTCAATTGGTATTTTATCTAGTCCTATAGATTTCCCACTTTTCATCATTTTTAATGTCATCTTAGCTTCAAGGACTCTAGTTTTGCGAATAAAAACCTCCTATTTTTAATCTTCTCTTCATTTGTCACTTCCAAGTTCAATATTTCATTTTGGTTTTCATTAAACAACTTATCAAAGTATCTCCACCACCTCTCTTTTATGTCTTCTTCTCTAGTTAAGACATTATCGTTCTCGTCCTTTATACATTTTACATCACCTAAATCTTCACATTCTCTTTCTCTAGCTCTAGCAAGTCTATAAATGTCTTTTTCTCCTTCTTTTGTATCTAATTTGGTATATAAAGTATCATAAGCTTTATGTTTAGCTTTATTAATACTTTTTTTTTTTTTTGTATTTTTTCTCTCCTCTTTATATTTTTTTAGATTTTCTATATTTCTACAATTTTTCCATATTTTATACCAAATTCTTTTTTGTCCTAACAATTTTTGGACTTTTTGAATGTATCACTTTGTTAACTACCCGAGTATCTTCCTTTGGACTTACCTAAAACCTCTTTTGCTATCTTTACGATAGAATTAGCAATTTTATTCCAAACAGTATTTACATCTACCTTATCCCCTACAGTCCAATCACACTCTTTAATCATTTTATCTTTGAATTTTACTATATTATCTCCCTTCAAGCTCCACCATCTAATCCTTTTGTGTTGATTTATGTCACTTTTTTTCTTCCTTTTTTTAACATGTATATCTAATACTAAGATTCTATATTGTGTAACCAAACTTTCACCTAGAATAACTTTACAATCCTTACAAGATAGACAATCCCCATTCTTAGTTAAGAAAAAAATCTATTTGACTTTTATTATACCCACTCTTGAAGGTTATTAAGTGATCTTCTCTTTTTATAAAGCAAGTATTTATATAACCAAATTGTAAAACATGGCAAAATCTAAGATTATTTGACATCACACTCCCAACCAACTCCTTTAACATAAATGCCACTATTTTAGAAAGATTTTGTGGGCTACTAGTCAAAGTATTGACTTGCAAACTTTGTTGAGAAGCAATGCCCTCCCATCATGAGAATTTGAAAATAAACTCTTATAAACAACACCACCTTCCTCACCTATCCAACAATGATTCAGTAATGATTTTGCACGAGACTGTGTAAGCAATGCCTCCCCTACTTGGACTGAACCATAATATCTCCTTTAAACATGATTAGTAATGACTAGGTTTTTTGGGGTTAAGGCATGTCTACGTCTTCAAAACATAATATACATCTTTTGGCATCGTTTAAAGTTAAACCTCAATCCACATATATGCATGGTCTTAAATTTCCACAAAATTGTCGAAATTTTCAATTTCCATCACCCTCGAAATTGAAATGGTAGTTGATTTTCGTCATGCATAATTTCCATTGAAATCTCAACGAATCATAGGAAATTTATCGAAATCTCGAAATTTTAGCAAAATTTTTCTAAAGTTTAATTATACAATGAAATTTCATCGGAATTCAAATGAGAGATTAGGATTGAAGTGAAATTTCTTTCTTAATTTATTTTATTTTATTTATCGAAACAAAAGATTATTACAAGTACTTTTGAAATTATATGAAAAAATAAACTTACAGTAACATTTTATTTAACCATTTATGTCTAAATTATCATTATTTGTATAATAAATAATATTTAAATAATTTATGAATTTCATTCGTATATGGTTAATGTACATTATCTTACAAATATGTTTGATACACATACTATTTTACAACTTTTCCACTTCATACAAAACATAGATGTATTTAATTTGTAATATATTAGTCCTAAAACTTATATTATTATGTTTGTTAACCATTTCTAAAGTTACACAAATAATTCCATGCTTTACTATTAATTTTTGTTATTTTTTCAAATCCAAATCGAAATTGACATCGAAATTGAAATTTACATAGAAATTTCCGTACTTTTGGAACTTCAAAATTTTAGTCGAAATTGAAATTTAAGGCCTTGCATATATGTTAATGTTGGAGTGTGCCTCCTTACAGCTTGTTTAGGTTGACCAGTTTGGTTGTTTAGGTTGACCGATTCTTCTCTAAACCAAATGATCAATACATTCTAGACTGGGCAACCACTTGGTCGAGGACTCCAAAATGAAGTTTCCTATTATGAAGCACCCAAGTTCCCCATTGTTGCTGGCACTTCTTATAAACACAATCTACTGTTGCATTATGATTTTGTGATTAAGAGAAATATTTTAGGTGTTTTTTTAGGTATTGTTTAGTTCATAAAATGAAATAAGATGGGCACAGCATAGAAATTACATAGGGATATCATTTGCAAGAAAATCACTCGTGCAACTCTCTATGCTATTCCATCCAACATGGAATATGATAGGAATTGACATTCCCATGGAGAAATTCAGGTAATAATCATTCCTTATCTACTTCATGTCATGGATTAAAAAACTTCCTGCATTGTCATTTGCTTTATTATGACAAGTATTTTCTTTTATAAGCTATCGAATCTCTAAACTATAACCATTCTATTCCTAGGAATAACATTCCACAAACCAAACATAAAGTTAGTGTTTGAGAATATCAGGGCTTGCGCTGTGAGGTTTTGTGAGGCTACTACAGTCTCCTCCGTACTTCTACTTTTTTGTTAGTGAATCCCTACTTTTTTATTAGTGAATCCCTACTTCTTGTCACGCCTATGGACATGGACATCATATGCCAAACCACGTAAACCTGTGTGTATCTTCTCTCTCTTCTCTATTCTCTTTTGCATTCGTTCGCACTATCTTTTTATCATACCAAATTTTGCATCAATACTTTGATGCTCCACACTAACAACTAAACATTCAGAAGGCCCAAAGAAACAAACTAATTCTAAAATCAAGATGAAAAACAGTCAGAAACTAAAACATGATTTTTAGACATCCATCTTAGGCTATGAGATATCAGAATTCAGAAAGAAACTGTTCGGTATTAGACGAAGATAGAATATCCTTACCTAGTAATTGTCCCATCAACGTCGGAGATTACTATGCGAGTGTTCCATTTCCACAAATAAATTCTGGCATCAACCTGTTGATCATTGCACTTCAAGTAAAAACATGAAGGAAAAAGCATGGCAGATAGAGTTCCAATTATAGAATTCAACAAATAATGACCTGCTGATTTCCCAGCACTGCAGTTGAGAAGGTGAAGGTTACCGTGTTTCTCCCTTCCTTCAGGTTCAACAATGCTAGCTGTTCAGATGTTGGTGTTTTTGTCCTTATCTTCTTAGTAACCATGGTTTTAATAACACTTTTGTCTCCACCCATCCCAATTCTGCTCTCCGAAGCATTTTGAGCATCAGAACTTCCAGTACCATTCAAAGTTGGCTGCAAAGGTTTCATACTTCTTGACCTTTTTAAAGAAAAAGGCCAAATTCGCCAGCTTCCATTGTGGACAACGATAGATTTTGATGGATCTGCTTCTTGAGTTTTCTCAACTTGGTCAACTGCTATTATACCTTCTGGTTCAAGAAGTTGCTCACTTCCGAAAGAAACCATTCTTAAAATGATAGACGCGGCTGCATACCACGGGAAGTAGTGACTGCCAATTCTGACAATTAGTCTATCATTCTTTATAACATCTGGACCAAGGGAAGCAAATTTGTCCAGATCCAGTTTTTCAGAATCAAAAGCCTGAGAAGCAGCTTCAGCCCCCATCCCTTCATATAGTAAGTGTTTGCAAAGAGATATCTCTGCAAAAGGAGTTCAAGACATTGAACTTCCTAAAATTCATGCTTTATTCATGAGGAAACCAGAAGTAACATGAAATTTATTCTAATTCTTCTTTAAGTGGCGTTTAACAAACAACTGTTGTTTGATAGAGACATTAATAAAGGAGAAATGTACTTATTCTAAATTGGGTCATCAGCATAAATCTCAAGATAATAGAAGTAACGTATTTTCTTGAAATCTGAATAATGGTCTTTACATTCTGCAACAAAGAAAACTGACTTGATTTAAATGCAATTCAAAACCCAATGTAATACCATTTTGATTCAGCTACTAATTGAATACCTTGTAAACTAATGAGTCCTTAAATTTAAATAGTATATAAGCAAAGAAGCAAGTTGTTTTACCAACTCCATGCCTGGCCATAACATTCTGGAGCTCCACTGATATCTCAGTGCCTTCACTAGTACTAGTTTGCCGCTCAGGTGCTAATTGTTCTTCTTCATCTGCATCTGATTTTATACAGTTTGAGACATCGTTCCCAAGCAATGCTGAATTCAAGATTTTGGAACTTGAATCCAGAGAATCACTTAATGAACGACGAAGGTGAAGTGTGTCCATATTGTCAGTGTGAGACAAAATATTGGGTAAAGATTTTACTAGCCGCCCAACTTCCTCACCAGCAACCTTCCGAATTCCAGGAATAGTAATGGAGCTCGATCTTGTCATCTGCTTCTCAATAAACTCTTCAATAATAACACTTGAAAGATTATCTTGAACAAGCCCATCTGATGATGACTGCGACAGGGGAGAAGCTGACTCCATAATATGGATGTTGTCACTGGGATTAGAACTAATTAGGTCATTAAAAAGTAAATTCTGTTCATCTGATCCTTGCCATGGTGAAATAGTTACTGACTCTGACAGCACACAATTACTGTTACTGACCATTTGTGATTCTTGAGCCGTGGATGGTTCTTCAAGGTCAACCTCATGGTTTTCAGCTGGATTTTTATGTTCAGAATTATTCTCCGAAACTTCCACTTCTTCTCCATTCAAATTAATATTTTCCGCAGGTGTCTCAGTAACTGAACCATGCTGAACAACTTCTAATGCCTCACTCTCAACAGCATTAGAAGTTACCAAGTGTGCATCAATTGAAGAAACTGATTCAGTCACAATACTATTTGTAACTGTGCTCATAGAAGTTCCCTCGCTTTCAATATTTTTCCTGTCATGAAGAAGGTTCAAACCATCCCTATCTCCTATTACTCCTGTATTGTTCAACGGATCTTTTGTCAGTAACACACCAGACTCTAGTGGAGAGCTTACCTCTGACACATGAAGAGCTTCAGCATGAACATCGACTTCCCCACATCCTGCACAAGAAAGGAACAAAGTCTCATGGGTTTCGTCACTGGAACCATCCAGCCTCAATGTGGAGCTCTCTGATGTCTCACAGTATAAAAAGGATCGCACTCTATGCGTTTCACCCTCCTCAGAAACATCCTGACCTGGTAAAACAACATCCTTTTGGTCAAACATCTGTTCTTCACCAGACTGCTTGCCAGGACATGTCTCTAGCTCAGGCAAATTTGGAATATGTGAATCGGTGCTGGTGGCCTCAGATATCACATCTTTTGATTTCTCACCATGGACGGAACTCCCTACACAAAATTTGTCATCTTTTGACATTTGAGGAATTAAGCAGCATCCCTCTTCCAATTCACTTTCACCCAAAGCGGGTATTTCTACAGCTTGGTCCAGGGTATCTAAAGAGGATATTTTGGTTGTATCTCCATTGGAACACTCAGATTTCGGTAAGCCAAACTCACTACTGTTGCCCACATTGCTGTCCAAGGAACCAGCGCCATCATGTGAAACAGAATGTTCTGAACGATTTTCTATGTCCTCTGGCACAAATGAGCTCTCCTCACTTTCTCCATCATTAATCCCCTCACCATCCAAAATATCCGTGGCAGAGTGCCTTGAAGTATTGTCCTTCTTAGGCTTCTTCGTGGCAAGATCAGTAGACCACTTCATCTCCAAGAGATCAGCTGCAATTTCAGCACGCTCCAATGAGGTTATCCTCACCATCCCAGAAGGACTACCCTCTCCGTCCTGAAACCGATCCTCCTTCATCGACCTCCGGCCGAAAACAAGCCCCAAAAGCCGAGACCGCCGCGAACCAGTCCTGGCCACAATCTTCCCATTGTTCACATCAATCTGGTTAACCAGTTCCGGCTTATTCGAATCGAAATTGCAACTTTGGGCCTTCAGCGGCCTCCTGTTTTGGGACTGCTCATCTGTCTCAATACCAGAAGACAAAGGATATAACACAGAATCCCCTTCCTCTCCGTCCACCTCCCTGAGAAAGTAAGCTTCCCCTTTATGATCCAAATACATGTGCAAATCAGCTTCCGCCCCATTAACACTTATGTTCACAATCTTCTCCTTCGTCTTCAAAACCCCCTGAAATTTCCCAAATCGAACATACCAAGGCGATGACTTGAAGCTCCCGTCTTCCTGCTCGACAACGATTATGTCCACAGCTCCTCCGAAGGGATGAAATGGACCAGAGACGGTGTACACGCCCCGGGAGATGTAGCTGCTCAGCCTCTCCACGGCGTACATCCTCCAATACTTGAATTCCTCCGATAACCCAGATCATAAAATCTCAAATCCCCGCCATTGAATAAATAAAAACGATTTTCCCCACGAAAATTTCCCAATTTCGTCGAACATCAGCAAAATCTCAAAAACCCCATCACCATTCAGGAACCCGATTAACCACCCCCGCGAAATTGGAAGGCTTCTTCAGCTAAAAACGATAATACCCAGGTTAGATAAACTTCAAAACTCCCAAGAATCAATCCTAAAATTGGGAATTCTCGTCATTCTCTTTGATTATAATTGCCCCGCAATGCAAATTCAAATACACAGACAACAAATTCTAGATTAAAAGAAGGAAGAAGAAAGCCCAACGAGAGTGTCAGAGGATTTCGAAAACAACCAAAACCTATGACGAAAGCGGAGAACGGTTGGTGTAACAGCATATTCGGTTTCAATTATTCGAATCCTATAATTCAACAACTTCCTAGAAATTAAAAGACACGAAATGTTATCAAATTTCAATTCATCCACGAACTAATAAAGAGGAAAGAAGAGAGAACACAAATAGTAAATTCGGTAAGAAAATATGAGCCGGAGAGAAGGAAGCCAGGTCTGAGATACGCGGCTACCGGCTATTCGCAGAGAGACAGAGAGAGATTTTGGTGTTCATCTGGGAAACGACGATAAATGATGGCCATGCTAACACGTCATCATGACCCTGGGAGGGACATTTTTGGGTCTTTGACACGTCACCGTTTTGTAAGTGCGTTGGGTGCATGGATTTATTTAATTGGCCAAAAAATATTTACTCCGAGCGTGAATTAACAACTCAAATTTAAATTTGTGTAAATTTATATAAAATTAATTTTTAAAAAATATGCCTATAAAGTAGTTATAATTAATTTCTTATACATTCACAAAATTTTTAAACTCTAAAATTTATGTTTTAAAATGTTATTTTATTATATTACAATAATTGATAGATTGAGACAATTATATTTTATTATCTTTTTGTGTGTGTTAGATAAATATATATATATATATATATATATATATATATAAAAGAATGAACATGAACATGTAGGATTAATTTTATTTTACCACAAATTATTTTATAAAGATATATATTTTTATCAAATAAGATAATATCACATAAATTTATGTAACCTCGCACTATCCCTAAAATCATATGTCATATAACACTTTTTCATTTTTAACTTTTTATTAAATTTGTTTTCCACATTTAGAACTGTACATGCACTATAAATGGTAATGTTCTCTTTTATATGAGTGCCAAACACTCGAATACTATAAGTTAGGGTGCGGCCAAGATGCATCTTTTGATAATAATACCAAATGATGAGAGAGAGAGAGAGAGAGAGAGAGAGAGAGAGAGAGAGAGAGAGATTAATTTGTTGTAAGAAACATGAAGGACCAAAACAAATCATGTAATAAACATATAAAACATATTGGACTAAATTAATTTTTAGGACTCTTATTGTCCGATCATTTTTCTTCGTATATTTTAAATAACTATTTGTATATGTTCATATATTCGAAGACTTTAAACATATAAATATTATTCGGTCATTTTCCGTTGTCTATTTTAAATATATATATATATATATGTGTGTGTGTGTGTGTGTGTGTGTTTTAAGACTATTCATATATGTTCGTATATTTAAAGAATTCAAACATATAAATATTGTCGAATCATTTTTCGTCATCTATTTGTGAACTTACTATATATATATAGTAGGACTATTCATATATGTTCGTATATTCAAAAGATTCAAATGTATAAATATTGTTCCATCATTTTTTTGTTATCTAATTGAATTCTTTGAATATTGCTGGTCATTCTACAAAGAAAAGATAAGATGTCAACTTGCTTTAGGCAGCCACGTGGCAATTCTCTTGGCGCGTAGCACTGGGTGAGATCTGTGCATGAGTTTTGATTTGTCCCTGGGTAATGTTACCATGCACGTGGTGTGCCTCTTTATATATATATATATATATATATATATATATATATATATATATTTTAATTCCGGTTGTTTTCTGAAGCTCAGACTTGGGAAGCAGCTATAAAAGGACCGTGCATCGATCTGACGGACGACATACTGCCACGTCCACATCAGTACAAATTTAAATTCTTTAATTTTATACTAGTGTGGAAACATGACCCAGCTGCCCTGGGGACGGCTAGTCCTGCGCGCTAAATTAAATACGAGTAGACGTCTGTTTGGAAGACAGTTAGCGGTTCATGGTTGATGTCATTAATAAAACTTAATATTAATTAATTAATGCCATTAGCATGCATTAATTTTTTATAATTAAATAATTAATTAATTTTGTTTAATATACCACAGTAAAATATGCAAAAAATTAAATAAAAATGAAATAGAAATTTTACGTGATTCGACTCTACGAACTCTACTAGCGGATGGGATAAAAAATTTCACTATCTCATAAGGAATTAGAAGATGATTTGAAATCGATTTTATACAAAATATCTCTCTTTTTTCTATCTCTCATCTTCTTTCATCCTTTTTATTCGTATGTATGCTCCAAGTCTTATGTGTGTATATCAAAATGAGAGGGAGAAATTATCCTTTAATAGGACAATAAGGATAGCACATAATTTATGATGGTGGAAAACAAAGGGACATAATTTATGGAGGTGGAAAATGAAGGGGTGAGAGCCATTAATTTTTACGATTTTCGTAATACTCTCCCTTAGATGTCACCAATATATTAACTTCTTCTACTGAGATCTTTAAAATGTCTCATTCCGATAAGATAAACCAATTTTTTAAATGTTGTCGTAGGCAAATCTTTAGTGAACAAATCTACTAGATTATCACTTGACCGAATCTGCTAAACATTTATATCATCATTCTTCTAGAGTTCATGTGTATGGAAGAATTTTGGAGAGATATCATTCGTTCTGTAACCCCCCGAACCCTTAAAACCCGGACTCGGTGCGTTAAACCTGATCATATCCCTAATAAATCATAATTAAACCTAACATACGTAGCGGAAAACATAATCATAATCTCCATATAACACAATACCAGAGTTTACTAATTTCTATCAATAATCCAAAGTATCCATCCAACACCTGCATTCCCATATATACATACATCTCCAAAAGCATTTCAGTATTTTCACAACCATCCTATTCTCAACAGGATTAAAACATAAAACTTAAAACATAAATATTTACATTCCCCCAAAGTGTTTTGAAAATATACCCTTTCTTTTTAAGTCCCTCAAAATGCTAAATACCCTCGAGCTCCCTAAGCTCGACCTCGAGGATGTCCTGAAAAAGAAATAATCATATTCGGGTGAAACACATTTCAGTAAGGGAAAAAATATACATATTAAAATAGCGTGTGGTCAACATGAGATAGATAGATATCATTTTTATTTCATTTTCAAATCATCATATAATATTAAAATCGTTTTCTGAACCTAAACAATCGCATGCAAATATTTAACCCACGAGATTACCCAAGGATAGGGATGATTACCTGCCCATACAAGTAGCACCCATCTGCTCTGATACTTAGGTAACCCTAAAGTCATAATTAAAACATATCAGAGCACTCACCTTACTCAGTAAGCCCTCAAGTGGTAGATTAATCTCGTAGTCACACAGTTCAACAATAGTTTACCGGCAAAAGCCCTAAGGATAGGGAATCCTACTCGCCCATACAAGTAGGTTCCCTCTACCCTAGTGTGTTATGCAGCTACTACCACATCTGAAACTACTAGTGCACTCGCCTTACTTAGTAAGCCCTCAGGTGAAGAGTATGCCTCGCCCAATCATAACATGTTCTATATACATATATACTTCTATTATCATAATACATCATTCTGTTCTATCATTATACATTCATGCACATTCATTCCTATTCATAACTTAACTTTACATTTTGTTTCACTTTAAGTGATTTTTTCCCATTTACATCATTTGCCTTTGTCATTTCATTTCGTTGTCATTTCATCAATCATTTCATTGCATAACATTTCATTTCATTACTTCGTACAACAGCTGATCTTTAGCCATCATCAGTTAGTCTACGTAGAAACGTGCTAAATTTGCTAACACAGCTCCTTTTACCTGTCATCAGTTAGTTTACACAGAAGTGTGCTAGATCTGCTAACATGACTCTCTTTCAGCTGTCTTACATTTACATGGTTGCATTTAACATTTACAGGCAACATTGTCCATATCATATTTTATTTTCATTATTTTACTTACTTTGCCTGCATCTCATACATTTAACATATAATTTGCACAGATTCTCATGCCACACAATTTAGCAATAAAATTCATACATATTTCTCATAAAATAAGTCAACCCACATTTAACATTTATATGCTCAAAATATACTTCATTTCTTACATAATTCCTTAGAAAATTCCTTTCATTTTCGTTTGTTTACTTTCACACATACATAACTATATCGACAATCCTAAGTTCAGAAAACATAAATTTAATGGCTGGCATTTTAACCCACATAAAAACATATATACATAAATAACACATGTTCGTTTTTTTAATTCATGAAAAACCTGATTTAATATATAAATTTCTCCCTTACCTTGTTTCTTGAACTACACCAACAGGGACCCTGAAAAGATGTCTGTGGCGTTCACCCGGATCCTGAAATTAAATTCCTAGTTCCAATAAATTATTCCTAAATAAAATATTATTTTAATAATTTCTAGGCCCATAAATTCTAAATAATTAAATATATCCTTCAATATAACCAAATTACCAAATTTCCCAAATTAATTAATTCATTTCCCCAAAATACTACCCATCTAGCCTTCTCTAGGCTCCACACACCTCAAATTAACATTTAAACTAATATTTAATACTCCCACTTAATTTTCTAAATTATGCCTGCGGGGCCCAAAATTACACCCATGGCGCTTACCTGAGCCCTGATTCAAAAACCCTAATTTCATTTAAATTATTTCTAAATAACATATTATTTAAATATTTTTTAGGGTCATAATTTTCAATTTACAGTTATACCCACAAATTTAACTAATTTACCAAGTTTTCTAAATTCCACTCTCTCTTTGGAGTAGGGCCTAAAAAATTCCAATTGAAAAATTACCTACGTTAAAATGACGACGACGACGACTAGGACCACGTGGTGGTACCCGTTCACCGATTTAACAGCAGATTTAAAGTAAAATTGAGAAAATAGAAAAAAATTACCTTTCCCCAAGAGCAGTGCCTAAGTTGTTCCCAGGACTAATCTACTCTAGTAGAAATGTCAGTAGCAGAACCAGGAATCCAACGGCACCTTTCGTTTTCCGATCCGCCGCAAACTCGTCAAGAAATTGAGAAGAGAAAGGAAAGAGATGGAGGAGATACAGAGATTGGGAGAGGAAGCTGAAGAAGCTAAGAATGGCGAGAAATTTAGAGAGGAAATCTGATCTTCAGATTGCATTAAATGCAATCTCACCCATTTCCTTCTTATTATTATATTAATATTATATATATATATATATATATGTATACATATATAACTTTAACCCTTATTTATATTTGTGTATATATATATATATATATCATAATTATTTATTTAATAAATTCAATTTAATAATGTTTAATTAATAATTATTATTTAGTAATTATTTAATTATTTAATGTATCTTAATTTAATTTAATTTTTTCCACGCTATTCCTTTTATTTATTTATCTATTATTTTATTTTTTTAAATTATTTTAATCCTTTTAAATTCCCGGGTCTTTACACGTTCTATCGTCCTTTATGTATTCTCCTCTTAGTTGAGTTATACATGTAGTATTATTTTCATATAAAACTATTAGAATATCCTTGATTGATTGAAGATTGTATTATAATTTTCTTAGATATAAGAAATCATTTATTTGAGTCACACGCATTCTCCACTAGTTTTATAGATAACTAGTATTTCAAAATGATCGGAGGATGTTACTATAACTCTATATTTTTATTGATTTCCAAGAAATAACAGTTTTTCCATAAAGAAATACATATCCAGTTTGAGATTTAGCATTGTGAGGATCAGATAGATATTCAGCATCTGCATATCCTGCTAATTAAGACTTAGAATCAAATGTACCTCTCAAATAGGGTAGAATGTGCTTAATTCCATTATAGTGTCACCAAGTAGGAGCATATCTAGTTTGAGATTTAGCATTTTGAGAATCAGATAGATATCCAACATCTGCACATCCTACTAGTTGAGATTTGGAATCAAATGAGTAGAATAGACCCAAATAATATGTACCTCTCAAATAGCATATAATGTGCTTAATTCCATTCCAATATCGCCGAATAGGAGTAGAGTTATATCTTGCTAGTAGATTTATAGCAAATGTAATGTTGGGTCTTGTACAATTGGTTAGATACATTAAAGAGCTGACAGCACTAAAATATGGTACTTCAGGACCAAGTAATTTTTCTCCCTCATCATGATGTCGAAATGGATCCTCCTTAATATCAAGTGATCGCACCATCATTGGAGATCTCAAACGATGAACTTTGTCTATATATAATTGTCTTAATATCTTTTTAGTATATTTAGATTAATGAACAAGAATTTCATCATTTACATGTTCAATTTGTAGGCAAAGACAATATTTTGTCTTTTCTAAATCTTTCATCTCAAATCTCACCATTAAATAATTAGCAGATTTAGTGAGCTCTTCAAGAGTCCCAACCAAATTCAAATCATCAACATAAACAGCAATTATAGTAAATTCAGATTCTGATCTTTTTAATAAAAACGCATGGATAAATTGAATATAAATTTATGGATTTTGCTTTAGGCAATTTAAATCATTATGGGATTTTCATATAAATTTCACTATCCAACAATCCATATGGGTATGGTGTTACTATGCCCATAAAACACATGCTAACTCGTTGAACGACCGATTAAGAATTTGAAAGTGATTCCATCCATTACGGGAGAATATTTCTCCTTATAATCAATTTCAAGTTTCTATGAGAAACCCTGTGCCCCAAGTCTTGCTTTATATCGAGTAATTTCATAATTTTCATTTCTCTTGTGCACAAATGCCTATTTGTATCCAATGGGTTAACATTGGACATCTTTTGGTGTCTGGACTACAGGTCCAAAAACTTCTCTTTTTAATAAAGAGTGTAATTCTATTGTGATAGCCTCTTTTCATTTTGGCCAATCACTTCTATATTGACATTCATTAACAGATTTAGGTTCAAGATCCTCATTACTTCTTGTAATGTCTATAGCTACTGCATATGGAAATATGTTGTTGACAACAAATCTATTTCTATCACATTTTTCTCCAATGTAATGAATTGAGATCTCATTATTATTTCCAGGTACCTGACCCTTATCAAGGGATGTCACTTTAGGGGTTTTCTCTTTAGGAGATTCCTCTTCATGAGGTTCCATAATAGGGATTTCATTTTTAGGAGAAACGAATTTGTAAATGTCGAATGGATTATTCACCTCTGTAACCTCTTTTGAGTGTATATAAATTTCAGTTTTCTCCTTCTAGGAGTTTTATCTTTTACACCAATAGGCCTTCCACACTTACCTTGCAGTTTAGGTTTATTAGTTGATTATTGTCCTTCAAGGACATCAATATGTGTTGGAATATTTGCAGCAGGTATAGGAAATTTTAATATGACCTTAGTATCTGCAAAAGAATCTGGTAACTAATTTACAATCCCAAGAAAATGTATAATCTTCTCAATTTCAAGTTCACTTTGATTTGTGCGAGAATGTAAATGAGATAAACTCATAGCATTCCATATAATTTCATGTTGTATTTCAGGCACTAATTTTGATCCCCCTAGTGTAGGGAATACTGCTTTATCAAAATGACAACTTTGAAACCATGTTTTAAACAAATCACATGATAAATGTTCAAGATATCTAATAATAAAAGGAGAATCAAAACCAACATAGATACCAACCTTACGTTGATGACCCATTTTAGTTCTTTAAGGAGGGGCAATAAGAATATACACTGCACAACCAAAAGTTCTTAAATAAGAAATATCAGGTTGTTGCCCAAAAACTAATTGCATGGGTGAAAGTTTATTGTAAGTAGTTGGCCTTATACGAACTAAACATCCAGCATGAAGAATAGCATGTCCCTAAACAGATAAAGGCAATTTGGTTCGCATAATTATAAGTCCAACAATGAATTGAAATCTTTAAATAAAAGATTCAACTAAAACATTTTGTGTATGAGTATGAGCAACGAGATGTTTAACATCTATTCCAAGTGGCATGCAATAATTATAAAAAGTTTGGAATGTAAATTCACCATCATTATCTAAGTGAATTGATTTAATTGGATAATCAGGAAAATGAGCTCATAATTTAATCAGTTGAGAAAGAAGTCTAGAAAATGCAATATTACGACTAAAAAGTAAAGAAACATGTGACTGTATAGTAGATGTATCAATTAAGACCATGAAATATCTAAATGGTCCAGATGGTGGATGCGTTGGTATGCATTTATCACCATGAATTCTTTGTAAGAAACTACAAGATTCAAGAATTATTTTTGGAATAAATGGTTTGACTATTAATTTCCCTTGAGAGCAAGCAGTACACATGAAATAACTTGATGAAAGAATCTTCTCGTTCTTTAGTGGATGACCATGTAAATTCTCAATGACTCTTCTATTGGTATATATGTGTGCAATGCCCACCTCCCACAAGTTGATTGGCACACTTACCTGACATATGACTCAAATGAGGTTAAAGTGGTAGACCGCAATGGTACTATGAAGACAGAAGACGCTCCCCTTCAAGACACAGGGGTTTAGGGGCTGCACCATCGGTGGGGGGTATGGAGGGCATCGCCCCCTAGAAGGCAGGGTCCGGGGACCAGTGAGATGATATGGCCTATCCAATGTGAATGTTGGGCATGGTAGGTGAGCGACGACTACCAATGTGAACAGCAGCCACGGTTGGTGAATGACGACCATCAATGTGAACGACGGCCATGGTAGGTGAGCCATCACCACCTACGATGGTAGGTGAGCCGCCACCGCCTACCACCATGGTAGGTGAGCCGCCACCACCTACCATGGTAGGTGAATTGCCCATGTGTTTGTTCCACAAACCAGAGGCTATAAATAAGACCCCTCCCCCACCGGAGCAAAGCACACATCTTAACTGCAAGTTGTGTCCTCTTCTACTTTTTTTATTTGTTGTCCTTTCACCATTGAAGTTTATTTAGTGAGTGCATGGTTGGACATATTATTGTCATTTGATTGTTGTAATAAAACTTTGTGTTATATCTTCAATTTTTTCTTCAAAGCAAATATTGGTGTTGTTATTTTACATCTTCGCATCTTTACATCTCTAGGATGTTCAAGACAATCATGCCAAAGTGTAAATAACTTTGGGTCATTGCACTTCTGGTGCAAGATATTATATGATTCAACTACTTTAATTTTTGTATAATACAATCCAAAAGATAAAGTTGACAGTTTTTCTAAAATTTGTTTCTTCCCAGAAACAATAGAAGTATTATAAAGGAATTCTTTGCTACCTTCATTTTTAGTTTCAATGTGATATCCATTGAGTCTTAAATCTTTAAAATTTAACAAAGTTCTTATGGATCTGCTGGAATATAAAGTTTCATCAATTTGTAGTAAAGTACCATTGGGTAACTTCATATTAGCTCTTCTGGAGCCTTCAATCAAATTTGTAGAACCAAATATTGTATTAACATTTGTTGAAGATATATTCAAGTAATGGAAATATTTCCTATCTTGAATAATTGTGTGTGTTGTAGCACTATCACCTAAACAAACTTCTTCCATTGACATCTTAGAATTGCTTAAAGATTTAATACAATCCATGCTACAATACATATTTTAAAAATCCATTATTATAATTGATCATAGCAACATTAAATACTAGAATTTATTTATTGAAATCCAAATACAATATTGCTTACTTTATATCTTGAAATATTACATCACTATTTTTGTCTTGATTTAAAAGGAAATCAACAACATTAAGATAAAGAGAGTTGGATGGTTTAGCATAAAAGTCTATTAAAACAACATTATCAGCGAAATTTGTTCCAACTTCTTTACTCTTTTCCTTTTCTTTTATAAAGGATTGATATAGATATATCAAGTGTCTAGACATACGACAGGTACGCGACCAATGACCTTTTCTTCCATATATATAGCATTTATTTTCATGATGTCTGGGTCGTTGATCCTGATCATTATCCCACTTCTAGGGGTCATACATATTTTGGGGTATTGTAACCTCACATTGATGCTAGTGATTATTTCAACTATGGTCATGACCATGCCCACGACCATGCCTACAGCCTCATCCTAGACCACAAGATGTATTCATATTCATTGCAGGGAATGAGGTTGAATTAGTTAGATGATTTTGGTAATTTTTCATCAAAAGCTTGTTATTTTGCTCAACAACAAGAAGACATGATATAAGTTCTGTTGACCCTATGGGTCATTCCCTGTTTCGATTATGACAAATACTTTGGTATTTAATGTCTTTCTAGCTTGTGTGCAAACTTATATTAGCAAACCAATTGATGACACATGAAGTAAAGCATGAAGACCCCGGCATATTCATTAATTATTTTAATATATTTTGGGTCTGTAATAATTTTGTTTCAAATGGGTTTGTAATAATCTGTGCATGTCATGTATGCTGGTTTTGAAAGCTCAACATGACCATAGACTGACCATAGTGTATTGAATGTCATTAGGGGACCTTTCGGCTGACCGATGCCGGATTTTTTTGGTGTCCTCATAAACCCTAGAAAGACCTTAGGTCCCTACACAAATGCACAAAATATTCCCCATAATCACTTATAATATCACGGGAATTAGTTGAAGTGAAAATGGACTAAACAAACAAAATTTGGAGAGATTGGGCGACCGAGCCCCTAGAGTTCAAAACTCCTCAGGCGCCTGAACTATTGAGAAGTCAACAGTTTAACTAGGCTTCGGGCGGCCGAATGTATTTTGACCCTACCTCCCTCGGGCGCCCGAACACTTTGAAAAAGACATTTCACCAACTCGAGCTGCCAAGCATTTTAGTTCAAATAGGCCCCGGGCGATCAAACACGTGCATTTGGGCTACCGAACCTAGGACCGGGCACTCGAACCTATGAACAAAATTCTATTTACTTTTGTTCGGGCTACCATACCAAAACTCAGGCAACCGAACCACTTTTAAGGCTTTTTAATAATGTGTTTGTCCAGTAGACCGAACCTCGGTTTAGCCACCCAAACCCTGCCAGGTTAAAATTATTTTAACTGAGATAAACACTGGTTAATAAGGGTTAATACTTTCTAAGCATTTTGAAACTTTTCTAATAATACCTAATAGGTTACAAACGGTTATATTTTTTACCTTGTCTATAAATATGGGTTCATTTGTGAAGATTAGGGGAAGATTAGCAGAAAATCATTAACAAAAATCCTCTCTATTTTAAAGTCATATCCTTGCCCAAATACTCTCATATCTCCATTCCCTTGATACATTTTAGTATTGTGAGAGCATATTGGTTGTGCTAGTGTATATTAGGTATTCCTAATACTCTCGTTGTTCTTATTTGATTGATTGATTTTGGGGAAGTTAAGTTAAGTTTATCTCACAGATTTCAATATTATAAATCTTGTGTTGGGATAAACTAACAACTTTAGAGATCTTTGCATTGTCATTGCAAGATTCCCTTAGCTTTGATTTGGTTGTGTAAAAACATTTTCTACAAGCTATAATATTTTTCATACTTTTGAGCTCATTACATTGAAGAAAAATATTTTGAGTTAGTTTGAATATTTGATTAAGCATCTTTGAAACCCTGGTTTACTATTGAGATTTTATATTTACTGTTTCAAAGAAATAACTTGATTAGAACACTCTTGAGCATATTAGTGATAATACATTGTTGAGTGTTGCTTGCACAAAATCACATTGTTGAGCTTACATTTCCTATATGGTTGATGTGTGATTGATTGAGTATACAATGCGTATTTCGGTACATATCTGCTTTACTTGAGAAGCATAATCACTGTACCGATTATTTTGTGAAAAATACTATTTTATTTCAGGCGTGGCCTAAGGGGACGATTATCCAACCTGTAAGAATTGTTAGGGTCATCTCCGCCCCGCAAGGATAATTTGTAAAGGTTGAGGTCAACCCTGTGCTAATTGACCTGGTTGTAATCTGTGCCGCTCTACCCATTAAGTGAACTTTAGTGGAATCATCAGGCTTGCGAGCTAAAGGCAGAGATGTAGGCACAGTTGGCCGAACCGCTATAACATATCTGATGTTGATTTTATTTTCCGCAATTTACTTTCTGCACCTGTATGTTTATGTTTATCGTTTAAATATTTGATTGGGATTGTGAATACATAGAAAAACCCTAGGTTTGTGAAATACTACTTGCTAGATTAGTTGAACCTAGGGGATTAATTTTTAAATACCTAATTCACCCCCCTCTTGGGAATACACCAAGGCTAACAATTGGTATCAAAGTCTCGTAGCATTGACTTAAACGTTTTTACTAAAAGATCAAGATGGCTTACGTTGGTGTATCCCCATTTGGTGAGGGACAGTCACCTTCTAGGCCTCTTGTATTTTGTGGCGTCGATTACACCACTTGGAAAATTAGAATGAGCGTATTTATAAAATCAATGGATTGGATGGCCTGGCGGGTGATTGTTAATGGGATTCATATGCCCTTGAATGAAAATGATATTAGGTTAATGCATGCGAATTCATATGCCATGGACATGTTATATCTTGCATTATATTCTAATATTTTTGTTGAGTTTGTAGCATGTCATAGTGCACAGAAAATTTGGGATGGACTTGAAAAGAAATATGGAGAATCCCAGGAAAAGGAGACCATCACTCTAGAGGTGTCATGCTTCGATGGTTAGGGAGTGGTAAGTGATAGGGAAATGGCATTAACAAAAGAAGAGGTATATGATTCTAACTTAAACTCAATTGATGATTCTTATGCTGAATGTTGTGTTGTATCAAATGATGAATCATCTTTTGAATTTCATGATAGTTCTGTTGTTGATGCATGCGATGATTCTTATGAAAAATTTTGTGATATATCTTATAATGAGTCATCGAATGTTTCTGATAATGATATTGTATGCATTGATTCATATGATAGTTATAGAGATAAATCTTGTATTGAATCATGCTGTGAGTTTTATTATGAAAGCATGTCATTGAACAGACAACTAGAAAAGGATTCATTTAAAATTCATAAGTCTCTAGTTAGAATGTCTTATCATAAAACATTTCTGAAAATTTAAAACAAAAGGTTGGCTAAACAATTAGAGGAATTAAAAGATTATCATGCCACCTTAGAGAAGAAAAGCATGAAGAAAATATTGAAAATAATATGTCAGGAGGAAGAAATGGGAGATAATAAACCCTTAGGTCATAAAAAGAAAAATCTTTTCAAAAAGGGTTCAAAATCACTTAATAAATCTCATACAAACTTTTATGCCTCATCTAGCAAACATAAGATTAGTAAGAATAGTCTTTCATGAAAATTCAAAACTTGCTTACAACATAAAAGAAAAGGGCACAACAGGTTTAATTGTTTAGTTGGAGGTGCCGGAGGCTTAGAAAAAGAAATGAAGTGGATAATCATGAAAGCAAACCCCATAAGACCTTTGGAAAAATGGATCTAAAGTAATATTACATAATCATTTAATCCATCTTTAGTTTCTAGGTTTAGGGGTAGTGATGACCAAAAGGTTAGGAAGTGGTCCTTGCTTAAAATATCAAATCTTGGTATATGCATTCATTATATAATATTGTTTTACCAAGAACCTTTAGAGAATCACGTCAGTGTGGAAATACATGTAATATCTCCAATCTAAACTTAATGCATATATATCATAATGATTGGTGAAAATATGAAAACATTGGCAGTTTGCTGAAATAAAATCCACTTCCAAATGAACATGGCATCTTTGCCAGGTAATTAATTTCAAATGCTTAATCCATACTTGAATGTACAATTCTTAAGTTAAGCATATATTTTCCATTACACAAGCTTGTGGTTTAGGGAATTTCACACTATATATCACATAATCCTAAACCCATCCTTGAACTTAAAAGTCTTGAACAAGTCGAAGTCATAACTCTTGGTATAAGCATTGTTTACCAAAATTCCATATCTATAGTGCGCTTATTAAAAATCATCATTCTTAATCAAATTAGAGGTAGCCTGGGAGGGATTCAAGTTGTTCATCGAATTATAATGATAAAATCCCTTTGAGCTTCAAATGTAAAAGTTATCTAATTTTGATTTATGTAGAAGCTCTCTCCTTCATAGGAATTCTTTTCCCTTTCACGATCATATTCGCCAAAGACTCTTCCTATCCCCTGGTTCGTATCCTTGCTCATAGTTATAATCATATCTAAAGGATACATTCCATTCATCAAAGAGCAATGTTCAAAAACTCATATACTCCTAGCTGCTCTTTGTCAAAAAAGTGTGAACATATTAACTAGCATGAAAACATTTTTGAAAATGTCCACTCCCAATGAATACTCTTCGAACTTAACATAAATTTTAATCATTAAGAGTATTTAATCCTATGTCTCTCACACGTATTGAGATTCATAAGAAAAGAGGTAAGGTTGGCTTATGACCTTAAAAAAATATTGTTTGTGACTTTTTGGTCCTTTAAGCCTAAGCATTCAAAGCCAAGCTAAAATTATTGAAAATCTTATAACCTTGGTTGGAGAAAGTAGACTGTTGACCTTATAGGTCACGCCCAGTTTTGATAATGACAAATACCTGTTATATTTAATAAGTGTTTGAGATTATATGCAGGAACTCTAATTGGCAGATCATAATGCACAAAGAGAGATTGAAGTTGAAGACCCAATTTTTGTTGTATTATATTTCTTTTTTATGTAAAGGGTATGTAATAGTAATTAGGTTTTATGGTTTGTAATAATCACACACACATCACATTCATGATCTAATAAGTAAGTTCAAACCAAAAATAACTGAAATAAGACCTAGAAATGACCCTAAGACACTCACTCACTCACTTGTATGTGTTAGTCATTTGAATAGGGTGTTTGTTGGCTGAAACAAGACCGAAATGCACTAAATGTGCACACTTGATCGACCAGAATTTCATGTACAATTTGCCCCCGGTCGACCGAACTCTTGTAATTCACTTGACCCTAGTCGACCGAACACCGCAGGAGTCAACTTTATTGACTTCCTAGTCGACCAAGCATATTTTGAATATCACCAACCTGGTCGACCGAGTTCCCATGTGTGAGAATTCAACTATTCGGTCGACCGACCAGCTCAATTCAAAATGGTCCTGGTCGACTGAACCTTGCAAAAAGGGAAAATCACCTTTGGACATACGAGTCTGGTCGACCGAACTCATAGTTCATTTCACGCCCGATCGACCGAACCCCAAGAACTTCAGTTAATCGAACTTGTCCTGGTCGACCGGTGCTTTCAGGTTAGTCTGAATTTTTTACCGCAGTTAACTCTGTTAAGTTAGGTTAATTCAATTAAATAACATTAAATCTTTTCTAATAATTCCACTTGAATCCTTAACGGTTATAATCCAAGGGAAGTCTATATATACCCCTTCATTTGGAATAATTAGCAACAAGATTAGCAAATCAGATTAGCAAATTTTCTCTCAAATTCCAAAATTCCTACTACTCATTCTTAAGCTCCATACACTCACACTTACATTCTCTTATTGCCAAAATCCTTCGTAAGTTTGATTTGAGTGTTGTTTACTCTAAAGGTTTTCTCTCCTTTGGTTTGTGATTGATTGATACAATTTTTCTTGAGAGTCAAACCTAAGTATTCTTAGGGGACTTTGTTAATAGGTCTCTCCTAAGAAGACTTCCTTTGAACTTCTGAGTATTGCATATTCATTGCAATATCTTATGATGTTCGTATTTGTTTTTGGATTGCAAAATCTTTTCAAAACATTTTCAAATATCTTATGTGACTTATCTTGACATACTTTTGAAAAGATATTTGTTTATGTGCTAAAAAAAAATATTTGTTGCAATATTCATTGATTTATATCATTTGTTGAATACAAAGATTAAACTCCTTTTGCAAACCAAGCATATACATTACTTGAGCTTTATACGATTGATAAAATCTATTGGTTGAAATATATGAGGGTTGATTGATATCTTTGTTTAAGCATTTAGATTGAATACATCTTGTGATACAAAGATCATACTAGTTCACACTCTCACGCACTGATTACATCAACTGCAAATATATTTGAGAGCATATATTAAACCACATTGAGCTTACATATTATATCATTTGGTTGTGTATGTGATTGCGTGTAACTGGGTACATATCTGTTTTACATGAAAGCATAATCACTGTACCAATATTCATTGTTGTAAAATCTAAGTGTTCTAAACATGGCCTAAGGGGGCGATAATCCAACCCGGTAAGGATTGGTTGTAAAGGTTGAGGTCAGCCTTGTGCTAATTGACTTGGTTTGTTTAGGTGCCGCTCCACCCATTTAAGTGATCAATTATAGTGGTAATCCTTGTGCTTGTTAGCCAAGGCGGGGACGTAGGCAATTGGCCGAACCTCGATAACATTTCTGCATGTCACTCTTCCCTCATTGTTTTCTAGTGCTTGTGTTGTTAATTAGACTGCTTTATTTAATTGCTGGTACATATTACAATTGAATTACATTACTTGCATTAGATTGACCATAGGGTTATGAGTATACTGTTGTTAGGAAATTTACCTAGGGTTTAAATTTTAAAAGTACCAATTCACCCCCCCCCTTCTTGGAATCACGGTAAAGCTAACATAGACAATTAAGAAAAGGTGCAAATTGAATAAGTGCATAACTCAGGGGAAGCATTTCTCTTCATGAATATATATATATATATCTATTAAATGCTCTCATAATTTTTATCTTTTATGCTCAAATGTCTTCATAAGAAAAGCACTAAATTCCTACTATTCGTTATGCGTTAAATGATTATATTTTCTAATGGATGGTTTATCTTATATATCATTTGTTGATTGCTACCTGATTACATGCTTAGTTTAGAACGCCTCCTGCATGGTGGATGTAGTTGATGTGAATTGCATGCTGGTAGTGGATTATAAGTTCTTGCTTGCTCAAATTAAACTGAATATTGCTTGCTTGAATCTATTAGGTATAGGTTTTATGGAAAAATGTCCTATATACAAATGGCATACTGCCGAAATTTTGCTAGGATTTTCCCATATAAAACCTTGTATTAAAGATGATTATGATAAAATTAACATTAAAATATTTTTGAAAGGATGAGTGAAAACTAATTGAAAATTAGATTTTATCCTTGCATAATCATCAGGTAGTTAGGAGAGCTGAGCACCTTTCCTATAGAAAGAACTTATAGGACTCGCATGCATCACTATCATTTATTGAAATATTGGGGCTCTTCTGATATCCCTGAACATTATATCCTGCACGTAAAGTTCTATGATTTGATATGAAATGTTCTTGGGTCATGAATTGCATAGAATACATTAATATCTATTTCTGATGCAATTGTTCTCTACAGGGATGACTATACTGGTTAAAGATAAATATTGTTAATAAATATCCAATATAGTTGTTGAAAAATGGTTTGTGTGCTCACTTATACTTTGGCATATTCAATGAAATCAATCCCTTGCAAAGTATAAGTACTTTATAGTATCTAAGAAATAATTCAAATTGATGGGGGGAGCATCTAAAATTAAAATGCCTATCATATTATGCTCACAAACTTTTGAGGCTTAGATATGTTTTAAATATAGTGTGGCATGTGCTTAAATGAAATGATATTATTGAAATTCTTAATTTAAAGCATGATGTTTATTATTGCCACAATCATCTATTTTGTCATATGATCCTTGTTTTGAATTTGCTATATTCTTAGGATTTACATGGTTGTATTTTTCTGGTCATATTTTATTCTCTGCTTAAATGCCTACCAGAAAATTTGTACTTGCTTACATGAGCTTTGAAGTTTGTTTTGCAAGCATCACCCCTAGTATCTCTTGACAACATCCTAAGGGGGATATTATATATATATGCAATATGGTTTTAAAGTTGCATAGCTGGTTCATTGATAATACATGAAATGCATATGAACTGTTAGATCATTTTTATACTCAAACCTACTATTTGATATCATATGTCGTGTGCTTTTTAACTCAAATCTTTCACAGGTCTTATGATATGTTTCAATTGCAATGGTTTGTGTATATTTCTGGTCTAATCATGTTTGTTATGTCATTTGAATCTTTAAATGCCCAATTATATAGTTTATGTGCTTAATTGTTAAACTTGTTATTGCTTTATACTCCATGAATTCGTGTTACGTCAATTCGAACTTGCTCGATCTGTTCAATTGCGACCTTATAATGCAATCGCATTCTTCACTCTAATTGCTGTTTTTGTTTATCTATTCCTGATTTATCCAATAGGTCAGTCTAGTTGGTTCTTTGCGCCCAGTTTTGGTGTAGCAGTTATATTTCTATTCATCCTTTTTTTTCAAGGATTTCATAATTGGACGTTGAATCCATTTCATATGATGGGAGTTGCCAGTGTATTAGGTGCTACTCTGCTATGCGCTATTCATGGTGCTACCATAGAAAATACTTTATTTAAAGATGGTGATTGTGCAAATACATTCTGTGCTTTTAACCCAACCCAAGCTGAAGAAATTCTGTGATATGAAATGCATGACTATCATATCTTTTGTATGTTGATAGTTATATTTATGTTTTGAGAATACGGAACTATTTGAGTTGATTGTTGTGGATATATTGTAAATTTAAAACTCATTCAGGTCATTTCTATATAGGTATTTTAGGGAAAATGCTCTATTTTCAAATGGCATGCTGCCAAAATTTCTAAAATTTTTCCCAATCTTATCATGTATTTAAATGATTCATACTCAAATGTTCTACTTACGTATTGTATATTTATAGCCCTTTTTTTTGTTACCAAAAGGGGAAGAAGAGGCAAAAATTGGGTACTTGAAAAAAATTGGAAAAATGTATTGACAAATCTTTAACAATATGCATATTGCTAGGGGGAGCCTTTCAAGGCTACACCCACTTTTTGAATAGTATATTTTTCATCATAAAAAAAGAGAAGATTGTTGACCCTATGGGTCATTCCCTATTTTGATTATGATAAATACGTTGGTATTCAATGTCTATCTAGTTTGTGTACAGATTTATATTAACAAACCAATTGATGGCATATGAAGTAAAGCATGAAGACCTCGGCATATTCATTAATTGTTTTAATATATTTTGGGTCTGTAATAATTTCGTTTCAAAAGGGTTTGTAATAATCTCTGCATGTCATGCATGTAGGTTTTGTAAGCTCAAGATAGCCATAGACTAACCATAGGGTACCGAATGTCATTAGGGCACCCTTCGGTCGACTGATGCTGAATTTTTTTAGTGTCCTCATAGACCCTAGAAAGACCTTAGGTCCCTATAAAAATGAAGAAAATAGTCCCCATAATCACTTATAATATCAGGGGAATTAGTTGAAGTGAAAATGGACTAAACAGGCAAAATTTGTGAAAGATTGGGCGATCGAGCCCCAAGAGTTCAAAACTCCTCGAGTTCCCGAACTGTTGAGAAGTCAACAGTTTGACCATGCTTCGGGTGACCGAACCTATTTTGACGCTATCTCCCTCGGGCACCCGAACCCTTTAAAAAAGACATTTCACCAACTCAGGCTGCCGAGCATTTTAGTTCAAATAGGCCCCGGACGACCGAACACGTGCGTTTGGGCTACCGAACCTAGGACCGGGCACCCAAACCTACGGACAAAATGCTACTGACGTTTGTTCAAGCTACCGTACCAAAACTCTGGCGACCAAACCACTTTTAAGGCTTTGTAAAAATGTGTCTGTCTGGGCGATCGAACCTCAATTCAGCCACTCAAACCCTGCCATGTTAAAATTATTTTAACTAAGCTAAACACGGGTTAATAAGGGTTAATACTTCCTAAGCATTTTGAAACTTTTCTAATAATACCTAATAGGTCCCAAGCAGTTATATTTTTGACCTTGTCTATAAATATGGGTTCATTTGTGAAGATTAGGGGAAGATTAGCAGAAAATCATTAATAAAAATACTCTTTATTTTAAAATCCTATCCTTGCTCAAGTACTCTTATATCTCCATTCCCTTGATATATTTTAGTATTGTGAGATCATAGTGGTTGTGCTAGTGTATATTAGGTATTGTTAATACTCCCATTATTCTTGTTTGATTGATTGATTTTGGGGGAGTTTAGTTAAGTTTATCCCACAGATTTCAATATTATAAATCTTGTGTTAGGATAAACTAACAAGCTTAGGGATCTTTGCATTGTCATTGCAAGATTCCCTCAGCTTTGACTTTATTGTGCAAAAACATTTTCTACAAGCTATAATATTTTTCAAACTACTCTTGAGCTTATTACATTGAAGGAAGATATTTTGAATTAGTTTCAATATTTGATTAAGCATCTTTGAAACCCTAGTTTACTATTGAGATTTTATATTTACTGTTTCAAAGAAATAGCTTGATTAGAACACTCTTAAGCATATTAGTGATAATACCTTATTGAGTGTTGCTTACATAAAATCACATCACTGAACTTACATTTCCTATATGGTTGATGTGTGATTGATTGAGTATATTATGCATATTTGGGTACATATCTGCTTTACTTAAGAATCATAATCACTATACCAGTTATTTTGGGAAAAAATATTATTTTATTCTAGGTGTGGCCTGAGGGGGCAATAATCTAGCCCGTAAGGATTGTTAGGGCTTTCTCCACCCCGCAAGAAGAATTTGTAAAGGTTGAGGTCAACCCTATGCTAATTGACCTATTTATAATCGGTGCCGCTCCACCCATTTAGTGAGCTTTAGTGGAATTCTCAGGCTTGCGAGTTAGAGACGAGGACATAGGCATAGTTGGCCGAACCCCAATAACATATCTAGTGTTGATATTATTTTCTGCAATTTACTTTCTGCACCTGTATGTTTATGTTTATCGTTTAAATATTTGATTGGGATTGTGAATACATAGAAAGACCCTAGGTTTCTGAAATACTGCTTGCTAGATTAGTTGAACCTAGGGGATTAATTTTTAAATACCTAATTCACCCCCCTCCCTTGGGAATACACCAAGGCTAACAAGTTTAGAAAAATTAGTAAATTTCCACTCCCTATATTGCTGCTGCAGGAGCACATTAGTAGGGTGGAAAGTAGTAAATGTACTTTCAAGCATGTCTTCATTAATAATATTTTAACTGCATAATTTTAGTTTCGAGCCAATCTTATGTAGAGCTGAGTTATATTCAACTGACTGTTTTAAAATCTTGCAACCTCATGGGCAACCATTCATGTTGAGCAATTGATAAAATCACAGTCTTTTGATGATCAAATATATCCTTTAATTTTTTTTTTTCATAAGATAAATGGATCTTTGATAGTGAGGTATTCGGTATTTTATTCTTCATTTAAATGATGTCAAAGGAAGATTATAGTTTTTGCGTGATCCTGCAGGGATGCGGTATTTTTTTATTTTAAAATAGTGTTTCCCAAGTTCATTGCATTTAGATGGATATCAACATCGAGTATCCATGATAAATAATTGTTGCCTTTGATATCAAGGGGGACAAATTCAACTTTGCTTAGGTTTGACATATGATATTTGTTAGAATTGGTGTTTTCCCAAGAGGTGGGGTGAATTGGAATTTAAAACTTTTTCTCCTAGGTTAATCTATCCTACAACAGTATATACACAACCTAGGGTCTGTCTATTCAATTTCCAAATGCGTAGATAAATATAATGTGAAATTTAAGTCATACGCATCATTCACCCATAACATACATGTGCGGTAAATATAAAGTGCGGAAATATAAATGAACACACGATATGTTATCGGGGTTTGGCCAACCGTGCCTACGTCCCCGCCTCAAGCTCGCAAGCAGGAGGATTCCACTAATAGCTCACTTAAGGGTGGAGCGGCACCGTTTACAACCAGGTCAAATTAACACAGGGCTGACCTCAACCTACACCAGGTCAATTAGCGGGGCTGACCTCAACCTACACGCCTTAACAAGATGACGCACCTAGCTTTCCTAACCGGGTCTAAGCCAATCCGGGACTATTCCAGGGCTAGTCTCCCTCTTCAGGCCCGTGCCTGGAAATACAACCAAAGTGTATTACAATGAAATGGTACAGTGATTGTGCTTTCAAGTAAAGCAGATAAGTACCCAAATTCGCGCAATAATATACACCACAAATATGATTCAATATGTAAGCTCAATGTGGTCTAGATGATTCAACTCTCAAAGGTATTTTCTATCGGTGTAAAGCGTACGTGAGAGTGTCAAACAAACAATCTTTGTATCACAAGATATTCAACAAATAGTTTCACACAAAGATGTCAAGTCTTATGTATTTCAATCATTAAGATATCTCAAGCATGTATGTATTAAACGATGTATATGCTTGGTTTGCAAAAGACGTGTAATCTTTGTATTCAGCAAATAATATATGAGTGAAAGAATATTGCAACAGAGATCACAATCACACAAGCAAATATCTTTTCAAAGTATTTTGCAATATAAAAGTATAATAGATATTTGGAAGTGTTTGAAAAGTTTTTTGCAAACAAAAACAAATACACTCTTCTCAAGATCTTGCAATGAAGGTGCAAGCTTAGAAGATCTAACAAGGTTTTCTAAGGAAATGCTTATTAGCAAAAGCCTCCTAAGAATCCTTAGGTTTGGCTCTCAAGAAAATCATGTCAAACAAGTAACATAAGGAGAGCAAATCTATTAAACAAAACACTCAATCAACTTACAAAATATGTAGGCAATGATAGAAAGCAAGTATGAGTGGTTTTGAGTAATCAAATGAGTATTATAGGGTTTTGGTTTTTCAAAGAATTTTCCCTAATCAAAGTGGCTAATTTTTCTTTTAATCTTTACAAATGAACCCACATATATAGCTATGGAAGGAAATATGACCGTTGGGGACCTATAGGGTATTATTAGAAAAGTTTAATGATGTTTAAGGCATTTTAACCTTGTTTAGAAAAATATTAACCACGGTAAAAATTGGACCAACCCGAGAGGTCCGATCGACCAGAAATGGTTTGGTCGACCAGGACTCAAGTGGCTCGGTCGACCAGGGGCATTTTGAACTGAGTGGTCGATCGACCGGGCAAGGGCGATTTTCCAAAACTCCAAGGTTCGGTCGACCGGCCCCTTTTTGAACTGCATGGTTCGGTTGACCAGACCATTGGGAATCCTCCCAAGACCCCTCGGTCGACCAGGTAGTTGGAGTACAAATCTGGTCGGTCGACCGGGAGGTCAAACTGTTGACTCCTAGGTGGTTTGGTCGACCGAGCCAAATTGAACTGAATTGGCCGGTCGACCGAAAGTGCACCAAGTGTGCATTTCGGTCCCGTATCGACCCAAATTCTTATTCAAGTGCCTAACAAATATATGTGAATATGTGTGTGTCCTAAGGTCACTTGGGGTCCAATTTGAAAGCACCGAAAAAATCCGGTGTCGGTTGACCGAACCCTAGGGTCTTTCTACGATCCTTTCTCATTCATGGTTCGGTTTGAGCTTCGTAGTAAATCATACATGTGATATGCGTGAGCTTATTACAAACCGAATGCCCTAATTACTATTACAGACCAATATAAATATATTACAAAGAATATGATTTGGTCTTCAAGCTTTTCTTGCTTTGTGCACATCTTGATCTTATCATTCTTGATTCCTGCACAAAACCTCAAACGTTCATTAGATACAATGAGTATTTGTCATAATCAAAACCGGGCGTGACCAATAAGGTCAACAATATTAACAATAATAAGACAATTAGAAAAATAAAATATTAAGCTAAAATAAAACTGAGATAATAATAAATATAATATTACTTCTACCCTTCCAGAGGTACTTAAATATGTTTCTTCAGGAACATTACTTTTCCTCAATTTGTACTCTTCAGGAGTATGATTTCAATTACAACATGAAAATGGGTAATAATTTATCATCTCTTTCGGAGGTTAAATGTACTACCTCATCTGGAGGATAAACGTCTCACCTCTTTAGGATGTTTATTTTAACAATATCTTCGGAAGGTTAAAAATATACCCTTTTCAGGAGGTAAATATTTACCATCTCTTCTAGAGACTAGATACATAACCTTTCAGGAGGCCTATCTCTTCAGGAGATTAAATATGTAGGCAGAAAACTTTAAAAAAAATATAGCTTCTTCAGGAGGACTATCTTACCATCTCTTCCGGAGATTAGTACTCTTTAAACTTTAAAAGAGACATATTTTCTTCTAGAGAATATTATACTCTTGTGGAGTAAAACTTATAAGAAATAAATTAAATATGATTTAAAGAAATATCTTAGATAATTAGACTCTTATGTTAATAACGTCTTGTAAAAAAAAGAAAAATAAATAAAGATGAGACAGAAATTTTACGTGGTTTGACTATACCTACTTCATGGGCAGATGGGATAAAAAACTTCACTATCACGAAAGGAATTACAAGATTATTTGAAACCATCTTATACAAAATATCTCTCTTCTTTCTATCTCTCATCTGCTATCATCCTTTCTATTCGTAAGCCTACTCTAAGCCTTATGTGTGTATATAGCAAATGAGAGATATAAAGAAGAGAGATATTTTGTACAAGATTGGTTTCAAATAATCTTGTAATTCCTCTCATGATAGTGAAGTTTTTTATCCTAAATGAAAGGGAGAGAGGGCCCTTTTATAGGGCAATAAGGATAGCACATAATTTATGGTGGTCGAAAATGAAGGTACATAATTTATGGAGGTGGAAAATGAAGGGGTGATGACCATTAATTTTTATGGTTTTCATATCACCTAGGTTATTTATTAATTATCTCTTTGTCGGAGGAATGTGTAAGTAATCTATGAATTAATTGACGAGTTTACAAATGCGACTTAAAAATAAGTATATTAAACGTGAATTCAATTAATATTAAGAGAGCCTAATGATATTATTTGGTCAAACAAAAAGAAGGATGGATTACATCATTAATTAATCATTTGGATGCTTTGATGTATAATTTTTATATCTACTTATATTGAAATCTTTCGTAACATTCATTAATAATTGCCCATTGCTCAACCCAATAGAATTGTGAATACTTAAATTAATGGCAAATCTGTCCCTCCATGCCTTAGGTTACTTTTTGGACACATGTTGTCACGAGCCAAGCTTGTTCAAGGCATTATGCTTGCCTATGATTGCTTGTCTCGTGTGTTTGGAATGAGTTTTCAATATGTAAATGTTAATGTAAGGCAATTTTCTAAAAGTAGTTTTTCCCTAGGCTAAAAAAAACAGTATGGCTCCTCAGTCACTTTAATGTTTCCTAGTACTAGAGTAAGAATAACATAGAAAGCTCTTTAGAGGAGGGTGAGTGCTCATCAACTTGTAAAACTCAATAGCTATTGTCAACATATTTAGCCTACTTGCCTCCCTCGCTAGACACACGATGTTAACGAAGGTGTTGTTAATGAATTACGTTACTTCAATTTAAACAAGAGTGCTTTAGCTAGCGCTGGACGGTCCATTCAAAAAGGTGTGAAATATTTGGCCTGTGACACCTAGTATAAAAGCTCGGTTAGTTGCTACATGAATTCGGTTGCGTTCATTATGGATTAGTAAAGCTTTGGTAAATGACCATGCCAACCAATGCTAAGAGAATTAGTATGCAAGAAGAACAAGTTGAGATGGCAGCCAATAATGTGGCCATAGAGATGGCCCGATTGATGAAACATGTTGATTAAGTGGAGGGATCACAAAAGCATCAACATAATTCGATGGTGGAAATGTTAGAGGACTTTCACCATGTTGTGGAAACCTTACAAGCTTAGATAACTAATTTGACTACAAAGATGAATGTGATGGTTCTTGCTATGGGAAACTCTAACACTTCAAGGTTTAGAAAGACGAAGGTACTAGAACCTAGGACGTATGGTGGTGCCCGTGATGCTAAGGAGTTGGAGAAATTCTTGTTTGATATGGAGCAGTACTTTCACGCTTTGAGGATGGACTCAAAATAGGTGAAAGCGGATATTACGACTATATACTTGGTTGGTGACGCCAAACTTTTGTGGTATACTAAAAACAATGAAATTGAAAATGGATGTTATGCAGTGGATTGTTGGGTAGACTTGAAAAGAGAGCTCAAGGCCCAATTCTTTCCTGAGAATGTTGAGTACAATGCTAGGAAGAAGTTGAGAGACCTCAAGCATACTGGGTCAATCAGGGAATACGTGACACAATTTTTTTCTTTGATGTTGGATATCAGAGACAATTAGGAAAAATACAAGTTTTTCTACTTTCTTGAGGGGTTGAAAGCATAGGCAAGAACAGAACTTCATAAGAAAAGAGTTCATGACTTGTCTACCCCACAAGCTACCACAGAACACTTGACTGACTACGTTGGTGATAATATTGCTTCATCCAAAGAGTTTGGTGTAAGGGGAAATAGCAAAACCTCTTTCAAGAAGGGCAAACCCAAAAGTGGGGGAGCCGACTATAAGGCATCAACTTCAAAAGAAGCTTCATCGTCTCAAGGGTTTAACACACCCACTGGAAAGAGTATAATTTCATGCTACTTATGTTGAGGCCCTCACAGGGTTGTTGAGTGACCTCACAAGGCATCACTCAAAAATACTATAAAACTGATTCGAATAATCTAAATATCTGAATAACTAACTGAATGTCTAAATATCTATATATCTGAATATCTAAATATCATGGTTCTAAAGTCATGGTAACCTGAAAATGCTACAAATCATGTTTCTGAATATTTTGTAAATTGTCTATCTATATGTATACTGGGAATTTATAATTCTATATAACATATATATATATATATATATATATATATATATATATATTTCATGATATTTTGAGAACTGTATAAATTCTGTACTGAATAAATACAAACTCATGCCACACACCAAATAAAACTCATGCATTAAAATATGTATAAATTTATATTCTGACATATTCAAAATCACACCCTGTACTCATATTCAAATATTATAATTGATACTGCTAAAAATTCTTGAATTTTCTAGCATAGCATATTTCCCTTACATATCTGACTAGAAGGCTTGCCTCCAATTCCACTCTCACGCCCTCAGCGTACTATCCTCAAAATTATGAAATAATACATATATACCAATTCCTCATTAAACCACTCCCCAAATGATCATCTCATTCATATTTCCTAAACCTGCATACCCGTAATTTTCTAAACTATAATTTACTTGGGCTCCTCGAAAAATATCTACTGGGATCCTCAAACCATGCTGCAGAGTCCTAAAACACCCTATCCCTGAAAATATAATATCCTAGTTTTATTCCACAAAACTCTAATAGATTATCATATAATACACAATCTGAACTCAAATAAGCCTACTAATACTGAAAATACCTAAATAATCTACTTACCATGATTTTGGGATGGTGCCCAAGTTGCCCTAATCGACAATCTATTCCGACAGACTTGCATAGAATCTCCCCAAGATCAACACGACGGCTTCTATTCGTTGAAACGGGGAAAAACTGGGCGAGAATCATAGAGAGAAGGAGAGAGAACTGAGTTAAAGAGAGAAATGAAAAAGGGGAAATGAATTTCTCTCGCTGAAATCTGAATTTGGCTATATATACAGAGTGCTCTCCACGTGGACTCGTCAATGAGCCATGACCCCTCGCCGATAAGACAAAGAAGGAGGTTCATTGACGAACACATGACTTTCATTGATGAAATCCAGGTCCTAAAATCCGCCCCTCGGTAAATTATCATCGACGAGAAATGTGTCCATTTCGACGAGCCCAAGAAGACTGTTCATTGACGAACGCTCTGCGTTTGTCGATGAGTCCCTACTAAGTCCCCCTTAAAATTTTCCTTTTCTTCCTTCTTTCTTTATTATTTAATTTCTATAAATTGTCGAGTTACTACATTCTCCTCTCCTTATAAAGTTTCGTCCTCGAAATTTGCTATCTATATTGAACACCATCCTTTGAGGAAAATAGGCTACTTATTACTTACTCTCACTTATGGCGGAGGAATACCGTGGTTACAATTATGGTTCTTGGAGATTACAAATATACTCATAGAAGAAAATTCTCCCAAAACCAAAATACTACCTATCCTATAATCTAAAATATAATTATACATTCATCACTTTGTACTGAATAAAATAAAATTATTGTTATTAGAATAACACTAACTATTACTATATCCCACTAAACATGTGTGAGTATTTCTGTCTAATCCCTTCTTCAAGCTCCCACGAAACTTTTTCCACCGCATGATTCCTCCACAAGACTTTTACTAATGATATTTTCTTACTGCGCAATTCCTGTTCCTTCCTGTCCAAAATCTGCATTGGGGTTTCCTCATAAGCCAAGGTATCACTGAGTTCTATCTCTGCATAACTGACCATGTGAGAAGGATTTGGGACGTACTTCCTCAGCATGGAAACATGAAATACATCATGTATTCTAGACAGAGTTGGTGGCGGAGCTAGCCTGTAGGCAACTGACCCCACTTTCTCAAGTATCTCGAATGGGCCAATGTACCTAGGGCTTAGCTTACCCTTCTTCCCAAATCTCATAACTCCTCTCAGTGGAGCTACCTTCAAAAATACTCGATCTCCTATATCAAACTCTAACTTCAGGCGGCGAGTATCTTCGTAACTTTTCTACCGATGCTGAGCTGCACTAATTTTGTCTTTAATTAGTCAAACTTTACCATATGTCTGCTGCACCAATCCTGGTCCTAGAACTCGCCTCTCACCCACTTCATCCCAGTACAGTGGAGAACGGCACCTCTTACCATATAACGCCTTGTATGGTGCCATGCCGATGCTGGCCTGATAGCTATTATTATATGTAAACTCCACCATCGGCAGATACTGGGTCCAACTTACCCCAAAATCCAGCATGCAAGCTTGTAACACATCCTCAAGTATCTGAATCTTTCTCTCCATCTGCCCATCAGTCTGAGGATGAAAAGTTGTGCTAAATTCTAACAGTGTTCCCCTAGCCTCCTAAAAGCTCTTCCAAAACCATGAAGTAAATTGAGGATCTTGGTCTGAGACTATAGATACCGGCACACCATGGGTGCGAATTACGTCCTAAATGTACTGCTCTTCTAGCCTATCCATAGAATAGCTAAATTTAATAGGGATAAAGTGAGTGGTCTTCATCAGTCGATCCACGACCACCTAAATCGCATTTTGTCCCTATCGTGCTGGCGGTAGCCCTGCCAAAAAATCCATACAGACGTGATCCCATTTCCACTCAGGGATGTAGAGTGGCTGCAACTGCCCCACAGGTCTCTGGTGCTCAGCCTTTACTTGCTGGCACGGCAAACACTACTTCAGAAATTCAGTAATATCCCTCTTCATGTCGCTCCACCAGAAGGATTCCCGTAGATCCCAATACATTTTAGTACTACCTGGATGCACGGTGTATAGGGATCTGTGTGCCTCTTCAAAAATAGTCCTCCTAATCTCGGCATCTTCAGGAACACATAGTCTGGTACGGAACCACAGGGCTCTATCATCTAATATACCGAAATCCTCCTCCTATCCATCTTGCACTTTCTCTATCAACTCTGCTAACTTTGTGTCATTCTTCTAAGCGACTTTAATTCTTTCTTGCAAACTAGGTTGTACCACCAGGTTGGCAATGAAAGCTTGGTGATCCCCCTCTATTAGCTCCACACCTAACCTCTCCAAATTCATCTAGATAGGGTGCTAAATCTCCACTACTGACACTGCTGCTCCTTCTATTTTCCTGCTCAGTGCATCAGTCACCACGTTTGCTTTCCCTAAATGATAGCTGATAATACAATCATAATCTTTGATAAGCTCCAATCATCTTCTCTATCGCATATTCAAATCTTTCTGGGTGAATAAATACTTTAAGCTTTTATGATCAATGAAAATCTCACATTTCCCACCACAGAGATAGTGCCTCCATATTTTCAGAGCATACACCACTGCTGCTAATTATAGATCGTGTGTAGGGTAGTTTTTCTCATATTATTTAAGTTGTCTAGACACATAAGCAATGACTTTCCTAAGCTGCATTTACACGCACCTGAGCCCACTCTGCGACGCATCACTGTATATGACAAAACCATCCTCTCCTGATGAAACAGCTAACACCGGGGTGGTGACCAACCGCCGCTTTAACTCATGGAAGCTCTACTCACATTCATCATACCATTCAAACCTCGCATTCTTTCTCGTGATCCGTGTCAAGGGACTTGATAGTCTGTAAAAAATCATCTACAAAGCGCTGGTAATACCCTGCCAAACCTAGAAAGCTCCTAACCTCCTGAACATTTCTTGACCTTACCCAATCTACCACTGCCTCTATCTTGCCTGGGTCAACAGATATACCATCCCTGAAGATCACATGCCCCAGAAAGGTAACCTATCTCAACCAGAATTCACATATCTTGAATTTCGTATATAGCTTTCTTTCCTTCAATACCTGCAACACTAGCCTCAAATGATGCTCATGCTCCTCAAAGCTCTTTGAGTAGACTAGTATATCATCTATAAATACCACAACAAATTGATCCAAAAAATGATGGAACACCCAATTCATCAGGTTTATAAACGCTGTCGATGCATTCGTCTGACCAAATGAAATAATGAGAAACTCGTAATGCCCATATCTAGTCCTGAAAGTTGTCCTCGAGATGTCCTTCGCTTTAACTTTCACTTGATGATAACTTGACCTAAGGTCGATCTTGGAGTAGACTTGAGTCCCCTGGAGCTGATCAAATAGATCATCAATTCTAGGAAGAGGATATTTATTCTTTATCGTTAGTTTATTTATATCTCTATAATCAATGCACATCTTTATGGTCTCATCTTTCTTTTTCATGAATAAGACTGGCACCCCCCAGGGCGACATGCTAGGCCTGATAAAATCTTTATCTAATAACTCCTATAACTAGTCTTTCAATTCTTTCAATTCAGCTGGAGCCATTCTGTAAGGTGCTTTAGATATCGATGTTGTCCGTGGAAGTAGATCAATTGCAAATTTAAACTCCGATCTGGTGGTAAGCTATATAACTCCTCTGGAAAGACATCTAAAAATTCTCTAACCACTGGAATGTTGGCCTGTTTCAGTTCCTCTTTTGGCAGCTCCTTTATGTAGGCAACATATCCCTAACAACCACCCTGAAGTAGTCTCCTCGCCTATATAGCTGACACCAACTGTGGCGTGGCGTGCACACGTGGCCCCATAAATCAGAATTCTTGCTCTCCTAAGGGTCTGAAGATCACCTCTTCCTAATGGCAATCAATGCTAGCTGCTAGTCAATCCATATCCAAAATGATATCCAACCCCTGCATATCTAATACCATGAGGTCGGCTAGTAATATTTTCTCCTAAATGCCCACTGTAGACACCCTATTTTTACCCCAGCGAGATAGAACAAGGGGTATATTCTTATTTTCATTATTATTATTATTATTATTATTATTATTATTATTATTATTATTATCACTATTATTTTTTTTATTATTTTTATTATTTTTATTCTTCTTATTATTATTATTAGTATTTTTATTATCTTTATTTTATTATTACTTTCTTATAATTATTTGTATTATTTATTATTATTACTAGTAGTATTATCAGTATTACTTTACTACTATTATTTTGGATATATTTATTATTATTATTATTATTAATTATTGCTTTTAATATTTGTATTATTACTTTATTTACTAATTATTATTATTATTATTATTATTATTATTATTATTATTATCATTATTATTATATCTATTATTACCATAAAAGTATAAAAAGAATAAAGAAGAAAAAGGAAAAGAAAAGAAGGATTTTTAGGGTTGGAAATTTTATAAATAGGGGGCGGGGCGCACAGCAAGGAGACAGGCACAGAGACGCCAAAAAACCAAAAAAATAAAAAAACCTAGCCTCTTCTTTTGCTTCTTGTTCTTCTACCAAGCCTGATTCCACCGACACGCACCGCCTCCCTCTCTGCTCTCTCACACAGATCACCCACACGCGGCAGCCCTCTCTTCCTTTCTCTCGTACTGATTTCTCTCAACCTCTCTTCCCCATGATCTTCTCCCTCATCTCCATCTCCAATCTCCCTCACAACCATATTCTACCATCTTTACATCCAGCAACCGTCACGCACGGCCGTCCCCAAGACGCTCAGCACACAAGCAGTTCTTTACTCCGGCGTACATAGCTGCCGAGCGAACTCAGCAGCTTCGGCGACCCGCCGCCGCTCCCTGCAGGTCTAGCTACATCAGCTCCCCAACCTGCAACCCAGACCGCCCAACACGTCGTCGCACCAGCCACTCACGCCCCGCTCCGGCAACCACCGTTCGCACCAGTCACAGACAGCCCTCCTACAACCCGGCGTCTCAGCCCTCCTCTGCTCTCATCGTCATTGGAAAAGCTTGCAGCTTTACGCACTCAGTTGTGAGCACTCACCCCTCTGTAAGCTCCCCTGTACACACACATGCACAACACACACACAGAGGCACGCAATTTCATTTTATTTTTGTTATTTTGTTTTATATTATTTTTATTTATTTCTCTTATGATTTTGGTCATTACTAATATCTAATATTCGGGTTTTGTTTTGTTTTGTTTTTTTTTTTATGCAGGTATGTGTAATATTTAATGTTTTTTTTTATTATTGTAATATATAGTTTTCATGTTTAGGCTTTTATTAATATTATTGTTATAGGTGTTGGATTATTATTTAATACTTTATTATATGTCCATATTTATTGTTAGAATATTGGTTTAAAGTGCTTATGTTCTCATTATATTTTCAATCATTGTGATATACTTATTTATTATTTATGGTGTCTATGCTATTGTTGTATATTATCCTGACGGCTTTTATTTATTTTAGTATATATTGTGTTATTTAGGGTTTTGCATCATTAAGATTTTAGATCTTTTTATTATGTTTAGTATTCTTGATTTACTGTTATTTAAGTTAAACTTTTTATTGATATTGTACTAGTCATATTATCATATTATTTAGGGTTTTGACTAATATTGTACATTAATATTAAGGCTCTAATTATTTCCAAGTTATTATTATTATTATTATTATTATTATTATTGCCTATTATATTTAGGGTTTTGATTGGTTTCCATGTTATTAATATTTTTAGGGTTTAATTGCCTCTATATAGATTGTTTATTAATTTTAGGGTTATGAGTGTTTCCATATTGTTATCACATTTCAACTTTGGGGTTTGATATCTTTCCAAATTATAAGTGCATATTTTTTAGGATTTTTGATTTGTTTCCATATTATTGCACGTTGATTTTTTTCTTTAGGGTTTGATTATTTTTATATTATTGTATATTATTGCGGTTTTGATTGGCATTGTATATTTATTTTACGGTTTGTCTAATTCTATAATTTCGTCTTATTTGTTTCCATGTTTGTTTATATTACATTTAACTTTTAGGGTTTGATTTATTGTCATGTTCTTAAATATTTCTTTTATTGTTAATATTAGGATTTGATTAGTGTTATGTTAAAGTTTCGATTATTTATAGTGAGGGTTTTTGCATGTATTTGTTAAGATATATTTTTATCACATTGTATAGTTATTAAAATTATGATATATTCGTATGATTAGTCTAGTAGTATTATTATGGTATAATATTAATATTTACGTGTTATGATATATATAAATATTAAAGTGGTATTATAATATTGTATTGGTATTTATGTGTTATTAATATTATGAGATATATATGTGTTATTATTATAGTAGTATTATTATTACAGGTAATGTATTATCATTATAATATATTAGGACTATTATTATCACATATTTCTGGAATTTTCAACTATATCCTATGTTTATATTTTGTATTGCGGTATCCATTATTTCTAGTATTTTGGTATTATTTTAGTAAGTATTTTTGTGTGGGTATATCCCTATGATTTTAATGCTGGGGTATGAGCCTTCGGGCTTCACGTACCTTTAGTTCTGAGGGAATATGTAAATATTTAGATTTTACATATATTTCTGTATTATTTATTTACTTATTCATTTATTTATTTATTCACTTTGCACGTGTATTAATAAATTTACTAGAGGAGTAATTTTAAAGACTTTTTAGATTAACTTAGGGATAATTCTAAATTAATTAGGTACCGTTCGTAAGAACGGGCGCGTAGGGGGTGCTCGTACCTTCCCCTCGCGTAACCGAACTATTGACCCCAGCTCTGGTAATGTCGACCCATTTTACCCCTAATGGGATAGAAATCATGTGTTCTAACCACGCTAAAAGGATACTGACGACTCCGACATTTCTTATTTTTCCTTGAAAATTAAAATTGATTTTGATTTCGCTGCTCGGGGCACACGCCCTCCGGGACGTCGCGACACCCACTAGATAGTCTTTAAGTACCCTCCTACAGCTCACCACTGATCTAGTCGACGTAGCTACAAACAACTCAATATCTAGAAACTATGTCTCAAATCCAGACAATCTAATATATCTTGATGACACAAACGAGTGGGTGTCATCTGAATCAAACAAAACAACAGCTTTATATGGTAAATCAATAAGTGTACCTATAATAACGTCTTCGGTAGCCTTGGTGTCTCCCGGCGTCAGATCATAAACCCTCGCTGGGGTTACATTCCTCTGCTAGACTCCACGAGGAGCCTAATGACCACCTCGGAATGGTTTGGGAGCTAGGGCCTAGGTTGGAGGTCCTGGGTATGCTCATGCATATGGCCGGGTCTCCCACAATGATAGCAGATGTCTCTTCCTGCTCGACACTCTCCCAGATGTTTCTTCCTGCACGTCTGACACATAGGGTAGTTCTGCACACCCTGATTCTTACGAGGTCCCATCATCTGCCTCTGACCTTCATTATAATGGTCTCCTCTCCATGGGCCTCGGATGGAACCTGCCTAGAAACCCTGAGGCGTGGGTCTCTTCCACTGACTCTGAGTTGTTGTACCTCTCTGCATGCCACTCTCAATAATCGCAGCTCTGTCCATAATCTCTGCGAATGTTTGAGCCCAAAATCCAATAACCTGCTCAAACAAATTCTGCCTTAGGCCTTCCTCAAACTTCTACGCCTTCTTCTCCTCATTCGGTGCTAAATGTGGGGCAAACCGAGACAACTCTATGAAGCGAGCTACATATTGTCGTACTGTCAACTATTCCTGAGTCAGGTGTAAGAATTCGGCCACCTTCGCTCTCCTAATGGTGGCGAGGAAATACCGGTCGAAGAATAACTCCCAGAAATGGCTCCACGTCACTACTACCAGATCAAGCCTTTGTTCCACAATCAACTTCTCCGATCTCCACCAGCATTTTGTCTCCCTAGTTAGTTTGAACGTCGCAAATACTATCTTCTATTCGTTCGTATATGGAAGCACTGCCAACATATCCTCAATGTCCTAGACCCAATTCTCAGCTGTTAAAAGGTCCGCTCCTCCAGAAAATGACGGAGTTCTCACCCGCGTAAACTACTCAATTATGTAGCTACGCTCCCTCAAGCTTCTGGCCATCTCAGCCATCACTTGTTGGGTGATGCTACGCAATACCGCATCTAAATCTCTACCCCCCATACTGGAAAATCCTGCTCCATCACCTTCAACATTCGTACCACTGCTCCCTGAGTCCATCTTGAAAAGACAAAGAACATAATTTAAGGATCTTATCTCCTATACAGATCTAATTTATTTCATTTAACTGAAATCTCATGTTCACGATTAACTACCCTTCTTGATCTTAACTCAAAGTTCAATCCTGCAACCAAGACACACAACCCGAAAATAGTTTCCTATGGCTTTCTTAAAATAGTCACCCCAGGAAAGACATAAAAACTACTATAGAAATCCTGTACCCAGACCACAGAACAAAACCTCAAATCCTTTCTCCTATACTCTGGTATTGTTTCCGTTGTACTCTAAAGTCTACAGAACCTAGGAACTTAGGCTTTGATACCAAACTGTAACGACCTGATTTTTTTTCCATATATAAACTGTAAAATCTCACTACTCTAATACCTTCTAATATAAACCATAACATCATCACGGACCAGGTAGGGACCATAGGACCTATATATCCATAAACTACCTATGCAGCGGAAAGTAGAAAGCAAATATCCACATCAAATATATACAATACCAGAGAGTCAGTATCTCTCCAAAATATATTTACATAACCATTCCCAAAATACCCTTACTTGGACCTAGAGACTACTCAAAAGTGACTTCCCAAAATACTTACCCTCCGAACAGGGCAGTACCCCTCTATCTCGGTGCCTGATCTGCACGCCTACTTGGATCACCTGAAAAGTGGTAAATTATTGGGATGAGACAACTCTCAGTAAGGTGAAATATGCTATTACCAGAGTGTGGCAGATGAGTTACTTATATATATATATATATATATATATATATATTATACTGATAAAAATTCTAAAACTAAGTTAACTGATAAAACAATTTATATTGCAACGCACACCTATATAGTTTAAGATAATACTGTGTTAACTGAACTTCAAACTTATTCATATTGCTAATACTATAATATATCTTATGTTTACTGTAAATCTATATACATATAAATAACTGTGATAATACCCTGGAAAACTGTACGTCATGATTTAACCCCTTATGACAGGGTTGTGCGGCCCGTAGGCGGGACTTAACACTAGTTTGCCGACTAGGATAATTCACCCGAACTCTGAAAGTCAGTTCAGCCTTCTCAACCCTAATTGACAGGGAAGCCTGTCCACAACATAAGCACGATCGACTACTGAAAATCCATATATTATCTAAGTTATGTGGTTACACCCTGAACTGTAAAAACAACGGTACCGTGCTCTACTAACTGAATATAACCAAATAATTCATTAGGGTCTGATACTATATAATACTTGCATTTATAATTATCTTACTATTTTTACCATGATTTTGGAATAACCATAATATTGTAAAACTGATCTGAATAATCTGAATATCTGAATAACTGACTGAATGTATAAATATCTGTACATCTGAATATCAAACTGAATATCTGAATATCATGGTTCTAAAGTCATGGTAACCTAAAAATTCTATAAATCATGTTTCTAAATATTCTGTAAATTGTCTATCTATATGTATACTGGGAATTTATAATTCTATAGAACATATATATATATATATATATATATATATATATATATATTTCATGATATTTTGAGAACTGTATAAATTTTGTACTAAATAAATACAAACTCATGCCACACACCAAATAAAACTCATGCATTAAAATATGTATAAATTTATATTCTAACATATTCAAAATCACACCCTGTACTCATATTCAAATATTATAATTGATACTGCTAAAAATTCCTGAATTTTCTAGCATAGCATATTTCCCTTACATATCTGACTAGAAGGCTTGCCTCCAATTCCACTCTCACGCCCTCAGCGTACTATCCTCAAAATTATGAAATAATACATATATACCAATTCCTCATTAAACCACTCCCCAAATGATCATCTCATTCATATTTCCTAAACCTACATACCCGTAATTTTCTAAACTATAATTTACCTGGGCTCCTCGAAAAATATCTACTGGGATCCTCAAACCATGCTGCAGAGTCCCAAAACACCCTATCCCTGAAAATATAATATCCTAGTTTTATTCCACAAAACTCTAATAGATTGTCATATAATACACAATATGAACTCAAATAAGCCTGCTAATACTGAAAATACCTAAATAATTTACTTACCATGATTTTGGGATGGTGCCCAAGCTGCTCTAATCCACAATTTGTTCTGGCAGACTTGTAGAGAATCACCCCAGTATCAACATGGTGGCTTATGTTCGTTGAAACAGGGAGAAACAGGGCGAGAATCATAGAGAGAAGGAGAGAGAACCAAGTTAGGGAGAGAAAGAAAATAGGGAAAATGAATTTCTCTCCCTAAAACCCGAATTTGGCTATATATATATAGAGTGCTCTCCACTTGGACTCGTCGACGAGCCACAACCCCTCATCGACGAGAGAAAGAAGGAGATTTGTCGATGAACACATGACTCTCATCGACGAAATTCAGATCCTGAAATTAGCCCCTCGGTAAATTATCATCGACCAGACACGCGTCCACGTTGATGAGCCCAAGAAGATTATTTTTCAAAAAACGCTCTACGTTCGTCAATGAGTCCCTACTGAGTCCTCCTTAAAATTTCCTTTCATCCTCCTTGCTTTATTATTTAATTTCTATAATTAGCTGGGTTACGACATATTTGATAATTAAATGATCATGGGTGCTACTTGATTTTGACTGATGTATACTTGTGGATACTATTTGGATTATGAATTCTGTTTAGTCGTGATGTTGTTTGGATAATTAAATACTGTGAATGGGAATGCATTGATGTGTTTACCTGTATTGGATGTGTATTGTTTTATGGTTCATGTAAATTGCGATATAGTGTTGGTAGTGGTATGAGGAGGTTGTTATATCGTACCTGATATAACCTTCATATAACATTGGTAGTGGTATGAGGAGGTCGTTATATGGACGTTTATATTGGGGGATAAAACATTGACAGTGGTATGGGAAGTTTGTTTTACCTAGTTTACCATGAATAGGGTGATATGTGTTGTAATTTGAGTGATGATTAGTCCTGTGTGGACTATGTAACCTATATGGTTGAAAGTCCTATGTGGACATGTATTTTATATGGATTAGAGTTCTGTGTGGACATTGTATTCTTTGTGGATATGAACCGTGTGTGGGTGTGAATGAAAATTGTATGAATTATCTTGTGTGGATTGGTTATGGTATGTGTATATATGTGGAACTCTGTGAAATGACGACATTGGATATGTGTAACTTTAATTACATAAGTATTTATAGTAAAGTAAAATTCTCCACCAGAGGGCTTGCTGAGGAAGGCGAGTGCTTTGGTAATTATCTGTGGATATCAGAGCAGAGGGAAGCCACTTGTATGGGCAGGTGACCATCCTTATTCTCAAAGACTTTACTTGGATACATAACCCGAGGGCTTATTGAGAAAGATGAGTGCCTTGATATTAGCACTAAAGCAGAGAGAATCTACTTGTATGGGCAGGTAGACTTCCCTATTCTCTGGAATTATCAGTAAAAATAATTATGTATGTGCGTATGTGATTGGGTGAGAGAGAAGTCAATAATGATGTGATTAAGAATGCATTTTCTCAGCTGTTATTGATAGTAAAATACAATTGTATGTATATTTTGTAATTGTATATCAAACACTTCAGTCACACGTTGTTGTAACTTATTTCTTCCCTACTGAGAGGTGTCTCACCCCTGCGAATATTTAATCTTTTCAGGTTCTTCAGGTTGTCAAGCTTAGAATGCTCCAGGGTGGGGTAGTTTTGTGAGTATATAAAAGAATGGATATGTGTATAATTGTGCTTAATATTTTTTTCCTGGTTATGTAGTATGGAATATGGATGTACCTTTTTATGGGTTTGCATATGTAAATATAGTACTCTGATATTTTGTTTGAGGTTGTTTAATTAAATTCTATTACATGAATGGTATTAGAGACATGTGGTTAGTCTCATAACACTCCGGGCCCCACGTGGTGGGTCTGGGGTGTCATAATTGGTATAAAGCATAATGGTCTTGTAGACTTTAGGAGGATTAATACCAGAGTATAGGTTTAAGTTGGATAAGGGTCGAAGTGAGTAAATTAAGGTACTGACAGGAGTTTGAGTTTGTTTCGTAGCCTGGAGGTAGAAATGCCTTGGCGGACTTCTGTGATTTTCTGAATTAGTTGACGATTTAATAAAACCACAGTAAATCCATCGACGGTTATGTTTCCAAGCGGATAAACTGAAATTTGAAATTCAAATTTGAAGGTTAAGATGATTGCGGATAATTGGATGTCAGATATTAATTGAGGATTTGGATATTAAATTGGTTTCTTGTTTTATGATTTTGTTATATATATTAAGATGTAGAGATTCAAAACTTTCGTCTGTGATATATATTCAAGGATGGATCCTAGGGGCAAAGGCATGGATGAAGGAGGAGGAAGCGAGTTGGGAGCTTCTAGCGGGGATAAAATTGACACCTCCCGATTGTTGCGAGGAATAGCTCGTCAGGTTAGGGAAGAGTGAGATGAACTAGTGCACTAGGGTTGCACAATTGATCAATTCACCCACCTGAAACCCTTATCTTTTGAGGGTGGCACTGACTCGATTAAGGCTAAGATGTGGATGCAACAGATTGAGAAGATAATGGCAGTATTGAACTACACTGAGGAGCAAAAGGTTCTTTTCGCCACCTTTAAGCTAGCCAGAGAAGCTGAACTATGGTGGCATGCGATGAAGCTATTGGAAGAACAGCGAGCAGTACCTATAGCAATGACCTAGGGTCATTTCATGTAGGTCATCTATGACAAATATTTGCCCGCCACTGCCAAAAATGCAAATGTGAAAGAATTTTTCAACCTGACTCAGGGGTGTCTCACTATTCAGCAGTATGCTACTAAATTTCTAGAACTTTCTCGCTTCGCACCTTACATGTCACGCCCCGAACCCTGAAATGGGACCCAGGGGTGAATTTAAGTAACCTAACCTGTCTCTATATCAATTAAAACATTAAATGATACCACATACAAAAAGGGTCCGACCCCGTGGGTGAACGGATGCCCTATATACATACATACACATGTCCATACTCATCAAAATACGCAGTGGAATACGTTCTTTCTTTACATCAAATTGTACCATACCAGAGTCTATACCATACAAGGTTAAACATACCTACAAATACTATACATACCACGATTGTCTACAAAATCCATCAGGACAACTCGGTTACAAAATTCGTACCTATCAGGTACTAACAGTAGCTAAACACACCCCTCGCTTTCGGATGCTAGGATGCTAATTTCGGCTACCCGAAGGACCTGAAAAACATTTGTATATATTCGGGGTGAGACACCTCTCAGTAAGGGAGAAAACAGGTTATATCAGTGTGTGGCATACCAGTGTCATTTTCATACTTAATAAAACATACATACGATACAGTTTGAAACACATACGTACAGTTTCAAAACAAGTTCCATACATTCCCATACAATTCCATTAGTTCCAGTATTTTCACAAAACCATTCCAGTTTATACGATACTCAAATACATACATACATACATATGGTCAATGTCGTCACACTACTCACAACTGCACAAGTCACCTAGTCTCACAGCGGTTACATTCCAACACGTTAAACTACGAAGGTTTCTGACTCAGGCCCAATAGTGAATCCATTGCTACACACGCAACTACACAAGGTCACCTAGTCTAACCCCAATTACGTTACCATGTGCAAACTACGCTGCGTCAACCAAGGCCCACTGTGGTCCGTTGCTACATTCGGTGACCAATCGAATCATACTGGTGATATTTTGCACCCCGGATATAGAGCCGGCCACTCTTGCCCACGGTAGTTAGCCGTTACAAGGCACAGCGTACGGTAATTAGCCGCCCCTAGCTGTTACAGTGTACGATAATTAGCCGCCTCTAGCTGTTACGGCGTACGGTAGTTAGCCGCCCTTAGCCGTTTCGGCGTACGGTAATTAGCCGCCCCTAGCCGATTTTCACAAAACCTGGAATCACTTTGGAACTCACGTCCCTATACATTTCAGCGTACGGTAATAAGTCGCCACATAGCTGTTTTTCACAAATATCTGGAACAACATACATACATACACACGTACCACACTTATTTGGTTTACGGCAAATCATATCGTTTACAATTTCAAGTATACAGTTTATGCAAATATGGATTACGGTCACCTCAATAATATAGTTTAAACAACATAAACGGTTTTTAAATCAAATAAGAGATGATACCCGAAATCCCTAATTTCCCGAAAACTATAACCCGAAAATCTCGCGTTTTCACCTGATAGATTTCCCCAAATAAGTAGTCAAAACATACATACGATCGTAACCTACAGGCTTACCGATCCCGATTTCAAAAATGAATTGATATAAACAGAATCCCCTTACCTCAACTCGAAACCAAATCACGAACTCTACGGCCCTCAAAACTACAAACCGAGACTCCGAAATCTACAAATCACAATACTAAACATGCTTACGATCCATACTACTACACATATACCAAATCAGAAATGAAAACCGAGCCTTACCTCAATTTTGGCCCGAAACCCGAAAATGCTTGAACCGAGATTCCGATCCACAGAAAGTTGTAGAGAATCCTTCCACAATCCTCGTGATAGCCTCAGATTTTCGATTCTATCACCAACCGGCGAGGAAATCTAGAGAGAGAGAGAGAGAGAGAGAGAGAGTTTAGACAGAGAGAGAGTAGAGAGAGAGAGAGAGTAAGGAAACTTAATGAAGAAGAAACCAAAATTTCCTTTTATACCCCCTTTGACCCGCCCGGTTTTCGTTGACGAAATGTGCCTTTGTCGACGAAAAGTCAAGTATTTCGTCACGGATGTCGGTAGCCTCATTGACGAAGTCTGATATTTAGAATTTTCTAGACCTATCGGCTTCTCCACGTCGACGAACTTCTGAATTTCGTCGACGAGAAGTCTAATGCCTTCGTCGATGAAATCTTGCTTCGTCGGCAAAATCTGCAAAAATTCCTTTTTCTATTTTTTTTCCGAGTTCTTACAATCTCCCTTCCTTACAAAAATTTCGTCCTCGAAATTTGCAACCTCTCATTATAATACATTCATACTACTACATACATACTTACTCTAAAACGAAACTAAATTGTTATGACAGACACATACATACCAAGCTATCACAATACATACATATTGATACCAAGCGGTCACCATCCATACATACATTCTCTAGAGGACACGGCGGCCATTTATACGTTGCCCCGTTACAATACGTACATACACACTCTAAAGAATATGGCAACCATGATACCCAGCTGTTACGATACATACATACTCTACGAATACGGCGACCATTTATACGCAGCTCGTTACAATACATACATACATTCCCTCACTTATGGCGGAGGAAAATACCCAGTTACATACATACAAAGTCTCGGGAGTTTAAAATACAACAAAACCCACCCAAAGACTAACCACTAATACCATACGATAACAGGGTATTACATACATACATACTCATACTACTCAAATAGCTGTGGATACTTCCGGTGTATCTCCGTTTCTAGTTCCCAAGAAGCCTCCTCTACCTCGTGGTTTCGCCACAATACCTTCACTAACGATATCTCTTTGGTACGGAGCTTCTGAACTTTACGGTCCAGAACCTGAATAGGTATCTCCTTATACACTAAAGTATCCCCAATTTCCAACTCATCGTAACTGATAACATGAAACGGATCCAACATGTACCTTCTCAGCATAGATACGTGAAACACATCGTGGACCCTTGAAAGTGCCAGAGGTAATGCAACTCTATAGGCTACCGGACCCACTCGCTCAAGTTCCTCGAATGGTCCGATATACCTCGGGCTCAACTTGCCCTTCATGCCGAATCTCATTACTCCTTTCATCGGAGCAATACACTGAAATACCTTACCTCCCACTTCAAACTCTAACTCACGGCGGCGAACATCCGCATAACTCTTCTGTCGACTCTGAGCTGATCTAATCCTCTCCCAGATCAAACCCACCTTCTCAGATGCCTACTGCACAAGTTCAGGTCCTAAAACCTGACGTTCACCGACCTCATCCTAATACAAAGGAGATCGACACCTCTGACCATACAAAGCCTCGAACAGTGCCATCCCTATACTAGCCTGGAAGCTGTTGTTATAGGCAAACTCTATTAGTGGCAGAAACTGAATCCAACTACCACCGAAGTCCAATACACAAGCCCGTAACATATCCTCCAAGATCTGTATCATCCTCTCTGACTGTCCATCAGTTTGGGGGTGGAACGCTGTACTAAAAGTAAGCTTCGTCCCCACTGCTTCCTACAACCTCTTCCAAAATCGAGAAGTAAACCTCGGATCCCGATCTGAAACAATGGACACTGGAACTCCGTGCATTCTCACAATCTCCTGCACATACATATAAGCTAGTCTATTCAAAGGGTAGCTAACCTTCATCGGTACAAAGTGAGCAGATTTTGTCAACCTATCCACAATTACCCAAATAGCATTATGCCCATGAAGCGCTATCGATAATCCAGTAACAAAGTCCATGGAAATATGTTCCCATTTCCATACCGGAATAGGCAAAGGTTGCAACGGCCCCGCCGGCCTCTGATGTTCAGCTTTCACCTACTAACACGTCAGACACTCCTCCACAAATCGGGCAATATCCCTCTTCATACCACTCCACCAAAAGGACTCTCGCAAATCCCGATACATCTTCGTACTACCCAGATGTACCATATACAAAGAACGATGCGCTTCCTCCAGAATTGTCCTTCTGATCTCCTCGTCATTTGGAACACACAACCTGGTCCAAAACCTCAATACACCTTTATCCGAGATGTTAAAATAAGCAGTCGAACCTTGCTGCACTTTCCCCTCAATCTCAACTAATTCTGCATCATTAGCCTGCGCGACTTTAATATGCTCAAACAAAGTCAGCTGAATCACCAAGCTAGCAATGAAAGCCTGATGATCACCAAACACCATTTCTACGCCAAGACTTTCCAGATCCCGTCTGACATGATGCTGAGCTACAACTGTAGATACTACTGCATGTTCTAATTTACGACTCAACGCATCAGTTACCACATTAGCCTTTCCTGGATAATAACTAATCATGCAATCGTAGTCCTTGATCAATTCTAGCCACCGCCTCTGCCTCATATTCAGCTCCTTCTGCATAAAAAAGTACCTGAGGCTTTTGTGGTTTGTGAAGATCTCACACTGCACCCCGTACAGATAGGGTCGCCAGATCTTCAATGCATATACTATGGCAGCTAACTCTAAATCATGTGTAGGGTAATTCTTCTCATATTCTTTCAATTGTCTAGAAGCATACGCCACTACCTTACCCTGCTGCATAAGCACACATCCCAAACCCTTCAGAGACGCGTCACTATAAATCACATATCTACCATTCCCCGAGGGAATAGTCAACACTGGAGCAGTAACCAGTCGGTGCTTCAACTCTTGAAAGCACTACTCGTAATCACTTGTCCACTCAAACCGAACTCCCTTCTTGGTTAATCGTGTTAGAGGTCCAGACAGTTTAGAGAAACCCTCTACGAACCGACGATAATAACCTGCCAGTCCTAGGAAACTCTGAACCTCCTATACACTCTTCGGTCTAACCCAATCAACCACAGATTTGATCTTGCTAGGATCAACAGAGATACCGCCCTCAGACACCACATGGCCTAAGAACGCGACCTGATTCAACTAGAACTCACACTTCATCAGCTTAGCGTACAACTTCTTTTCTCGCAACCTTTGTAGCACTAACCTCAAATGACCCACATGCTCTTCCGTACTCCTCGAGTATACCAGAATGTCATCAATAAACACCACCACGAACCGATCCAAGTACTCATGAAAAACCCTATTCATCAGATCCATGAACACCACCGGAGCACGTCAACCCAAAAGGCATGACTAAGAACTCGTAGTGGCCCTATCTGGTTCGGAACACAATTTTCACTACATCCTCTGTTCTAACCCTTAACTGATGATATCCTGACAGCAAATTGATCTTAGAAAAGACCTACGTCCCCTGCAACTGGTCAAAGAAATCATCTATACGAGGCAAAGGGTAACGGTTCTTCACCATCACTTTGTTAATCTCACGGTAATCAATGCACATCCGCATCGACCCATCCTTCTTCTTCACAAATAATACTGGAGCTCCCCAGGGTAAAACACTAGGTCGAAGGAATCCCCTGTCCAGTAATTCCTGCAATTGCTCCTTTAACTCACAAAGTTCTGCTGGAGCCATCTGGTACGGAGCTTTAGAAATCGGTGTCTTACCAGGCAGCAACTCAATCGTAAACTCCACCTCACGATCCGGAGGTAAACTAGGCAAATCGTCTAGAAACACATCCAAAAACTCGTTGACCACCCGAATGTCCTCGAGTCTCAACTCATCCCGCGGCGGTTCCTTCACATAAGCTAGGTACCCCTGACATCCGCTCAAGAGTAACCTCCTCGCCTGCAATGCCGATAAGATCTATAGCACCGGATGCACACACAATCCTACGAACTTATACTCCTGCTCCCCAAGAGGTCTGAACACCACTACCTTCTTACGACAGTAGATCACAACATTATTGGAGAATAACCAATCCATCCCCAGAATGACGTCAAAACCCAACATGTCGTATACCACCAGGTTTGCTGGTAACAGTCTCTCCTGAATCACAATTGGGCAGTTTTCTAAAATCTTACTGCAAACCGATACACTCCTAGTTGGCGTAATCACAGACAACACCTCATTCATGCAATAGGTTTCTGCCTCACATAATTTCACAAAACTAGCAGATATGAACGAATAGGTTGCTCCCGAATCAAATAAAACAATAGCTCTATTCGAAAGCAATAACCGGTACCTGTCACCACATTCCCAGCGTGCTCCGCATCTGCTGGAGTAAGTGAATATACTCTCGCCGGAGCCATTGCCGGAGCTATGGTTGCCTGATAATTTCCCCGAGGCACCAGATTACTCCCACGGTTCTGGCTTTGTGTAGGCATGATCTTCCTCTGTTCCAGACAGTACTTCGCCATGTGGCCCGACTAGCCACAGTTGAAGCAAACACCCTAGAATGGCGAACACTAGCCCTCGTGCCATTTACGACACTTTGCACACGGAGCGGAGGATGGATCCCCCTGAGAACCCAACCACTCAGTGTTCTGCCGATAGCCGGAACTGTAGCTCTTCTTCTTCTTCCACTGTTCCTACCGAGAACTACTCTGAGGACCAGAAGATACTGGCCTCTTCCCCTGTGCCTGTACAACCTCATCTCCTTGAAGGTCGGTCTCTACTATGGTGGCTTTATCCACCAGAACAGAAAACTCACGAATCTGTAGCATCCCCACAAGACGGCAGATGTCTTTCCTCAGACCCTTATCAAACCTCCAAGCCTTCTTGTGCTCATTCAGAACTAAGTATGGTGCAAATCGAGATAACTTGATGTATCTGGAAGCATATATCTGCACCGACAAAGTTTCCTGCGTCAGGCCTGAAAACTCATCAGCCTTCGCATCTCGAGTGGAGACCGGAAAGTATCTCTCGAAGAATACCTCCTTGAAGCGGCCCCACGTCATATCAGATGAACTAGCTCTCTGCCTCTCAAGCATACTCACCGCTGTCCACCATCGTCCTGCCTCCCCAGCCAGCTGGAAGGTAGCATACAAGACCTTCTGCTTCTCAGTGCAGTGGAGGACTCCCAAAATCCTCTCGATCTTCTCAATCCAATCTTTCGCCACAATCGGATCCGGTCCTCCTGTAAATGTCGGAGGGTACATGCGTGTGAACCTCTCGATGGTACACCCCGCATCAGTAGGAGAGCTCTCGCATCTCCTAACACTCCGTCCAATTTCCCGAATCACCTGTCTCGCCATACAACGAGACATAGAAGGAGACTCATCACTTTCCGTCTCCTCGGAGCCACTTTCCAAGTTATTATCCTTGGGCTCTATGCCGAAAATAGAATAGGATTCGGTTAGAATCCCTATAACTCATACAGTTAACACAATGATCTACACTAATCATGTTAACTACTTCCTGCCAGGTCCAGGTCTGTCCTATCACACCGACACGAAAGTCATCAATGATCTGCCCTGCTTTTATTGGAAATGTCATCCCAGGAAAAACACAGAATACCGTCGACAATTCCCGGTCTAGCAACCGAACAACCCACAACCAACTCTACACATATCCACATCCTATACTCTGGTATATACACATCAATACTCCTAACCAAGTCTACAAGACCCAACAACCTGGTTAGCTCTGATACCAAACTGTCACGCCCCGAACCCTGAAATGGGACCCAGGGGTGAATTTAAGTAACCTAACCTATCTCTGTATCAATTAAAACATTAAATGATACCACATACAAAGAGGGTCCGACCTCGTGGGGTGAATGGATGCCCTATATACATACATACACATGTCCATACTCATCAAAATACGCAGCGAAATACGTTCTTTCTTTACATCAAACTGTACCATACCAGAGTATATACCATACAAGGTTAAACATACCCACAAATACTATACATACCACGGTTATCTACAAAATCCATCAAGACAACCCGGTTACAAAATCGTACCTATCAGGTACTAACAGTAGCTAAACACACCCCCCGCTTCCAGATGCTAGGATGCTAATTTCGGCTACCCGAAGGACCTGAAAAACATTTGTATATATTCGGGGTGAGACACCTCTCAGTAAGGGAGAAAACAGGTTATATCAGTGTGTGGCATACCAGTGTCATTTTCATACTTCATAAAACATACATACGATACAGTTTGAAACACATACGTACAGTTTCAAAACAAGTTCCATACATTCCCATACAATTCCATACAGTTCCAGTATTTTCACAAAACCATTCCAGTTCATATGATACTCAAATACATATATACATACATATGGTCAATGTCGTCACACTACTCACAACTGCACAAGTCACCTAGTCTCACAGCGGTTACGTTCCAACACGTTAAACTACGAAGGTTTCCGACTCAGGCCCAATAGTGAATCCATTGCTACACATGCAACTACACAAGGTCACCTGGTCTAACCTCGATTACGTTACCATGTGCAAACTACGCTGCATCAACCTAGGCCCACTGTGGTCCGTTGTTACATTCGGTGACCAACCGAATCATACTGGTGATATTTTGCACCCCGGATATAGAGCCGACCACTCTTGCCCACGGTAGTTAGCCATTACAGGGCACAACGTATGGTAATTAGCCGCCCCTAGTTGTTACAGCGTACGGTAATTAGCCGCCCCTAGCTGTTATGGTGTACGGTAGTTAGCCGCCCCTAGCCGTTTCAGCGTACGGTAATTAGCCGCCCCTAGCCAATTTTCACAAAACCTGGAATCATTTTGGAACTCACATCCCTAGACATTTCAGTGTACGGTAATAAGCTACCACATAGCTGTTTTTCACAAATATCTGGAACAACATACATACATACACACGTACCACACTTATTTGGTTTATGGCAAATCATATCGTTTACAATTTCAAGTATACAGTTTATGCAAATATGGATTACGGTCACCTCAATAATACAGTTTAAACAACATAAACGGTTTTTAAATCAAATAAGAGATGATACCCGAAATCCTCAATTTCCCAAAAACTATAACCCGAAAATTTCGCGTTTTCACTTGATAGATTTTCCCAAATAAGTAGTCAAAACATACATACGATCGTAGCCTACAGGCTTACCGATCCCGATTTCAAAAATGAACTGATATAAACAGAATCCCCTTACCTCAACTCGAAACCAAACCACGAACTCTACGGCCCTCAAAACTACGAACTGAGACTCCGAAATCTACAAATCACAATACTAAACATGCTTATGATCCATACTACTACACATATACAGAATCAGAAATAAAAATCGAGCCTTACCTCGATTTTGGCTCCAAACCCGAAAATGCTCGAACCGAGATTCCGATCCACAGAAAGTTGTAGAGAATCCTTCCACGATCCTCGTGATAGCCTCAGATTTTCGATTCTATCACCGACCGGCGAGGAAATCTAGAGAGCGAGAGAGAGAGAGAGAGAGAGAGAGAGAGAGAGAGAGAGAGAGAGAGAGAGAGAGAGAGAGAGAGAGAGAGTTTAGAGAGAGACAGTAGAGAGAGAGAGTAAGGAAACTTAATGAAGAAGAAACCAAATTTTCCTTTTATACCACCTTTGACCCGCCCAGTTTTTGTTGACGAAAAGTCAAGTATTTTGTCACGGATGTCGGCAGCCTCGTCAACGAAGTCTGATATTTAGAATTTTCTAGACCTATCGGCTTCTCTTCGTCGACAAACTTTTGAATTTCGTCGACGAAAAGTCTAATGCCTTCGTTGACGAAATCTGCAGAAATCCCTTTTTCTATTTTTTTTTCGGGTTCTTACATTACATGGTTACAGATGAATACCAAAAGGTGAGGTGGTTTGAAAGGGACTTGAATAAGAGGATTCACGAGCACATGGCATGTTTGCAGATTCGGGATTTCGCATAATTGGTGGAAAAAGCCACAGTGGCAGAGTCAAGTCTGTAGAGAAGTGCAGAGGCATCAGAACGAAGGAAAAGGCCTATGTCTCCCAGTACTTATGCAAATGTCAGATAGGGGTCATGGAGGGGAGACAAATATGTCACAGGTCAAAGGTCAGAAAGGAATGATCGAGGACGTCAGGGGGATTCGTCACGCCACCACTGCCCTAGATGTAACCAACCATATTGGGGAGAATGCCGGAGTACGGGTGTTGTGTGCTATAGATGCAAAAAAATATCATTATATAGCCTGGGAATGTCAAGAACCTCTGAGCAATGCACCTACTCCAAATCAAAATCAGAGGAACAACTTGGTGCCTCGCAGCGGCGGTGCCCCGGCACGTGTTTATATGTTGGATACACCTGAGGGGGACAATGCTAAAGGTGCAGGTAATATGTCTACGTTAGCATAAGTATTGATTTTATTTTAATTTGCATGATTTTATGTTACATATGTTTGAATTGATTGAAATGTATGAATGTGGATATTTAGCTTTTTAGTTGTGAAAATGGGTGATTAACGAATTTTGAGGACGAAATTTTCTGAAGGAGGGGAGAATGTAACAATCCAGAAAATTTAATTAATAAAAATAATAAAAGAAAAGGAAAGGAAAGAGAGAAGGGAAGAAAAAAGAATATCTAAAAGGGTGTCAGCGAAAACTCGTCGACGAACCAACTGGTCTCGTCGATGATCATTCTTCTTTGGCCCGTTGATGAGGGCAATGTCTCATCGACAAGGTGTTACTGATAGGGTTTGAGGTATTTTGAAACTCATTGATGAGCTCACAGTATTGTTGAGGAGTGTTCTTCATGGGATCTTCAACGAATCCACATGTCTCATCGACGAGTCCCTGCTTATAAATAGAGTTGCTTTCATTTTCAACGAGGAAAATTCGGGATTTTTCATTTTCTCTCTCTAAGAAATGGTTCCTCTACCTTCTCTATTCGATTTCGAGTTGAATTTGACCCAATTTGACGATCTGGAACCATCACGAGGTTCGTAGGATTGTTCTCTACAAAGCTGTCGGAGCTAATCGTTGATTTAGGGTTTTGGGGTGCCATCCCAAAATCAAGGTAAGTGAGATATTTTGGAGTATTCTTGTTAAATATAATTATATAGAGCCTAGGATGTATTAAATGAGTATTTTTCTGGGATTTGAGCGAGTTGGAAATTTTGGGATTTACAGGGTCTAGTTTTCCGTTCAGTTTAGATTGAAATTCGAGGAGCTGGTAAGGGGAAATACTTTATAACAGCTTTTTATTAATTTTAAATCGGTTAAATTTTGGGTATGAAATTCTATATATTTAGGTACAATTTTCTGAACAGTGCAGATATTGAAAATATTGTTTTTGATTATATACTATATTGGGAAAAATCGTGTGGTATGAAAACAACTTTGATAATTAAATGGTTGTCGGTGTTGCTTAATTTTGATTGATGTATACTTGGGGATACTATTTGGATTTCGAATTCTGTTTGGTCGTGATGTTGTTTGGATAATTAAATATTGTAAATGGGAATGCATTAATGTATTTACTTGTACTAGATGTGTATTGTTTTATGGTTCATATAAATTGTGATATAACATTGGCAGTGGTATGAGGAGGTTGTTATATCGTACCTGATATAACCATCATATAACATTGGCAGTGGTATAAGGAGTTTGTTTTACCTATTTACCATGAACAGAGTGATATGTGTTGTAATCTTGGTTAACTTTGGTGCATTCCCAAGAGTGGGGGTGAATTGGTATTTAAAATTTTTATCCCCTAGGTCAAACCACTACAATAGTATTACACAAGCCCAAGGTCAATCTATGCAATCAATAAATTAACATACACGTACAGTAAAGTAAAGTGCAAAAAAAATAAATGATACAAGTGATATGTTATCGAGGATCGGCCAAAGTGCGTATGTCCCCGCCTTGGCTAATAAGTACAAGGATTACCGCTATAGGCTTACTTAATGGGTGGAGCAACACCTAAACAATCAGGTCAATTAGCACAGGGCTGACCTCAACGTTTACAACCAGGTCAATTAACACAGGGCTGACCTCAACCTACACAATCCTTCCCGGGCTGGATTACTGCCCCCTCAGGCCACACCTAGAAATACAACAGTAATTTCTTAATCAAATGGTACAGTGATTATGCTTTCATGTAAAGCATATATGTATCCAATACGCACAGTATAATCAATGCACTACCAAAAGATAAGATTTGATAAGCTCAGTGTAGTCTAAATGTCTACTCTCAAATATTTATGCAAATATTGCAATCAGTGTGTGAGAGTGTAAATAATATGATCTTTGTCTCAAAATGATGATTTCAATCGTAATGCACAAACAAAGATCCTTAACACACTTTAAATATCTTAACAAATATATTTCTACAAATAAACCACAAGAGATATTTAGATTTAATTTATAAAACGATTTGATCTTTGTGTTCAATAAGATAAAATCAATCAAAGGATATTTCAACAAAGATCATTTTGCATATGTATAAATATCTTAACAAAATATTTCTCAAAGTAAATCACACGAGACATTTGAAATCGGTTTGTAAAAATTATTTGATCTTTGTGTTAAGGTGATAATATCAATCAAGAGGTACACGAACAAAGATATTCACAAGCAAAATATCCCAAAAGTATTTTTCTAAAAAATAAGCACACGGGATATTTGAAAATGGTTCGAAAAAATTTATTTCACAAACAAAAAGCAATACAAACTCTTGAGTATTGTAATGATGATGCAAAACTCACAAGCTCTATGAAGTTTTCCTATGAAAGACTTATTAATGAAGTCTCATAGAAAAACTCAAGTTTACTCTCGAATAAAAATATATATCAATCAACTAGAACTAACGAGAGTGTCAGCTTAACTAGAAACTCACAATAGCACTCTTACTTAGCAAGGTTTGCAATGATGATGAGTAAGAATGAAGAAAATGAAGCTTGTATGTGAGAAATAGAGCTTTTGAGAGGATATTTGCTAATTGTTTTGCTAATTTCTTGCTTATTTTTGCAAATGAAGGGGTATATATAGACTTCCCCTTGATTAAAGTCGTCCAAGACACATAGGAAATTATTATAAAAGTTTTAATACAATTTAACCAAGTTAATCCCTTTTAAAAATATTAACCACGGTAAAAATAATGTGACAACCCGAGAGCACTGGTCAACTAAAGGAAGTTCGATTGACCAAGTTGTCATAGTTCGGTCAACTGGGCATCATTTGCACTATAATTCAGTCGACTGGACATGAAGGTTCCAGGGCGATTTTCCTATTTTTCTCGGTTCAGTTGACCGGGAACTTTTTGAACTAACTAGTTTGGTCGACTAGACCATTGAGTTCCACACGTGGGAACTCGATCGACCAGTGCATTGGCATGCAATCTAAGCACGGTCGACCAGATACTCAAAGTGTTGACTCCTAGGGAGTTCGGTCGACCGGGTAATAATGAACTGGGTAAGTTCGGTCGACCGGATTGTGGTCAAAGTGTTGACTGGTCCTGGTTCGATCGACCGGGAAGAATTGTACTTGAGAGTACGGTCGATCGAACATGCAACTTAAGTGCATTTTGATTTTGTTTAATTATGCAATCACCTTATTCATATGACCATATATATATATATATATATATATATGCATGTGTGAATATCCTAGGGTCATTCTAGGCCTTTTTCAAGACACCGAAAAAATTCGGTGTTGGTTGACTTTCGGTCGACCGAAGGGTGTTCCCTAAGGTCCATCTATAGTCTTGAGCTTATCCATCCTACCATGCAGATAAGACATTAATTATTACAGACAATGTTCTTATGTTACTATTACAGACCCAAATTGAATAATAATGAATTACAACACAAAACGATCTTTAGGGTCTTTGTCTTCTTTAAGCCAATGTGCGTGCACCATATGATACTTCCGATTGGTCCTGCACATAAACTCATCAACCATTAAATATCAGAGTATTTTTCATAATCAAAACGGGATATAACCAATAAAGTCAACAATCTGTGTGATGATTAGTCCTGTGTGGACCGTGTAATTTGTGTGGTTAATAGTCTTGTGTGGACTAGTCCTGTGGGAACATGTATTTTGTATGGATTAGAGTTATATGTGGACGTTGTATTTTGTGTGGATATGAACCTTGTGTGGCTGTGAATGAAAATTGTACGAATTATCCTGTGTGGATTGGTTGTGGTATGCGTATATGTGTGAAACTCTATAAAATTACGGCATTGGATATGTGTAGCTTTAATTACATGAGTATTTATGGTAAAGTAAAATTCTCCACCTGAGGGCTTGCCGAGGAAGGCAAGTGCTCTGGTAATTATTTGTGGATATCAGAGCAGAGGGAAGCCACTTGTATAGGAAGGTGACCTTCCTTATTCTCAGAGAATTTACTTGGATACTTAACCCGAGGGTTTTCTGAGAAAGGTGAGTACCCTGGTAATAGCACTAGAATAGAGGAAATCTACTTGTATGGGTGGGTAGACTTCCCTATTCTCGGCGTATGTGATTGGGTGACAGAGAAATTGACAATGATGTGATTAAGAATGCATTTTCTCAGCTACTATTAATAGTGAAATACAATTGTATGTATATTTTGTAATTGTATATCAAACACTTCAGCCACACACTATTATAACTTTTTTCTTCCTTATTGAGAGTGTCTCACACCGACGAATATTTAATCTTTTTAGGTTCTTCAGGTGGTCAAGCTTAGAAAGCTCTAGGGTGGGGTAGTTTTGTGAGTATATAAAAGAACGGATATGTGTATAGATTGTGTTTAATATTTTGTGCTAATTATGTAATATGGAATATGAATGTACCTTTTATGGGTTTGCATATGTAAATACAGTACTCTAGTACTTTGTTTGAGGTTGTTTAATTAAGTTCTACTGCGTGAATGGTTTCATAGATGTGTGGTTGGTCTTATAACACATTGGGCCCCACGTGGCGGGTCCAGGGTGTTACACTTAGTGAGGCCATTCGAGCTGATGAATGTGCATGTGACGTTTTGTACCTTGATGAATCGGGTATTTTGTGAGTACCTTGACAAATTTGTCGTGGTGTACCTAGATGATATTGTTGTCTACAGTTCCACTCTGAAGGAACATAAAGAGCATCAACATAAGGTATTCGACAGGCTGAAAGGGAACATATTGTATGTGAACAAAGAGAAGTGTTCTTTTACTCAACGAAGCATTAAATTCCTTGGTTATATGATTGAGCAAGGTCATATTAGGATGTATATAGAGAAGGTAAGTGCAATTCAAGAATAGAACATCCCAATGATAGTGAAGAAGCTGCCTTCCTTTCTTGGTCTTGCTAACTATTACAGGAGGTTCGTAGAGGGATACTCAAGGAGAACTACTCCTATGACAAAACTACTAAAGAAGGGTTAAGGGTGGAACTGGACAGAGACATGCTAGAAAGCCTTCGATAACTTTGAAGGATGTCATGATGAGAGATACAATACTTACTCTTCTGGATGTCATGAAACCCTTTGAGGTACAAATAATGCATCAGACTTTGCCCTTGGAGGAGTCTTGTTATAGAAGGGACATCTTGTTGCGTACGAGAGCGGATATGCTAGTGGTGATACATTTTCTCCTCGTGTGGTGACATTACTTACTTGGGTCAAGGTTTGTAGTGAAAACGGATAACTCAGGCATTAGTAAATTCTTCACACAGCCGAATTTAACACCCAAGCAAGGTCAATGACAAGAATTTTTTGTAGAATTTGATTTCTCATTTAAGCACAAGGTGGGGCGTCTAAACCAAGTTGCTGATGCACTAAGTAGGAAGACCAAGCTGGTGGGCTTGCAGATGGTAACACACTTGAGTGTGAATACTGTTAGCATGACGATGCAGGAACGCATCAAATAGAATTTAGCCAAAGATTCAGTTGCGTAGAACCTCATGAAGCTAACTGAAGAGGGGATAACATGTCAGTTCTATATCGAATATGGATTGATGATAACCCATGGTAGCCAACTCTTTGTGCCACCAGTTGGAGATTTTAGGAAGACAATGTTGAAGAGAGTGTCATGATACCATGTAGGTTGGACATCCAAGATGGCAGCACATTTTGGCTTTACTGAAGCAGAGGTATTATTAGCTGCAAATGTGTGATGATGTGGTTGATTATTCCTGAACTTGTCTCACTTGCCAACAAGATAAAGTGGAACGGAAGAAGATTGCAAGGTTGATAGAGCCCCTACCAAGTGCATCCAAAATGTGGGGAAAGTGTCGTACTGGACTTCATCACCAACCTACCCAGAGTGGGAGATGCAAGGTCTATACTTGTGGTTATAGATAGGTTTTCGAAGTTTGGTACGTTTATACCCACACCAAAGTACTTTTTGGTAGATGAAACAACACAAGTATTCTTTAAGAATATTGTGAGTATTAGGGTGTTCCCCAAGCTATTGTTAGTGACCAAGACTCAAGATTCACCAACAACCTTCTGGATAGAATTTTTTAGAATCCTTGGTTAACATCTGGACATCTCTTCAAGCTACCATCAACAGATAGATGGATAGACAGAGAAATTCAATGGGCTACTAGAAGAGTACTTGTGTCATTTTATTAACACCAACCAGAAGAATTGGGTGCAACTACTTGATATGACTTAATTCTATTGCAATGTCCAAAGGAGCTCGATAGCCAATAAAAGCCCCTATGAGCTTGTTACAGGCTAGCAACTATTGTTACCTCACATAGTGGATGAACCATGCAGAGGAAAAAGTCTTAGGGCATACATCTTCACCAAAGAATGGAGATAGAATGTAGAGATTGCTTGAGCCTACCTGGAGAAATCTTCTAAGAGGATAAAGAAGTGGGCAAATCAGGGGAGAAGACCACAACATTTCAACATAGGTAACTTAGTCTTGTTAAGCTCAATCTTGAACAGATCAGGTCATTACAAGGATGAAATAGGAGATTACTTCTTAAATATGAAGGACCAGTTCCCATCTTGGCCAAAGTCGAGAAGGCCTCTTACTAAATTGACCCTCTGGCTTGGATGAAAGTGCATCATGTGTTTCACATCAACTGCCTCAAGCCGTTCAACACCAACACAGGATATCCAACAAAAAGTCAATCAACCAGAGCATAATTGAAGACATTGCAGCCTGATAGACATGAAGTTGAAGACATCCTTGCAGATAAAGAGTTCACTTCCTCAAGGAAGTAGTGGCGGGAGTACTTAGTGAAGCGGAAAAACCTTAATGACAAAGAAATCAGCTGAGTTTCTGAGGAAGATATGCAATCGTTTGTGGAAAAAAGTTGAAGTGTACCTAGCATAGTAGTGTCAAAGTCTATAAGGATGTTGACCGAATAAGTGGGGGAGCGTTATGAGCCGAGCTTGTTCAGAGCATTATGCTTGCCTATGACTGCATGTCTCGTACGTTTGGGATGAGTTTCCATCATGTAAATACTAGTGTAGGGTTATTTTTCAAAAGTACTTTTTCCCTAAACTAAAAAAAGGCAGTATGACTCCTCAGTCACTTTAATGTTTTCTAGTGTCAGAGTGAGAATAGCATAGAAAGCCCTTTAAGGTAGGATGATTGTTCATCAACGTGTAAAACTCACTAGCTATTATCAACGTGTTTAACCTATTGCCTTCCTCGCTAGACAAACAATGTTAACGGAGATGTTGTTAATGAATTACGTTGCTTCAATGTTTATTGCTTAAGTGTCACTGTTTTCATAAATTGCTTCCTGCTTCCGCTTATATTTACTTGAATGACAATGAAAGTGTTTTTTGGGTGAATTGTGATAAATGATAGGCTGACTAGTTAAACAAAAGGGCTTTAGTTAGTACTGCACGATCCATTCACAAAGGTGTAAAATACTCGGCCATTGACTACATGCACTATCTACATTTAATTACCCATTCTCAGAAGGGCACATTCAAGTGATGAATCTTTCCACTCTACTAGAATAAGAGCTATTGTTCTATCCTCATCTCAAGATCCATTTAAAAATTGAAATTGTTCTATAATAAACTAGCAAGACTACCGTAAAATAAAATACCTATGAAAACTTTAAATAGCCCAAAAGGTAAAAGCAAGCACCTTACCGAACACCTCTCGTAAGAATAACCAAAGCCATCCACAAGATTAAAAACAATCTATTTTCCAAATATTTCCTACGAAAAGCTATTGTGAATCCAACACATCCCGCTAAAAAATATTTAGAAGGGTTACTTCTTTCAATATGTGATTTCGAAAACACCGATCACAACTTATTATAATAATATTTAGTCCACTAAAATGCTAGAAGCTCACATTATTGTGACGAGCACTTAATATTATTTTTTATTCAAATGGATTCAAATACCTAGGTAGCATCTTAAGTTGGTGAATTTCAAATTCTTAGGAGAAACTTGTCCCTTTTAAGTTTTAAAATATTAATTATTCTCCACATCAAGTGTTTGCAACCATATATTTAAATATATTGAATTTTTTGATAAAAATAATCTTATTGATTTTAAAAATAAATTTAATAAGATATTTATTTTAAAGGAGAGAAGAAGAGAAAAACACCTTGCTATCAAGATGGATAAGTTAAAAGTGCCAATAAGTTTTTTTTAAAAAATTGTTAAGAAACAACTGTTTTGGGGAGAAGGACAGAGAGACAATTCGTTATCTCCTAGACAAGTTAAGAGTACTCTTAAACTCTTAGGATGTGTGTGTGTGTGTGAGAGAGAGAGAGAGAGAGAGAGAGAGAGAGAGAGAGAGAGAGAGAGAGAGAGAGAGCGCGCGCTAGGAGTGGTAAAATAGGTCGAAACTCAACAGGTGACCTGTGAACCGCCTATCTAAATCGGGTTTGAATTAGCAGAAGATGACCCGTCCATAAACAAACGAGTTAAGCGGCTTGGGTTGGATACCTGCTCAGTGACCTGTATGTGGGTTATTGGGATAGGGTTCGCAGGCTGGAAGATCTCTTTCACCAACGGGACGTGTACCAGGACTAGCTTCCACACCAACACACAAACTACACAAATTTAATTCATGGCGAAATTCGTGAGAACAAAAGATTAGAAAAGCCATGAAATTTTCTTATACGCGGGGTTATGTACGCGAGGAGAGGGGGCGTTTACCTAGAAGAATTAGGGAGAAGATGAATACAATAGCGAGAATAGGCCGCAAAAGAAGCAAATTGAGGTAATCCCAGTAACCAAGAGAGTACGGTGAAGAAGAAGACAACTTCGAACCCATGATGAACTTGCGCAAACTTCCCATTTAGGGAATAGGGATATGGGATAGGGTTGGTTTTCAACTTTTTATTTTTATTCCAAAATTTTCAGTCTTTCTCCTCTCCGTTTCTCGCCGCTCTGACGCTCTCTCCCCTGCAAATCCTCTAGCCTCTCGGCTCTTGCTCTCACAGTAGCAGGTCGGCGTGACATCACAGCTCTCCGTCTCGCTCTCGTATCTGGTCTTATCTGGATTCTGGTCTCACTCTCATCGTCGTCTCCATATTACTCTCGTCTTCGTTTCACTTTCGTCTCTAGTCTGATCTGCCAAATCAGATCTGATCCCTCTCTTGTCTCTATCTCACTCTCGTCTCCATCTCACTAGTCTCCATATCCGTCTCACTCATCCCTGGTCTGATCTGCCAGATCGATTCAAATTTGGTCTTACTCCCGTCTGCATCTCACTTTCGTCGCCGTCTCCGTCTCACGATTGTCGAGTCGCCGTGTCTCACTCTAAAAGATGTACATAGATTTTTTTTTTTTTTTACATTTTATGTTTTTTAAGATATTAATAAATAAATTAAGGAGCGCCTTTCTTATGAAAAAAAGAAAAAATTAAAATAAATAAATTAAATTTTTAATTGGGTTACTCATTTATGACTCGTTTATTAAACGGGTGTGTTTAGATTTAAATATTAGTCACTCGTTAATGAATGTGTCAACCCGAACCCGAATCCGTTTAACCCCTAGCTATTTACAATCTGTCCAAACCTGACCCATTAACCTGTTTTGCCACCCCTATAGGGAGCTTTTAAATATCTGAAAACTCATCTTTATCATCTAATAAAAAAAAATGGACATTTTTGGACCATCATGACCATCTAATTGAGATTTAAGCATCAATGTTACTCCTAACTTCTCATAAATTTTCAAATTAGGATCCTACATGTTGAGAGCTCTTGTCACGCCCCAAACTTGTTATGGTCTAAGGTGCGACTTTTTATAAAAAAAAAATTACACAAATGACTTAAAAATTAGAAAAAGTGAAAATAAATAAAATCTCATAAAGTTTTATACTAGAGTGTTGAATAATGCATTACATGAGTATCTCAAACATCAAAATTAACATTTTTAAAAATTCCAAACCATAAAAGTATTTCCATATGGTATTATACTAGTATTTATTCTTAACTACTCTCTTTAATCTCGCTCAAGTGCTTGCTATGCCTAATTCTTGATACGCACCTCAAAGTTATCTCTAAGGTAGGAAAATAATTTGGTGAGACGACACTCGGTAATTAAGAAAGGCTATATCAGTGTATAGTTATGATGATCTTTATTGTATCATAATTTTGTAACAGTTAACATTTAATACTATAGTTTCAAAACTGCATTTGTAAAATTGTAAAACATTTATAAATTTCTACATAAAATTATTTCCATCAAGCTATAGCTGTAACTATTAACTGTAACAGTAAACTGTAACTGTAATATATATAATATACTTTCTCTGATACTTGTTCTATAAAACATCCCTTAGGCCTGTAAACTGTGGGTCATGTTTACCCCCATGGTAAGGTTGTACAGTCCGAAGACTGAACTTAGCCAAGGGCTAACCAAACTAAGTCAAACTTTAACTGTAAACTGTAATTGAGATTTTCTCTATTAAGTCTTGGTCCAGAACAAGGTATGCACTTAGGATAATCCGCTGCTCTCAAAACTACTTTGTAGAATAGTGTGGGTACACTCTGATCCCCGTAATTGTAAATTGTAAGTTACGATACCGAATATTTGTAACTTTGTAATCTTTGAGCTATAAGAGTTTTAAAACATACTAAAATATAAATCATGCAATAAAAATAACATTATAAAAATATCATCAGTGACGCCCTGATTTTCATACCATCTTTTTCCTCTTCAATAAATAATAAATATTAATCAAACATCGGTCACGTCAAAAACTCTAATACCATTTAAACATAACTCGACCCGAAGTGGGGTACAAGGTAATTAGTTCACCATATACACACATTCCTAACAGCGGAAGTCAATATTTACAAATCATACAGAATACAAATACCCAAAGTTCTATACAACCATACACATCCCCAAAAACCCACAATATACACTAGGAATCATATATCCCTAAACAAAACACTCACCCTGTCTATCAGGCTACCGCCTCGCCTCTATCACGGAACTCTATCACCTGATCAGTCACGGTTTTCTGAAATATTAGATATTTTGGTGAGACACATATCAGTAAGACAAAATAAATTATTTAAAGTGTGTGGCAGTATGAGTTTCGTTATATCATAATATACTCATTTTAGTGATAATACCTTCTCAGAAAAATATACAAATTCATATTCATAATCATATAGATATAAAACATAATCTTTTATAAGCTTTATTCCATTTCTCAAATTCATACACATGCAACCCATATTTATCAGCGGAAGTTCACAAGGATAGGGAAGATTACACGCACATACATGTAGCTCCCCTCTGCTCTGATATCATCTGTAACCTTACTCGAATAGTTTGGGTGCGGCTACAATTGATACTTATCAGGGCACTCACCTTACTCAGTAAGCCCTCAGGCGGAGAGTTTTACTTTGCCCTAGTTATTTATGTTATTAAACTCACACTTTTCCATTTCTTATATTAATTTCACAATCTAGCTCATGAGTGTCCTCGGTAACCAATACATGTGCTATCTGTAACACATGGCTACCCTGAGGATATTCTCCACGTCATGCTTCCCCCCATGGTCAGGGTTGTGCGGCCTGAAGGCTGGATCTAAACCGCGGTTGGCCTACCAGGTTAGATCAAAATACAAAATCCATCGTCTGTAGTACGATTGTTCTGCCTAACCCTGGTCCGAACTCCAAGGGGTAAAACTACCCTTCTCATTGGCTCAAACAACTATCACCCCACACTCTCCACAAGACCGTGTGGTTGCACTTATCATCCCACTAGCAACGTAATCGTGCTTTCAGAAATACTCCCGTCCATCAGAGTTCTCATTTCCACATTTCTATTTTTACAATTCAGTATTCACATTCCATTATTGACATTGCAGTATTCACGTTGCAATATTCACATTTCAGTATTCACATTTCAGTATTCACATTGTAATATTCACATTGCAGTATTCACATTTCAGTATATATTTCATTTCACGTATTTCAATATTTCTCAATAAAACATATCATCATTTCATATTTCCTCATTTATCATAGAAAATATTTCTATATTCATATTTCATATTCCATCACTTCCTAGTAAAATACACGTTGGTATAATATAATTCATCATTCTCAATAAAATAATTTTATTTACCACTTTTCATCATTTCCTATATTTCAAATCCCAAAACATCACAATTCAGTAAAAATCATATGCCACACAATTTTATTTGATATTCATATCATAATAATCTCAGCTAAATTATCATATTCTCATTTTCACATATTACTCAACCATTAATTCCCAAAAATAACTATTATAATTTATTCCCTTTACCTACTTACTGAGAAGTTTGCCTAGAACCCTATATCCACACCTGCGACGCTTGGAACTCAAAACCCTAAAATCACATTTCCCCCAAATTAATCAACTTAACTCCCCAAAATAATAATTATTTTAATATTTCCTAAACCCACATTCTCCCAATACTAATTAAAATTTAAAAATAATTAACAGATATATTTCCACTATCCTACCCTAGCCTTGGAGTGGTGCCTAGGAAACCCAAATTAAAAATATGCCTCGGCTAAAAATCAACTCAACCATGATTTTACTCCAGTGACTGGACAAATATGCAATAAACACGTGTCTTGGTTTTCTGGTATAAAATACAATACAGATGAAGTTATTTACTCAGCTATGATCAGTGATTGGATATTGTCTAACAGCATAGATCTTGTGTGAAATGGACCAGGAAGGAAAAATGTGATATTCATTTGCGCTAGAGAGTTGCTAATGGTAAAAGGAAGAATTTCATTACAAAGTTGGAGTTAGATTCTGAAGATGGCTTCAAAAGCCACAATCAATTGTAGACAACAACAGAAGATTCCACATTAAACTGTATACAAATCAAATCCCAACCGAGCCAATGCCTAAACGGTTAAATTGGTGTCCTATTGCCAAGTAGGATTCGCACAAGATAGAGCGAAAAGATAAAGTTTAAGGTCCTAGCATATATGGTTTTCCTTCTAGATAGAAAATTGCTACAGGTCCGAGTATCATTATAATTTTTCTTCTAGGTAACTTGCTAAAGATGATTCTGTTAGGTATAATTTGGTTCCCAAGATCCTTCAGAATATTTGGAAATGTGATGCCCATGACATCTTGTTCTCATGTTTGTTTTCAAGTTATGGTGATAACATCACTTCCTAAGGAAAAAATAATTTCCACAAAACATAAGAATTCAATTGTTGCCTACTTAGTATCTTACATTCTTATGGGCATCTTAATTTTAGGATTAAACTGTCCCCACTATTTTGGCTGACTTATAGAAATATGAAAATATGTAGTTGATGCACATTCTCATCGACCCATTTTATTTTTGACAAACAATATCGGCGCTCCTCAGGGTGACACGTTGGGTCTGATAGACCTCATATCCAACAATTCTTGCAACTGTTCCTTCAACTCTTTTAGTTTTGTCGGTGCCATTCTATACAGCGTTTTAGAAATTGGTGTTGTCCCTAGAATTAGATCAATAGCAAATTCTACCTCACGTTTAGGAGGTAGTGTAACGCCCCAACCCAAGTCTTCCAAGGAGCATTGCGTCTCTCCTCCTCCACCTGGACCAAAAAATAGGGGGCAATCCTTATCGGACTAATGACTGGCCGCACAGACCAACACATGTCCTTTTTAGTATATTTTATCCTCACTCACACACTTATTGAGAAAACTTCCCAGAAGGTTACCCATCCTAAGATTACTCCAAGTCAAGCACGCTTAACCGTAGAGTTTTTATGGGAAGGCTCCCGAAAAGAAAGGTGCACCTTGTTGATATGGGTAGTAACATCAATCCTTTTTAAGCCTTTCTTCAACGGGGTATTATAGGTAGTCTCGGTAAATTCTCGGGAAATATATCAAGAAAATCCCTCACTACCGGGATATCCTCTAATATCAACTCCCCTTCTAATACCTTCTTCACACAAGCCAAATATCCCTGGCAAACCTCTAGGAACAACCTCCTCACCTGAATGGAAGATAAGTATTGTGGTGGGGTGTGCACACATGACCCCACAAATATGTACTCCTGTCCTCCTGGAGGTCTGAATACTACCTCTCTTTGATAATAGTCTATACTGGCGTAGTTAGCAGCTAGCCATTCCATTCCCAGAATTACCTCGAACCCATGCATATCCAAAATTATCAAGTCAACTAGTAAATACCTCTCTTGAATCCAAACTGGATAGTTCCTAAGTAGCTTTCTACACAACATTACAGCCCAAATCAGTGTAGACACTGACAAACTAATATCTAACGACTAAGTTTCTATCCCACAAAATTTAACAAATTCTCGGGCGATAAAAGAATGAGTAGCCCCTAAATCAAATAAGGCAATAACTTTATATGACAGTATTAAAACAGTACCTATCATGACATCTCCTACCGCCTCAGCATCTCCTGGCGTCAAAGCATAGACTCGTGCTGGGGCGATATTCCTTTGCTTACCACCTCGGGGTGCCCGATTGTTTCCCCGGTGATGATTAGGAGCAGGTGCATTGTTCAACAGCCCATGACATCGTCGTGTAAAGTGGTCGGGTCTACCGCACCGATAACACATATTCATTTTTCTCCAGCATTCCCCCTCATGCCTCTTGTTACATCTAGGACAATTGGGGTATGATTGATTACCCTGATCAACTTGATTCCCCATTCCCGGTATCTTGCCCACATTGTTGTTATTTCTCCTCCACGGACCTTGTTTTGTGCCTACTTGGAATCCAGGAGGCGTGGGCCTCTTCCTCTGACTCTGTGCCGCAACGCCTGTCTATAGGCAACTCTCTATCACTGTAGCTCTATTAACTATCTCTGAAAAAGTTTGAACCCGGAAGCCTACAACCTGCTTATATAATCCCTGACTTAGGCCCTCCTCAAACTTCCTTGCCTTCTTTTCCTCATCTAGCACTAGGTATGGAGTAAAGCAGGACAACTCGATGAATCTGGCGACATACTATTGCACCGTCATGCGTCCCTATGTCAAATTCAAAAACTTTGCTGCTTTTGCATTCCTGTTAACAGCATAAAAGTACCACTTAAAAAATATCTCCCTGAAACGGCTCCATATCATCACTTTAGGTTCAGGCCTCTGTTTCTCTAACATTCTCGCCGATCTCCACTAGTGTTTAGCCTCTCCTGTTAATTTAAAAGTAGCAAACAGGATCCTCTACTCGTTAGTAAAGGGGGGGGAGGGGACTGCCAACGTCTCCTCAATCTGTTGGATCCAATCCTCAACCCTGAATGGGTCAGCCCCTCCAAAAAGAAAAATGGAGGGTTCATACGCGTGAACTACTTAATCATGCAGCTCTGCTTCCCAGAATTCCTTGCCATCTCTATCGTCACCTGCCAGGTGATGTTGTATAACACTGCATCAGAATCTCCGCCACCCACATAAGAAGGCCCTACCTCATCACCTCTTGCTTTCGTATTACTATTCCCAAGGTCCATCCCTAAAAAGGGAACAAAACAGTCTTAGAATCCTATCATCATAACACAACCTATATATACATTCGACTATAACCCATAAAATATTCCTCTATAACCATTCATCTTAATATCCTTGTATTTCCTAACTTAAGATTCAATCCTACCATTCAGAAACTAGAACCGGCAATAGTTTACTATGGTTTCTTGAAGTCGTCACCCTAGGAAAATCACAGAAACAACCACGAAACTCCTGCCTCCAAGTCGCAAGATAGAATCCTAAATTTCCATATTATCCTCCACAATGACTAACTCATATACTAGTCTACCCATCTCCTATTCTCCTCACAATCCATTCCTATACTTTGGTATTGTATTTTGCTATTTACTAAAGTCTGCAGAACCTAGCAACCTAAGCTCTGACACCAAACTGTGACACCCCAATTTTCATACCATTTATTTCCTCTTCAATAAATAATAAATATTAATCAAACATCGGCCACGTCAAAAACTCTGATACCATTTAAACATAACCCAACCCAAAGTGGGTACAGGGTAATTAATTCACCATATACATACATTCCTAACAGCAGAAGTCAATATTTACAAACCATCCAAAATACGAATACCCAGAGTTCTATACAACCATACACATCCCTAAAAACCCACAATATACACTAGGAATCATATATCCCTAAACAAAACACTCACCTTGTCTATCAGGGTACCAGCTCCCCTCTATCATGGAGCTTTATCACTTGGTTTGTCACAGTTTCCTTAAATATTAGATATTTGGGTGAAACACATCTCAGTAAGATGGAATAAATTATTTGCAGTGTGTGGCAGTATGAGTTTCGTTATATCATAATATACTTATTTCAGTGATAATACCATCTCAGAAAAATATATAAATTCATATTCATAATCATATAGATATAAAACACAATCTTTTATAAGCTTTATTCCATTTCTCAAATTCATGCACATGCAACCTATATTTATCAGCGAAATGTCTCGCAGATAGGGGAGATTACACACCCAACATGTAGCTCCCCTCTGCTTTGATATCATTTGTAATCTCGCCTAAATAGTTTAGGTGTGGCTGCAACTGATACTTATTAGGGCACTTACCTTACTCAGTAAGCCCTTAGGCGGAGAGTTTTACTTCACCTTAGTTACTTATGTTATTAAACTCACACTCTTTCATTTCTCATATTCATTTCACAATCTAACTCATGAGTGTCCTCGGTAACCAATACATGTGATGTCTGTAACTCATCGCTGCCCTGAGGATATTCTCCACACCATGCTTCCTCCCAAGGTTAGGGTTGTGCGGCCTGAAGGCTGGATCTAAACCGCGGTTGGCCTACCCGGTTAGATCAAAATAAAAAATAAAAATACAAAATCCATCGTCCGTAGTATGATTGGCCTGCCTAACCCTGGTCTGGACTCCAAAGGGCAAAACTACCCTTCTCACTGGCTCAATCAACTATCACGCCACACTCTCCACGAAACCGTGTGGTTGCACTTATCATCCCACTAGCAATGTAATCGTGCTTTCAGAAATACTCCAATCCATCAAGGTTCTCATTTCCACATTTCCATTTTCATAATTCAGTATTCACATTCCATTATTGACATTGCAGTATTCACATTACAATATTCACATTTCAGTGTTCACATTTCAATATTCACAACTCAGTATTCACATTGTAATATTCACATTGCAGTATTCACATTTCAGTATATATTCCATTTCACGTATTTCAACATTTCTCAATAAAACATATCATCATTTCATATTTCCTTATTTATCATAGAAAACATTTCTATATTCATATTTCATATTCCATCACTTCCTAGTAAAATACTCATTGGTATAATATAATTCATCATTCTCAATACAATAATTTTATTTACCACTTTTCATTATTTCCCATATTTCAAATCCCAAAACATCACAATTTAGTAAAAATCATATGCCACACAGTTTTATTTGATATTCATATCATAATAATCTCAGGCAAAATATCATATTCTCATTTTCACATATTACTCAACCAGTAATTCCCAAAAATAACTACTATAATTTATTCCCCTTACTTGCTTACTAACAAGTCTGCCTAAAACCCTACATCCACACCCGCGGCGCTCAGAACTCAAAACCCTGAAATCACATTTCCCCTAAATTAATTAATTCAATTCCCCAGAATAATAATTATTTTAATATTTCCTAGACCCACACACTCCAAATACTAATTAAACTTTAAAAATAATTAATGGATATATTTCCACTATCCTACCCTAGCCTTGGAGTGGTGCTTAGGAAACCTAAATTAAAAATCAGTTCCGGCTAACATGATGAGGATCAAACCTAGGACCCTATGGTGGTGTCTGATCGTCAATTTGGCTAAAGATTTAAGGAGAAATTAAGAAGAGAGGGAGAGATAACCTTACTCCAGGAGTGGTGCCTACGTCGCTCCTACGACAAATCCACTTCGGTTAAAATGACGGTGGCTGAGATAGGAACCTAATGGTATTTTCTATTTTTCGATCGGCTCAGTATCAGAGAAAAAATTGAGGTGAGAGAGACAGAGACACGAGGAGTGAGAGATGAGAGAAATGCTAAAAGAGAGAGATGCTTTTGGGGGCATGCGCAGAGTGCAAATGCAAAGGTGGGATTTCAATTGAATCCTTTACCTGAGGATGCTTATATATATATATCATGATACTTTTATTTATTTAATTAATCAATTAACTAATTAACTAATTAATTAATTAATTTAACTTAATTTTATTTTATTAACTTTAATTTAATTTTTAATTTTTTTTACATTCCCAAGCATATCATTTTCTAGTGCGTTAGATCATCATTGCTTATTGTTTCATAAAACACGTCATGTACTTTAATAAAAATAAGCTCATGTCACACGGTTTTCATGCTAAAAACATTTATTCTAAATACAACATCATAATCACTATAAAAAAAAAAAACTAGTTTTTGGTAACGAAAGTATTAGTGACAGTTCCAATTTCGTCACTAAAAGAGACTATTACTGAATAGACATATCGGCAGTTTCTACAGCATGGTGCAGCTCAAATGAATCTACTAACGGAGGTTTTATTACGTAAACATATAATAATGTGTTGACCTGATAGGTCATACCTTGTTTTGATTATGACAAATACTCATGTATTTAATGATTAATGAGTTTGTGTGCACGATCAATTGGAGGTTTCAATATGATGCACATGGACGTGAAGAAGCCAGAGAAGTAGTCCATTTATTTGTGGTATTTTAATTAAGATTTATTTAAATTTGTAATAATTAAAGATCAAAGGTCTGTAATAATTAATGCATTGCATGCATGATAGGATATATAAGTTCAAAGGCCTTAGACTGACCGTAGGACCCATAATTATGCATGAAAAGTTTTCTATTGTCTTAGAATTAAGTATCATGTGATTCGGGACAATTTCAGAAAAGGAATAGGACATAAATGCACAAAGTTGGCATGTTCGATTAATCGAACCCCAACACTATGTGCACTTCGGTTGACCGAACCTCCCTAGGGTCAATGGTTTGACCCTTTGGTCGACTGACCTCAAAATAAGTAGCAACGCCCTGGTTGATCGAACAGGCACGTGGGAAATCCCAACGTCCTGGTTGACCAAACTTTTAGTAGAAAATTGACTTGGTCAACCGAACTCAACCCGATTGACTGAACCTCGGAGGTTCTGAAAATCGCCTTAAGTCTTGTTGACCATCTTCCTAGTTCAAATTCATCCTGGTCAACCGAACTAGGCAACTCAGTCGATCGAACCATAAAAATGGTCAACCGACCCTCTCAGGTTGCTCAAATTTTACCGAGGTTAAATGTTGTTAATTTTTATTAACCCCATTTAAAATTTTTCAAAAATACCAGATAGGTTCCAAACGGTTATAATTTCAGGGGTGTCTCTATATACCCCCTCATTTGCATGGATTAGAACTAAATTAGCAAAAACGATAAACAATTTTTCTTTGAAATCCAAAAGTTCCATTTCTCATATTCAAGCTTCCTAAATTCATTCTTACTCATTCTTATTGCTAAAATCACTTAGTAAGAGTGCTCTTGTGTTCATCTCATTAAACTTACACTCTCATCTGCTCGTGTTGATTGAGATTCATTTTATTTTGCGAGTAAGCATTAAGTTTTTCTAGGAGACTTCGTTTATAAGTCTTTCCTAGGAAAACTTCTTTCAACTTGTGAGTTTTTCATAATCATTGCAATACTCAAGAGCTCGTATTGCATTTTGTTCGTAAAATAATTTTTTGCAAACCATTTTCAAATATCTCTTGTGCTTATTTTTGAGAAAAATATTTTTGAGATATTTTCTTGTGTTGTGAAAGATCTTTGTTGCTGAATATTGTGATTGATATTATTGTCTTGACACAAAGATCCTTACACTCACACTCTCACGCACTAATTGCTATACTTGCATTATTTTTTAAAGTAGACATCAAAACTTCATTGAGCTTATCATATCTTATCATTAGGTAGTGTGTTGATTATATTGGTGCAAATCTGCTTGATTGAGAAGCATATAGTTTGTACGCAAATTTTATTGTAAATCTATTGTATTCTAGGCGTGGCATGAGGGGGGCGATAATCTAGCTTGGAAGGATTGGTTGTAAAGGTTGAGGTTAGCCTTGTGCTAATTGACCTGGTTGTAATTAGGTGCCGCTTTACCCGTTAAGTGAGCCTTAGTGTAATCCTTGTGCTTGTGAGCCAAGGTGGGGATGTAGCCACTGTTGCCGAACCTCGATAACATATTTGGTGTTATCTCTCTTTTACTACTTTATTGTGCATGCTTAATTAGTTTACTTGTGAAGTTTAATTTCTGTCGAATATATACATTGATTTATTTTATCTGCACTAGATTGACCTTAGGTTTGTGTAATACTACTGCTGGTTGGTTGACCTAGGGGATAAATTTTTTAAAATACCAATTCACCCCCGCCCCCCCTCTCGGGATTATAACAAAGCTAACAATTGGTATCAGACTTAATAGTTTTTTTACAAAATATTTAGATGACTCATAATACTGTAACCCCTTTCCCTAAGGGACCCTTTTCCACATGACCTCATGTTTTAAATGGTGTCAATTACACCTTTTGGAAACAAAGGATGCACATATATCTTCATAATATTGACTGAAAGGTGTGGAGAGTTGTCTTTAAGGAAAACTATGTTCCTATGAAAACTGAAGGTACAACTAGAGTTCCTAAGACTGAAGAGGAATATACTGATGATGATATGAAAGCCGTTAGTTTAAATGCTACTACCATGAATAATCTGTATTGTGGTCTTGATGTTAACAAATTTAATAGAGTTATGACATGTTCATCTATTAAGGAGATATGGGATAAGTTAGAGGTCACATATGAGGGTACTAGAGATGTAAAAGATAGTAGGATCGATATGTTGACCAGTGAGTATGAAGCATTTAGGATGAACACTGGTGAGTCCCTTCAGAGCATGTACACTAGATTCACACACATCATTAATTCACTACATGCATTAGCTAAGACCTATCCTACGTATGAAATGATTAGGAAAGTCCTTCGGAGTTTGCCCCTATTTGGGAAGCAAAGACTACGATCATATTTGAAGGTAGAGACCTTAAAGCTATGTCACTAGATGAATTGATAGGTTCACTTGTCACCTATGAGTTAGCTATTAATTAGAGGCTTAATAAGCACAATAGGATAAGAAAAGTGATTGTATAAAAATGTTTACTAATATATCTAGTGAGTGCAGTGAACTCGAATCTAGAGATGACATGGCTATGTTTACTAGAAAATTTAGCAGGTTCTTCAAGAAGAACAGTAGACCATACAAAAAGTATAGAGAGTCTGCATATGAGAAGGGAGAGTCTAGTAAAAGAAAAGAAAAATCGAATGCTCCCATGTGCTATAATTGCAACAAGGTTGGGCACATCAAACCTGATTGCCCGTTGCTAAAGAAGGAGTCTAGGAAAAAGAAGAAGGCTATGAAAGCAGGAACTTCGTGAGATAAACAAAGTAGTAGTGACCTAGACTCAAATCGTAGTAATTGGGAGGTTACTAACCTATGCTTAATGGCATACGATGATAAGGTATTATCTCCTTGCTCCTTATATTTATATTATTCTGATGATGATGATTGTGATCCTGATAGCATGCCTAGTTATAAAGAATTGCAATATGAATATATTCGCGTGACAAAATTGCTAAATAAAATGACCAAGGAAAATGATTTTTTGAAAAAGAAATGTGAAAATTATTCAAAGCTTGTGGAAATGGGAAAATCTATTCATTCTTCTTGGCAAGAAAAAAAGAATTTGAAAATGGCTGAAATGGAAAGAAAATTGGAGGATAGCTCCAAAATTATTTATAAATTTACTGAGTGCCAATGCAATTTTGAAAAACTCCTTGGGGCCCAAAGAAGCTCACTTAGTAAAGAAGGCCTCGGATTTAATGGTATTGAAAACATGAGACGACCTGATATTTACTTGGGACACTTTACTCGAAAATCAAACTCACAAATTCTACCTAAAGATCCTCGATGTCGATTGATATGTTTTAAATAATTTGACTGTCCATTCAAAAACAAGCATGTAAAAATTAAAAAGGTATGGAGAGTCAAAGGTGAATCAAGTATTAACCCCTTTGGACCCAACAGAATTTGGGGACCAGCGTTAGTTACTTAGATATTTTTATAGGTATGCTTAAGGTCATCTTCTTCCAAGGACAAATGGTACTTGGATAGTGGCTACTCACGGCACATGACCGGCGACAAGGCTAAGTTCGCTCCATCACTCCCAAAGATGGAGGATACATGACATTCGGAGACAATGCAAATGGGCGAATCATCGGTGTAGGTAAGGTTGGTAAGGAACCTTCCCTGGTTATTTATAATGTATTATTAGTTGATGGTTTGAAACATAATTTGTTGAGTATTAGCCAATTGTGTGATTAAAGATATAAAGTATCTTTTGAAAATGATAAATGCATTGTTGAGAGTATATATGATAACAAAATACTTTTTACTGCTGAACGTCATAAAAATGTGTATCTAACTAGTTTTGACAATTTAACTTCTCAACAAGTCACATGTTTTTCTGCAATAAACAAAGCTAGTTGGTTGTGACATAGACATTTAGGACATGTTAGTATGGATCTCTTGTCAAAACTTGTGAAAAAGGACTTAGTTCAAGGCTTGCCAAAAACTTATTTTGTGAAAGATAAAATTTGTGATGCATGTCAAATGGGTAAGCAAAATAAATCAGGTTTTAAGAAAAAGAAATTCTTATATATCAATACACAACTTGAAATGCTACACTTAGAATTATTTGGTCCTAATCAAGTTCAAAGTCTAGGTGGTAAATTGTATGTCTTTGTTATTGTGGATAATTATTCTAGGTTTACATGAGTGTTATTTATTTCTCATAAAGATGAATCACATGAACAATTCATGAAATTATGTAGAAGAATTCAGAATGAAAAAGGCTATAAAATCACACACATAAGAAGTGATAGGGGGACTGAATTAAAAAATGATGACATAGAAAACTATTGCGACTTAGAGGGCATTTCACATAATTTTTCTAGACCTAGGACCCCACAACAAAATGGAGTTGTAGAAAGAAATAATAGGTCCTTGCAAGAAATGGGTAGGACAATGCTAAATGAACATAAATTACCCAAATATTTCTAGACAGAAGCTGTGAAAATAGCATGTTATGTCATGGATAGAGTGTTAATCAGGCCTTCACTCAATAAGACTCCATATGAATTGGGGAACAACCATAAACCTAATATTTCTTATTTTTATGTTTTTGGTTGTAAATGCTTTGTACTTAGAGATAATGAGCAACTAGGGAAATTTGACTCCAAATCTGATGAAGGTATTTTCCTAGGTTATTCACTTAATAGTAAAGCATACAAAGTTTTTAATAAAAGAACACTAGTTGTTATTGAATATATTCACGTTGTGTTTGACTAATCTAATCCGTTTTCTAAAAGAAATGATGAAGATGATACTGATATTAGAAAATGTTTAGATAAGCTTTCTATTGAAAACAATGTGGATATCAACTTAGAAGCAAATAATAAATCAATTGAAAATGATAAAGTTGAAAGTGAGGTTTAAGAACTGTCTAGGGATTGAAAATTCATTAGAAGTCATCCTTTAGACCAAATGATCATACAATTATTGGAACAAAATGGGTATATAGAAATAAGAAAGATGAGAATGGAGTAGTAACTAGGAACAAAGTTAGACTAGTTGCCCAGGGATACAATCAAGAAGAAGGGATAGACTTTGAAGAAACCTATGCTCCTGTAGCTAGAATGGAAGCCATATGTATGTTACTTGCTTATGTTGCTTTTAAGAACTTTAAATTGTATCAAATGGATGTTAAAAGCGCCTTCTTAAATGGTTATATAAATGAAGAAGTGTATGTAGAACAACCTCCCGATTTTGAAAATCATAAATATCCTGATCATGTATACCGGTTGTCTAAAGTCTTGTATGGATTGAAACAAACTCCTAAAGCTTGGTATGAGAGGTTTAGTGGGTTTCTATTAGAAAATGGGTTTACCCATAGTAAAATTGACACTACACTTTTCATTAAATTTAAAAATGATGATATGTTCCTTATGCAAATTTATGTAGATGATATTATTTTTTGAGCAACAAATTATAATTTGTGTATTGAGTTTGCCAAATGCATGTAAAGTAAATTCGAAATGAGCATGATGGGTGAACGGAGTTTCTTCTTAGGACTTCAAATCAAACAGGCTAAACATAGAACCTTTATATACCAATCTAAATATGTAAGGGACTTGCTAAAGAAATTTAATATGGAAGATAGTACAATTCTTGGAACTCCTATTAGTTCTTCCACAAAACTTGATAAATATGAGCAAGGCATCTCTATTGATATGAAACTATATCGTGGCATGATATGTAGTCTCCTATACCTTACAGCTAGTCATCCTAATATCATGTTTAGTGTGTATATGTGTGCCAGGTTTCAGGCTACTCCTAAGGAGTCACATCTGGTAGCAGTCAAAAGAATTCTTAGGTACCTAGTTGGGACTAGAGAATTAGGTTTGTGGTACCCTAAGCATACGACATTTGAGATTGTAAGCTACACTGATGCTAACTTTGCCTGTAGTAAGGTTGATAGGAAGAGTACTAGCGGCACTTGTCACTATTTAGGACATTCTCTAGTTTCTTGGTTCTTCAAGAAACAAAATTCAGTTGCCTTGTCCAAAGCCGAAGTAGAATATATTGCGGCTGGAAGTTGTTGCGCTCAAACCTTTTACATGAAGCAACAACTTATGGATTTTGGATTGCACTATGATACGGTTCCAATTAAATGTGATAATACTAGTACAATTAATATCTCTAAAAATCATATCTCACATTCACGAATCAAACATATTGAGATTAGACACCATTCCATTCGTGATCATGTGCAAAAAGGGGATGTGACACTTGAGTTTGTGTGCACTAGTGAGCAGTGGGTTGATATTCTCACCAAACCTCTTCAGGAAGATAGGTTCATATAGATTATACATAAGCTAGGTTTAATGCATAGTAAAAAGGCCACATAGATTTTTGATAGAGTGCATAACTTAGGGGGAGCTTCTTAACATAGAAAATATATGGCTCTGAATACCTTATCATTGTTTTATACTTTATGAATTTGGTTATGTTTTGGAATGCATGGCTATTATATCTCTTGCATGTTGATAGTTATACTTATGTTTTATGTCTTGATCATTCTGGACTTTTTGAGTTGGTAGTTGTGGATAAATTGTTAATTTAAAACTTAATCAGGTCATTTATATACATCTATTTTTGGGAAAATACTCTATTTTCAAATGACATGCTGCCGAAATTTCTAATTTTTTTCCTAATCTTATCTTGTATTTAAATTATTCCTACTCAATGCCTATGTCTATGTACTTCATATTTATCATAACCTTTTTTGCTGTTGCCAAAAGGGGGAGAAGAGGGCAAAATTGGGTACTTTGAAAAATGCTTTGTGAACTTTAAATCCTTAAACTTCTCATTATGCATATTATCAGGGAGAACCTTTCAAGATTGTACCTACTTTTGCATGATGTATTTGTCATCATTAAAAAGGGGGAGAATGTTGACCTGATAAGTCATACCCTGTTTTGATTATGATAAATAATCAGGTATTTAATGATTAATGAGTTTGTGTGCAGGATCAATTAGAGGCTTCAATATGATGATGGACGTGAAGAAGCTAGAGACCCAGTCCATTTATTTGTTGTAATTTAATTGAGATTTATTCTAGTTTGTAAAAATTAAAGATCAAAGGTTTGTAATAATTAATGCATTGCATACATGATAGGATAGATAAGCTCAAAGGCCTTAAACTGACTGTAGGACCCACAATTATGCATGAAAAAGTTTGAGGTCAGCCCTGTGTTAATTGACAAGGTTATAAATAGGTGTTGCTCCACCCGTTAAGTGAGCCTTAGTGTAATCCTTATGTTTATGAGCCAAGGTGGGTACGTAGGCCCTATTGCCGAACCTTGATAACATATCTGGTGTTATCTCTCTTTTACTGTTTTATTATGCATACTTAATTAGTTTACTTGTGAAGTTTAATTTCTGCTAAATATATACATTGATTTATTTTATCCGCACTAGATTGACCTTAGGTTTGTGTAATACAACTTTTGGTTGATTGACCGAGGGGATTTGTAACGCCCCAACCTTCTACGTAGGCTCAGGGTGCTACTAATCCATTTATTTACCTGATAATCCACATACTAATATCATATACGCAGCGAAAAACATAAATATAATCTACACAAATATAATACCATAGTTTACTATTCCTATCCATAATCCAAATTAACTATTCACCACCTGTAATCACATATATACATGTCTTCAAAACATAATTCCCAAATACTAGTATTCTCAACCATCTATATCTCATGAAACTTAAAACATAGAACATAAAACATAAATTTATACATCTCAAAATTAACATAAAAATATACCATTTTCTCTTTTTATTTCCCAAAAATGCTATAAAACCTTGAGCTCTTTAAGCTTGATCTCGAGGAAATACTGAAAAAGATAAATTCATATTTGGGTGAGACATATCTCAGTAAAGGAAGAAACAATATATTAATACAGCGTGTGGCTAACATGAGTTTATATAAGAATATAATATTTAACATTTGAAAATCATTAACATAATTTCTGAAATCATTCGCTGAGCCTAACCAAACACATGCAAAATATTTAACCCACGAGATTACCCAAGGATAGGGGTGATTACCCGCCCACACAAGTAGCACTTCTCTGCTCTGATACATTTGGCAACCCAAAGGTCTCTATTGAAGCATACCAGGGCACTCACCTTACTCAGTAAGCCCTCAAATATTAAATTGATCTCGTACTCACATAGTTCGAACAAAGGTTTACCAACGAAGCCCCCTGTGATTGGGAAATCTACCCACCCATACAATTAGGTTCCCTCTGCCCTAGTACATTATGCAGCCTACTGCTACATCTGATACTACTAGTGCACTCGCCTTTCTCAGCAAGCTCTCTGGTGAATAGTATGCCCCACCACAGTTGTAACATATTCTATTAGTATAAATACATCTAATATCATAATACATTATTTTTTTTTATCATTATTCAACCATTCACATATGTTCATATTCATAACTTTAACATTTAACTTCATTTCACTTTAAGTGACTCTTTCCCATTTTACATTGTTCACATTTCACACTTCATTTTTATTTCATTCATTTCCATTTTCATTTCATTTCATTACATACCCAACATCTTTCAACTGTTTTACCCAACATTTTTCATTTATTTTACCCAACATCTTTCAACTATTTTACCCAACATCTTTCAGTTATTTTACCCAACATCTTTCAGTTATTTTACATGGTTGCATTAACACTCACATGCAGCATATTTCATATAACATTTTCATACTCAGTTCATTTCCTGCATATCCTGCATCTCATACATATAACATATTTCCACACAGAATTCCTATTAACTCATGTCACACTATTTAGCAGTAAAATTCATATATATTTCCTATAAAAATAAGCCAACCAACATTTAACATTCATATACTCAAAATATGTCTTTCTTATCTTACATAATTATCTTGAAAATATCTTTCACTTTTATCAGTTCATTTTCGCATATACGTACCTAATAAACAGCCCTAAGCTCGGAAAAACATAATTTAAATGGTTGGCATTTTAAACTCATACCGAAACATATACACGTATATATAACATAATTTATTATCCATTAAATTCATAAAAATTCTGTTTTAATATATATTTTTCCCCGTACCTGATTTCTTGAACTACGCCAACAAGAATACCGAAAAATACTTGCGGCGCTCACCCGAGCCCTGAATCAAAAATTCTAATTCTATTAAATTAACCATAAATAAAATATTATTTTAATATTTCCTAAGCCCATAAATTTTAAATAAATAATTATACCCTCAAATATAACCAATTTACCAAATTTCCTAAATCCCACTCTCGCTTTGGAGTGAGGCCTAGAAAACCCCAATTGAAAATTTACTCACGTCAAAATGACGACAATCATGACTAGGACCCCGTAGTGGTGTCTGGTTGTCGATTTAACTGCAGATTTAAGGAGAAATTAAGGATTTAGAGGAAATATACCTTTCCCCAAGAGTGGTACCTATGCCGCTCCCACGATAAATCCACTCTAGTAGAACTGTCAGTGGCAGAGTTAGGAATCCAACAGCATATTCCGTTTTCCGATCAACCGCAAATTCATCGAAAAATTGAGAGAGAGAGAGACAGAGACGGAGGTGAGCAACGGAGAGTGGGAGATAGAGAGAGATATAGAGTGGTGGCTGATGAAGAAGATGGAAATGGATTTCAAATTGAAATCCAATCCATCCTATTACATTTAATATATATTATTTTAATATTTTATATATATATATATATATATATATATATATCTTTATTTCAATTTTTATCTTTTCCACACTATTCCTTTTATTTTTTTATTTAATTAATTAAATTAATAATGTTTAACTAATTAATTGATTAATAATTTTAATTAATTAATTAATTTTTAATTTTTTTAATTTTTTTATGGGTTATTATAGGATTAATTTTTTAAAATACCAATTCACCCCCCTCTTGGGATTACAGTAAAGCTAACATAATGAACAGTTGATAGAATAGGAAATATAAACTGTATATAAGATAGCAAATTAAAACAGTTGATAAGGCAATAATTACAAACAGTTGATAAAAGTACCACAAAGCTACAATTTATAGTCATTCCATCTGTCTCAGCATCTATATAGGCACACACACCCCAATAATAGATAGGCCACACAGACTAGTCCGCATCTGTATAGACTTCACACATCGTTTCCATACAGAGCACCCCCATATAAATACGTATAGGCTACACAGGCTAGTTTGCCTCTATATAGACTTCACACAACGAATCTATACAGGGCACCCAATATACATACATAAAGTCCACACAGGCTAGTTCGCATATGTATAGACTTCACACAACATTTCTATACAGAGCACCCAGTATAAATAGGTCCCATATGCCATTGCACAATTACCCACAATTCCAATATTTCACATTTATCACCATGATTACAGTATCTCACCTATATCACAACATTTCAGTATTCCACAAATATCCACAGTTAATACTCACCACTTATATAGAGACCCAGTGAATTATAGCAATTAAATAATAAAAAGAAGGAGAGAAAAAGGAATTTTAAGGGGGCTTCGCATTCGTCGACGAATTGGCTTATTGGGATTGTCAACGGGGACACGTGTCTCGTCAACGAGGAATTACCGAGAGGGGTTATTTCAGGACTTGAAATTCATTGACGATGAATAAGTGTTCGTCGACGAACTTTGTACTTGGCCTCGTCGACAAAGTGACGTGTCTCGTCGACGAAGCCAGTTGTATAAATGGCTCAAACTCAGATTTTAGTGAGGAAAACAACATGCAAACCCTCCTCTCTCTCTCTCTCTCTCTCTCTCTCTCTCTCTCTCTCTCTCTTCATCCCCACCCCTTCTCTCTAGAATTTTGGGCAGAACCTTTGTCGGATCGACGATCCGAAGCTGCCACGCTACTTCTGGGAAGATTTTCTTCATATCTGCTGAAGTGGATCGTTGATTAGGCCTACTAGGGAACTATCCCAAAAATTTGGGTAAGTTAGTTAATTTCAGTTTTATTAGGTTTTTTATGTTTTTTGGACTGAGAATAATATGTTAGGTAAGATAATACTGAGATTTTGTTCGGAAAAAATTCAATTTCAGGTTGTTGAGTTGGGGGCCATATGGAGGTGATTTTGGGTATTTTGTGGGCTTCCCAAAAAGTCAAGTAAGGGGATAAACTAAGTCAAATTTTTATGAAAATGTATTTACTATTTTACAACATTTAATTTCAGATAAATATGTATATTGTAGAATTATGTTGGAAATAATGTTGTTGATCAGAAATATGGATTTCATGTATAATATTAGAAATATGATTTTAGAACAAATTTTATGTTTTGATTATTGCCTCTTTTGTGTGGCATGAGTAATATTTACCATGGAAATTATGATGATGAAATATTATGTTTACAAAATAAGTATGTTATTACTACTTTCAGGAAAATAATAAAATAATACAGGGATTTTCAAACTAAATATTTTATATGATATGTCGACGTAAGGGCCAAGGATTTTATATGATATGCTATGCCGGCGTGAGGGCCGTGAATTTTATATGATATGCTACGCAAGGTTTTATGAAAATATTAACATGACAGATATTATTATGAAATAGTCATGTATCATTATTTTGAAATATGCTATATGTTATTAGAACCTGGTTGGCTTGGTTTAGGCTTTCATGAAGTACAGTACCGCAGTTATATGATCACGATCATATATATGTTAGTCCTACATTTTGCCGTAAGGGGCAGTGGGAGATCAGCAGTCGATGTGGTTTTATGGTAGTGCAGGCATCCCTCTGGTGTCCAGACGAGGAGGGGCAGACCCATCATACTTACAGACTTATGTTGATCTAGCGTGGTCGACTAGCCATTTCTAGGTCCTGCCTTCGGGCCGCACAACCTAGTCATGTGGGGGTAAGACATGACACTAGCCAACTATCCATCCAGGAGGTATTTCATGTACAGTTACCTATGATGGTTTTATGTATAAAAACTCAATATATGATATCATGTTATGATAAATTATGTTTTAAGCAGATATGGAACAAATGGTTTGACTAGATATGTTTTATGTACTGATATATATATGTATAACACGAAAATACTCATGTTGCCACACACTGATGTTAGTTTATTTTCCTTACTGAGAGGTGTCTCACCTTAACTACATAAACATTTCAGGAGCCCCGGATAGAAGAGCGGATAGAGCTCCGCAACGTTAGAGTTTGACTGTTTTATCCTGTCTGAAGGGTAAGTCATTTCTAAGGTCTAACTGTTTTTTGGGTGGCGACCCTAGGGCACCCTTTGGATATTTTGAAATATGTGTATGTATATTATAGTTGTAGAAAAATTTTGGTATTGTGTTGGATGGATAATTTTATATGTATATGATTTTACATTTTCCGTTGCTTAGGTATCAGTGTTGTATTTCATGTATACCCCCGGTACCCATGGGTCCAGGTGGGTTATGTTTTATCAGGTTCATTATGTTTTAAAATTTTTTTATGGTAAAATAAGCAGGTCGTTACAACTTTCTCACAATAACATACCATAAAATTTCTAGCAATTTCATATAAAGTCATCTATTAATTGATCCCGTGCCACACAGTTATTTTTATCCAAATGTTCATTTAGGTCTGACCCATTTGTTTCCTCCCCAAAATTCTATTTGATTAGTCATGCCATCTTCCTAACATGGAGGCACGCAAACCACCTCCCCTAGTTATTCCCAAACATGTAAACCACTCAAAATGCCTAATCCCTACTCCCAAATCATACATAAATTCAAATACAGTGTATACATATAATATACTTAATTTTAATCCGTTCATAATTTTTAGAAAAACCAATATAATGTATTCCCCTTACTTGTTCCTAAAGGAACTGCCTAAACCTTCAAAAAACATGAAGACCTAGCCGTTCGAATCTGCTGACGAACGATGGTCTATGTGCCGGGAGGGGGGAAAGAAGATCGAAGAGCACTTGCAGAGAGTTTCCGGGGCTAGAGAGAGAGATAGAGAACCAAAACCATAATTTTTATAGAGAGAGAGAGAGGGAGAGAGAGAGAGAGAGAGTTATGATTTTTTTAATAAAAATTTCATGTTACTTTGCACTTAAGCAACTCAGCTTGCAGGAAAACCATCGATGATTTTTCTGAACTTGACAAAGCCATCACGGTTTGACACTTAAACCACTTTCTAAAGTTGTAACCATCGACGGTTTTTCTGAGCCTCCCTCAAACCGTCGACGGTTTGGTCCTATGCCAAACCCATTTCCTCTTTTCTTTTCTTTTTCCTTTCCTTTTCTTTATTTCTTTTATTTTCTTGGTTCAGGTTATTACATTATTAGTTGCGGTTTTTCCAAACCATCACTATTTGCCTTGTATTAGTAACAGTATATTAAACTGTCACTAATAATGCATTTGTTGACTGGAAAAAGTCAAATGTATTAGTGACGGTTTATGCAAACCGTCAGTACTAGTCTATTATTAGGGATGAATTTATTAAACCGCGACTAATATATATTTTTATTTAAAAAATATAAAATTTATTTAAGTATATTAGTGACGATTTATGAGGACCGTCACTAATAGTATATTATTTTCGATGAATATATTTAACCGTCACTAATAGGCTTCCCTGTTCTACTTCCTCACCAATATCAGCAACTATTACTATCTATCTTCTACTACGACGATAGTCTCCTATTGGTCCATCTGAATTGTAATAATCTTCATGAGCAACCCACCTATGTATAGATATTTGAACCAAAATGTTTCTTTCGAATGCATCACTTTCATTTTTAGTACTGTGATAATGAATGGCTTCAAAAGATCGCTCAAACTCTATATATGGCATTTAAAAAATTAGTTCATCATTGCAGAACTTGACCACAACATCCTTGGTATGTACACGGTCATTGCAAAGGTATCAACTTCAAAAAGTTTAATTAAATTAAGAGAATCTTGGAAAAATACTTCGAAACTGACCTAGCTGATGAGTCATACCTCTCGAACTCGAAAGCGGAATGATGTATATTTGGCCAATTCAGAACTGGGATTGTTCTTAACATAGTGAACGAAAAAAATGGAAGAGTTGTCATTTATATAATAGTGAATATTGGTTGAAAAAATTCTCCAAATTTAAACCTTTTGAAGTTCATACCTTTTGGAATGACTGTGTACATACCAAGGAAGATTGATGTGGGGTGAAGTTCTATAATGATTGGACTGGTTTTTGAAATGCAATAAAGTTTGAGAGATGGGATGCACAAAATTAAGAATAGTTGCTGATATTGTCTAGTAAGCAACTTGAAACCACATGCAAATGAGAAGAGGATATCCCAGGTTTAATGGGACTAGAGCAGTTACACATCATATTATATAGCTTTTACCCCAGAGAAGTTCCACTTTCATCATCTGCGGAAGATTTTTCCAACTTCTTTGAGATAGACTTTGTAGTATTATTGTGCAAATTAAAGCTTCACGGAAGCATTACTCATTTTCAGCTTCTTGAATGAACTAGGTCCTGAATATCTTTTCTCACTTTTCCTAATAGAAGCAACCTATTTCAAATTTGAAGGAAAGATCTATATGTTTGGCCATGGACTGGGATTATTGTTCTTAACATAATGGACAAAAAATAATGGAAGAGTTGTCATTGATAGTGAATATTGGTTGAAAAGATTCTCTAAATTTAAACTTTTTCAAGTTCATACCTTCTGGAATGACCGTGTACAGACCAGGGTCGAATTAAGGTGTGGTGAAGGTATGCAATGATTGGATTGATTTTTTAAATATGAAATAGAGCTAGTTTGAGAGATTTTTTGAAATTGTTCATCACGTATAGTAATTAGGAATGGGATGCATGAAAGAGAAACAATGCGCTTTCTTCAAATGTCTATGCATGGGTGGGTTACTCATGGAATTAAGATGATTACAATTCAAAGCTTGTCCTAGGTTTATGGGACCAGAGCCCTTACACATCATATTATATAGCTTTTCTCCCAAAGAAGTCCCACTTTCACCATTTGAGGAAGATTTTTCCAGTTTTTTTGAGATAGAATTTGTAGTATATATTGTGAAAAGGTTTCACGGAAGCATTATTCATTTTTAGTTTTAGCTTCTTGAATGAATCAGGTCCTAAAAATCTTTCTCACTTTTCCTAATAGAAGCAACTTCTTTCAAATTCGAAGGAAAGATCTATACGTCTGGCCATGGACTGGAATTATTGTTCTTAACATAGTGGACAGAAAAAAAAAAAAATTGGGACACATAGGAACTGTTGCTGATATATATTGTCTAGGAAGACAGACCGTCAGAAATAGTCTTTATATTAGTGACGATTTTCATCAACCATCACTAATCATTCAGCTTAGTTAAGAAGCTAATCTATTAATTTTATTAATAAAATTAATAAACTATAAAATAGTGACTAAATGGTTATCAAAACACTCAAGAGTAACTTTAATTTATATCTAAATTTAAACTAAATTATTAATTCAATTAACTGAATTCGAATATATATTAATCGAACCGACTCTATTTATTGACCGAATTTAATTGACCAAAATTGGTCACTTAATTCAGTGAATTCGGGTTTCCTGGAATTATACATGCTCACCCCTAATTGATACAATATTTTTAATTTTAATTTTAAATGGTAAACTATTAGTGACGGTTTAGCAGAACCGTCACTAGTAACAGACTATTACTGACGGTTTAGGAGAATCATCACTAATAATAGACTATTAGTGACGATTTTAAGAGTTTTAGTGATGGTTTTAAAACAGTCACTAATAGTTTAATTAAAATCCCCAACTCCCTGAGCTCTCCCTCCATCCTTTCTCTCCCTCTCCTTTCTTTCCTTCCCTCGGTTGATCTTCGTTGCTCGCCGAACCTCCTCCTGCCACCGCCGCTCACTGAAGCTTGCCGAATCTCACCGCCGAAGCTCATCAGCGAGCAGCCGCCATTCATCGAAGCTTGCCAAATCTCGCCGTCGAAGCTCACCGCCGTTGCTCGTCGAAGATCCTCGCCCAAGTACGTATTCTGCATGTGTGTTTGGGATTTCATGTTCTTCTTCTTATTCTTATTCTTCTTCTTCTTCTTCTTCAAACCCTAGAATCTATGTGTGCATGTGTGGTGCGTGGGTCTAAGTGTGTGTGCATGTGTGTGTGTACAATGCATTGGGATTGTGTATCAATTGCTGCTGCAGATTCAATTGCTGGTTGTGTATATCAATTTTCTATTTCTTCTTCTTGTGCATGTGTGTGTGTGGGATTTCATGTTCTTCTTCTTCTTCTTCTTCTTCTGCAAACCCTAGAATCTGTATGTGCGTGTGTGCGCGCGTGGTGTGTGGGTTTGAGTGTGTGTGAGTGTGTGTGCATGCGTGTGTGTACAATGCACTGGGATTGTGTATCAATTGTTGCTGCAGATTCAATTGCCAGTTGTGTGTATCAATTTTCTATTTCTTCTTCTTCTTCTTCTTCTTCTTCTTCTTCTGCTTTGCATAGGTCAGAGTGTGTGTGAGTGTGTGTGTGTATGGGGGGAGGGGGATTTTATTATTATTATTATTATTATTATTATTATTATTATTATTATTATTATTATTATTCTTCTTCTTCTTCTTCTTCTTCTTCTTCTTCTTCTTATGCAAACCTTAGAATCTGTGTGTGCGTGTGTGGTGCGTGGGTCTGAGTGTGTGTGCATGCGTGTGTGTACAATGCACTAGGATTGTGTATCAATTGCTGCTACAGATTCAATTGCTAGTTGTATATATCAATTTTTTGTGATAGGTTTAATTTAGTTTAACGATTCTGTTCAATGATTTTGTAATTTATTTTTGAAAATTGATAATGTAGTTGAGTTAATATTTTATTAATAATATTTATTAATGCATGAATTAATAATTTTGGTTCATTTAGTGTGTGATTATATTTTATTGTAATTGAAATTGGTAATTTGATTTTTTATTGTATAACACACCACTCTGCCGATGAAATTGTGTTTGAGAGCATGAATTTGTAGTTTTAGATTGTAATTTGTATAGGTTTTGGACATAATTCTTTTTTGAGTGTGCGCTATTTATGATCTTTCAATAGTATTAGTGTGTAAGCATATTACACACCAAAACAATTTATTAAAAAATGTGTTATATTCTCTGTTGAAATGTAATATTGTTGTACATAAGGAGGGTGAGGTTAAGGGATTAGAGTTTTCTACTTATAATTGTTGTTGAACAGTGGAATCAGTGACTTGATATAATTTTGAGAACTTAGTGATTTGTTGAACCTAGCTTGCAAATTTGTGTGTTTTGCAGGGTTGACTGTTTTTGATTTCTCATTTTTCCTTTTGTCGTTTGCTAACTTTATGAAATGCATGTTGCGTAGTTGATTAGGATGTTGCTTGCCGGTTAATTGAACGAATTGAGAATTGCATTTCTTGTGTTCATTGAAGCTTAGACCCATTGAAGAATGGTTACTATACATTCATGCCTCATCGTACATGTGAGACAAATCAATTATTGAAATTCAATTGATTATTAGTCATACTATGTAGACTAATAAGCAATTGAACATGTTAATTATTTGTTTTATTTATGATTAGTGATGTTTGTATTTCAACCATTCTTGAATTGTCCAATGTGGATAGTTTAGGAAGTTGTATTTACATTGTTGTCATCGTTCACGCTTTGTTCATTATCATTTTATATTTCGAGCACATCTCTACATGTGTTCTTTGAGTGCATAGTGGGGTGTCGTGACAATTTGTTAGTGATGGAAAACTAACAACATATTCACTTCCCCTATCTCGTGAACTTGAAGAGCCACGAGGAGATGCTGTTGAAATTTAAAATGACTATGATGAAGGATTTTAAGCGATTGACTGCAATGCAAATGCAACATTTCTGAATGAGATAAGATCCTTACTCTTTAAATGGAAGGTAGTTGATTTTAGGATTCACGATGCATGCAGCATAAACATTATGAGAATTTAATCAACACCATTTACTTGAACATGTTATAGGGTAATTAATCAACATGGATAAGACTTGGATGAAGGCTCGGGATAGGTTTTTGGACGAATACGTGAAAGAGGTACATTATTTTATAGAGTTCACATGTCCTCGTGCAGACGATGCTAGTAGAATAAGGCGTCTTTGCAAGAAATGCCAAAATATAACATTTAAACACATTGATGTGGTCCATAAACATTTATTAGACATTGGAATGGAGAAAAGTTACACAACATAGGTGTTCCACGGTGAAGATTACGCAGTTCTGAGTGATGATGAAGAAGATAAAGCTAAGGGGGCAAATATAGTTGGTGGCAATACACGTTTGGAAGGATTACTCAAAATGTTAGGTGACTTGAAAAGGGGGGTTGTAGTGGACACAGACAATGTTAGTGTGTCGCATACAGGTAATGATTCTACTTCAGTAGGTACCATACCTTGCGATCCTAGTACGTTAAATCGACTCGCTAAACCATTTGCTAATCTCGTGAGGAATGCACGAGTGCCCTTATATCCTTAGAAGACTCGTGGTGTCAGAAGCTTTAATGGAAAACCTAAACGAAGGCTGCAACCAAACCGACTAAGTGGGGAAGAGATATTAAACTAGCTCAAGTTGATTGGAGATGTGAAATTTGGGAAACCACTGAGTAGTAGAAAAAGGAAATGTGTTGAGTGGGAGTTGAATTGGACAAAGGGAAACATCTTCTTCGAGTCGTCATACTGGAAAGATCTTCCACTACGCCACAACTTGGATGTTATGCATATCAAGAAGAACATTTGTGAGAATGTCATTTGTACATTGTTGGATATAAATGAGACGACAAAGGACACCGCAAATGCTCGTCGGGATATGGAAGATATGGGAATATGACCTGAGTTGTATCTGATTCATGATGGGGACAAACTTCTAATGCCATCATCCTGTTACAAATTTTTGAAGAATGAGAAGAATAATTTCTTCGAATGGTTGAAACCAGTGAAGTTCCTTGATGGATATGCATCGAATCTAGCTCAATGCATAAGCACAACAGAAGGGAAGATGTTAGGAATGAAAAGTCATGACTATCACATCCTTCTGTAATGGGTTCTACCTGTTTTCCTTCATGGACACTTGACTGAAGATGTTCGCTCAGTGCTAATTGAGTTGGGGATATTCTTTCGAAGTTGTGCTCTAAAAAATTGAGCATAAACGTACTTGCACGGTTAGGGGAGGACAACATGGTCATACTATGCAAGTTGGAGAAAATATTTTCGCCAGCATTCTTCGATGTGATGGTCCACCTAGTCATCCATTTACCAAGAGAGGTCATAATTGGAGGATCGGTGTAATATCGTTGGATGTATCCAATTGAGAGGTAAATTATAAATTCCTACAATTTTCACGTGATCTCCTCAGTTTTTTTGGGTGTACAAGTCACTAATGCTATATAAAATGCATAGGTTCTTATTCACTTTGAAGGGGTATGTGCGCAATAAGGCATGGCTTGAAGGTTCAATAATTGAGGCATACATTGACAATGAATGCCTTGCATTTTGCTCAATGTATTTACATGATATTGACACAAGGTTCACTCGTGAGGAGCGAAATGCAGACGTTCATGCTAATGCCAAAGATGAAGAACCTTGGAGCTTTATATTTCGAGGAAATGTTCAATCGTTCGGTGCATGGGTTTACGATTTCATTGACTTGGATGACCTATGATAGGCGCATTTTTACATCCTCAATAATTGTGATGAAACTGTTCCATACATCGAGTACATTTGCATTGTATTTAATTACGCATATATATATACTTAGTTGACATTATCATGTACTATTGTTGCATATAGTAAACATAAAACTGAACTTCTAACCCAAAATGAAAGGAATGTTCATGAAATACATAAGAAGGAATTTGTCAATTGGTTTGGGAGTTGTGTAAGTAAAAAAATTTTATGTGAGTTCGAAGCAATGTACATTTTCAATATTAACGGTTTACTTATCTAAACTCTTTTTTATTTAATAGATGAAATCCATATATTACAATAAAGAACCAACAACAAGTAAAGATTTATACGCATTGGCATGTGGCCTCGATCAACGAGTTAACTGTTACAGCGATTGCATTGTCAACGACTTACGATTTCATGTGAAGTCCTTTGAACTGCATAAAACAACCCAGAATTATGGGGTTACGGTGCTAGGTGCAGAAAGAGACGAGGAAATTGACTACTTTGGTATCTTGGATGACATTATAGAGCTTCACTATGGAGCCAACAAACTTGTCCACATGTTCAAGTGTACCTGATGGGACATTAGCAATAAAAATACTGGGATAAACAAGGATGCCTACTTTACCAGTGTCAATTTTAGCAAGACATGGTATCAAAATGACCCTTTTGTACTAGAGACGCAGGAAGAACAGATGTTCTACCTAAAGGACACAAAATTGAAGGGTGAATGGCTTGTGGCCCAAAAAATTCATCCCCGAAGTTTGTATGGTATTAAAGAAGTTGTAGATGTGGAGAAGAGTGTCACCTAGGATGCTTTCCAAGACGATGAGCCATATATCAGTGTAGCAATGCAATCTGCTGTGAATGTTGCTAAGGAAGGAGCTGATCCTAAACCATTGAATAGGGTTGGTGCCACTGCAGAACATGTAGGGACTATTAACATTGGAATTGAACCTTATATACACATTGACTTCATCGACAATGATGAAACTAATGGGGAAGATGAAACTATGGTCAAGTATTGTAGTGAAGCGTAAAACATACTAGAAAATGAGGATGATATCGACATTGAGGACGTATAGGGGGGTAAGCATGTTATGTGGGGTAAGCATGTTATGTTGTCACCATGTATCTGACATGTCTAAATAACTGAAAATATATTTACTATGCATCCGTCTAATATACAATCTTCTTATATTTACTTGTGTATTATTTTGCAGACATGGCACCAGGAGGTCGTTGTCATCGACTTCAGTCCAGGCTCTCCACTACATCATCCCCTAAGGATTATCCAACATCCTCAAGACCGGCGAAGGACGTCGGTCCTCATGCGCCTTTGTATGAGCCCTTAGGACCCTTGCCCGAGGATGTTGATCCATCAGTTGGGCATTAGACCTAGGGTGAGTTTCCCATCATAATAGGCAGTGTTGGTAAGGTTATGAGTATTTGATTTAGAATAATATAGTGATGGTCATACACGTGCATGATAACGATATTGTTTTTAATTAACTCTTCTTGTACCATCGACCTCGGGGACACAAATAATGAGGTCAGGCCGTGGTGCAGCAAAGATCATGGCCCTCAAAAAACACCTTGAGAGGAATGGGGGGCAATGGATCCAGATCAAGATTCCTCCAAGCTATATGGCCTCGTTGGACAATTGGTGCATGACATGGACACGGGAGTTCAGTATTATATGCTGAAAATATGCTCTAGTCACTTACTTTAGCTGGCTAGAGGTGACAGACGCTCAGCGCTTGGTTCTCTATGAGCGCATCTTAGTAAGTAACTCTATACCATGTATTTTACTTTTAATATACTACACAATTAACTATCTTACATTCTATATGTATTTCATATGTAGGTGAAGTTTGATATAGACATTTTCACCACTGACCATGTCAAAAAGAAGGTGAGCACTCAGTTGTGCGCTCAGTTCAAGAGCTTTTGCACTGAAATGTGCAAGCATTTCAGGATGATGAAAGATCAAGCGGAGGCTAACCCATACGATACAATCTCCTTGGAGGATTAGGAGGTGGTGTGTCGCCAATTTCACGACCCAACCTATCAGATGATGTATTTATGTTATTATAATTGCTTTGTCGTATTGATGTCTCCAATTAATGAAATGAATTAGATTTTTTCATAGGCTATCTGTAAGAAAAATGCTAATAACCGTAGCAAACTAAAGACAACGCATTGTGGTGGGTCGAAATTGTTTGTCAGTCATCAAAAGGTAATTACTATATTTATATGTCTTAGCATTATCTGACAAGTGTTATTTATGTTTACACCTCCGAATTAATATTAATGACGTTTTACATGATAATGTAGCATGATCTTGACACTGTCGACCTGGAGCCGATGCCCGATCTTTATCAGGGAACACATCAGAGGCCATCGGGAGAGTGGTGCCTGAGTGCGCAAAGCAAACATGTAAGTCAAATATATTATTAAGTTCATTATTTTATTCAAAATGTCAAATTTATATTCTTATTTCTTCATTTTCTACATATTCATCACTGAAAATAGGCGAGGATGGTCGAGATAAGGAATGCACCGGTTGTAGAAGGGAGTCAGCCAATTTCGAATGACAACATCTGCAGGAATGTGCTTGGGGAATGCGCGGGGGGGGGGGGGGCTAGTTAAATGGTCTTGGTAGTGGATACATCGCCCCAACATCGTCATCTTCTTTGACCGCAGTGTCTCATGCTGAGCTTGACCGAGCACGTAGGGAAGCCAAAACTCAAAGGGAGGAGATGGTTCTCCGGATGCAGACGATGGAAATGGAGAACTAGCATCTTAAAGAAAAGGTGTCCACCTAGCAAGCGAAGGTGTGTGATGTTGTAGCACGGATGAAAGCCATTAAGAACTAAAAAGTGCAGAGGGAACAAATGATGCGCCAATCTCGTCCAGATGATGCGGGTGGCTCATCCTTTCATTAGAAGGTATACTCAGTATGCGGTAGCAAAATTTGTGTGGGGAGATTTGAAATTGGGTTGTTCTAAATTACATAATGTAATTATGCTGTTATATTTTAATATTTTATTATATGTATTGTGTATGCAATGAATTAATAGATCCAATTTATGTAGGAATTCACATAACAATATTTTTATTGTTAGAATAGAAACAAACTTAGTAAACGTAATTCATTTTAAACAATCAGGTGTCCAAATCGGGCATAGAGGTCTAAATTGAGCATGGTCAGTATCGACACATCCGTGACATTGACCTAGACGTGCCAGATGTGACAGTGCTAAAAAAACTCCATGCCATTTGAAAATTGCACACTTAGAGGCGAACTTAGTACACTTACTTAGTCAAATTTAACGACCCAAGTGTTCAATTCGGGCATATGAGGTCCAAACTGAGTTTGGTTAGTCTCGACACGTCCATTACATTGAAATGGATGTGCCGGATCTGATGGTCCCCAAAAACTCCTCCCCGAGAGCTTTTTTCCCACTTAAAAGTAAAGTTAAAATATATACAAACTTAATAAACTTAGTTCATTTTAAACACTCAGGTGTCCAAGTCGGGCATACGAGGTCCAAACTAAGTATGGTTAGTCTCAAAATGTTCGTGACATTGAATTGGACATACTGGAATTGACAGTGCCTAAAAACTCCATACCAATTGAAAATTATATGCTTAGAGGCGAACTTAGTACATTTAGTTGAATTTAACCACCCAAGTGTCCAAGTCGGGCATACGAGGTCCAAATTGAGTTCGGTCAATCCCGATATGTCTGTCACATCGAACTAGACATACCAGAACTTATGGTGCCCAAAAACTCCATGCCAATTGAAAATTATATGCTTAGAGACTGACTTAGTACATGAAATTAGGAATAGCTTCCCAAGAGGGGGGGTGAATTGGCTTTTAAAACTTTCGTTTTAGTTCCTTTTAGAATTCTTAAACTTATTTTATTTCTTTTAACCAATTCGTGACTTATTTGTTTAATTTGTTAAGCACTCAAGAACTTAGTTTCTTTATTTAATCTTTAACCATACAAACATCCAATCATTCAACCAAACCAATCAACTATAATTAGAAAGTAAACAAACAAGCCAATACACAACACTTATGTAAAATAAAAACTCAAGATGATTGTTTGTTTATATTAGCCAAATTTGAATCAAGCCTTGTAGTGAATGAGAATTTTATGCTTGCTGATGTAAAGCCTTGTATAGATGAATCCAATCACTATTTCCAAATATTTAGAACTCAAATAAACTCTTGGTAAATTTATCTTTGGGATGTTAACCAAGTAACGTACTCTCGTATGGTTTCCACAAGATATGGTGTAACCAACGTACTCCCTTTCGGTTTCTGCAACCCAAATCAAAATTAAACCTTAAGTTTGTTTGATTTCCAAATATACGTAGTTTATATGATTTTCAAATTTAAACCATCCACGCAATTTAAATATGCAATGAAAATAAAGAGTAGGGAAAGAGAGAGTGAGACGAGGATTTTTACAAGGTTCGGCTTCAACATAGCCTACGTCCTCGCCTTTGGAAAACCACGAAAGGATTCACTAAACCTATTCCGTTGACGAGTGGAACAAACCTTTACAACACTCCTTTGTTAAGGTTAGAGCCCGCCTTCTCTGAAGGATGTCCCCTCGTTCGGTCACTCCTTACATAGGCTAGAGCCTGCCTCTCTAAGCAATATCCCTTTGCTTAGCCAACGATCCAAACAATCCTTGGAATCGTCAATCTTCAAGAAAAATAAAAAGAATAGTTGTGTACAAGAAACACTCTTTAGAAAGAGTAGGTTAGTACAAGTTCAGCACTATATACTTCAATGTAAAATATCAATATGAAATAGAATGAAGATCAAGTGTAGAATTCACCAATATCCTTCTTAGATGAGGATTAGCAGTAGGAATTCAGAGGAGGAAGGATTAGCACTTCAGAATATCTTAGCAAAAGAGTTCTGCAATGAGTGAGCAAGAGAACTTGTAAGAACAAGAGTGCTTTCGGCTTCTCAAAACAGATTTTTCAATTCTTGGATGTATTTTGATTTGCAAAACCATGTATTTATAAGCTTTCAAACTTGTTTCCATGTTGCAAAAATTTCCTTAGAGAGTTTCCCAAGTTATTAGAAATTTTGGAGCTCAAAACGGCTATATTTTAAAATATTAGAATTTTAAAATTTGTCCGTTGAACAGTGTTTAGATGACTGAAGTCTTGGGCTCAGTCGTCTGAAGTTTTATAAAACTGTAATTTTCAAAGTCAGTACAGGTTCAAGCGCCTGAACTCACAGGGTCAGTCACCTGAGGTTGTTTTGTCTGCTGTTTAGGTGCCTAAAGTTCTGCTCTAAGTTCAATTATACATACTCTAGGGTTTGAAAGAAATCATCTGTTGCTTAAAGAAGACTCACAATGCCTCGAACCAAGCAAACGGAAAATCGCGGCTCATCCTCTGGTAAAGATGACCCAAATATCGAACAATGGTTGGTATCTTCTCAATCTAAACGTCATTATAGGACTAGACTTGATTTATATTGAAAAGTATGACTCACTATGTTGAAAATTGAGAATTAGATTATTGAGCTTAAGCATAAATTTTTGATATAAGAATAATTCTTGAAGATGCATGATTTTAAATGAATCACATGGATAAACATACTGTTTTTTTTTTCTATAAGCTATGAAAGATATAGTAGTTATATTGATATCCATGAACTATGCATTATGTGATATTAAGCTTTGGTGTCTATAAGTATTTTTGGTTTCACGTGTTAAAAATTTCAATAGATATCAAATCTAAAAGCTCACTTGGTATCACAAAGTCAAATTATTTATGAGCATGATTATGTCTATGAGCATGATGTGACATTGATGATCTTAGCATGATATTTATATTTGATAAGTGTGTTCATGAGAACATACAGGATATGAATCAATATATGAAGCATGGATAATAAAGTTAAAAGCATAATTGGTATCAAATCTGAATGTATTGAATTCAGGGGGAGTGTCATGAATTATTAATCAATTGATATCATGAATTAAATTTTAAATTTTAAATTGGTATCATAAAAACCATCAAATTAATATCAGCTGGTATCTTGAATAAATGCTGTGAACTACACACTACACATGCTATATTGAAAAACAACAACTTGAGTGTGTACATATGTTTGGAATGCATGGTTATTGATATGCTTAAAATGATTTGTATTTGAATTTAAATCATTTCTTTTCTTTTTGATTGATGTTAAAAGGGGGAGAAATTGTGAAGCAAAAATTGAGCATAATTGAGCATGAGCATAATATCTATTCAAAATAAGTATTTAAGTATTTAACATTGATTGAAAAAGCTTGTAAAACCAAAATAAAGTGATGAGCATGATTGATGAAATTAATAAGCTTATTGAAAGGGGGAGTCTTTTTAAGGTTTACTCACATTTTTGTTCCTTATTTGTCATCATCAAAAAAGGAGAGATTGTTGGCCTTACAAGGCTTAAAATATTGTTATCTTATTTTGATGCTAACAAACAAGTGAAATTTAATGTATTTGTGTGAGTAATGATATTTCAGGGCTCATATATGAGAAAGCAAGGTCAAAGTGCTCACAAGGATCAAATGAAGATTAAATGAGTCAAAGCATGGATTTAAAGATGATATATTAAACCTTGAAGAATATGAGGACATGAATAAGTTGTTGAAAGCCAAGGAATATTAAAGTCAAAAGAGCCAAAGAAAGGCAATGTGAGAAAACTCAAAAGAATATGGAAGCTTGAAGAAAAGATGGACTCAATCCAAGGACAAAGCATGAAGACTCAAGAACCTAGAATGTTAATGTCTTAGAAGTCTCATGTAAGTGCTTTAATGTTTAAAATATCGTTTGAAATATTTTGAAACTCTTAGGTTAAATTCTTGGACCTAGATACCTTTTAAAATACTTGGAAAATATTTTTATAAGGTCAAAAATTATTTTAAAAATGTTAGAATCATTTTTGGAATGAAAAGCATCAAAAAAAGTTTTTCCAAATGCTGTTAGTTTTTATACATCCGAATTGAGGTGAATTTTTCTCTATCAAAAACTCCCTATTTTAAAAAGTGATCAACATGAAAGTTGTATGATTTTCTCTTAGATTTCTTTTGAAACCAAAAAACACCTAATGTGAAGTTATACAAAAAAAGTTATGACCAAAATACTGAAGCGGGGTCAAAGCTGTCAGGCAACTGAACACTGTTCATGGTAGAACTTCAGGCACCTAAACAGCAGATAGAACAACCTCAGGCGACTGACCCTATGAGTTCAGGCGCCTGAACCTGTACTGACTTTGAAAATTACAGTCTTATAAAACTTCAGACGACTGAACCCGAGACTTTAGTCATCTAAACACTGTTCAACGGGAAAATTTTTAAATTCTAATATTTTAAAATATAGCCCGTGAACAGTGTTCATATGATTGAAGTCTCAGGTTTAGTCGTCTGAAGTTTTATAAGACTATAATTTTCAAAGTCAGTACAGGTTCAGGCGCTTGAACTCACAGGGTCAGTCGCCTGAGGTTGTTCTGTCTGCTATTTAGGCGCCTGAAGTTCTACCGTGAACAGTGTTCAGTTGCCTGATAGCTTTGACCCCATTTCAATATTTTGGCCATAACTTTTTTTGTATAACTTTACATTAGGTGTTCTTGGTTTCAAAAGAAAGCTAAGAGAAAATCATACAACTTTCATGTTGATCACTCTTTAAAATAAGGAGGTTTTGATAGAGAAAAATTCACCTCAATTTGGATGTATAAAAATTGATAGCATTTGGAAAAACTCTTTTTGGTGCTTTTCATTCCAAAAATGATTCTAACATTTTTAAAATAATTTTTGACCTTATTAAAATATTTTCAAAATATTTTAAAAGGTATCTAAGTCCAAGAATTTAACCTAAGAGTTTCAAAATATTTCAAACGATATTTTAAACATTAAAGCACTTACATGAAACTTCTAAGACATTAACATTTTAGGTTCTTGAGTCTTCATGCTTTGTCCTTGGATTGAGTCCATCTTTTCTTCAAGCTTCCATATTCTTTGAGCTCTCTCACTTTGCCTTTCTTTGGCTCTTTTGACTTTAATATTCCTTGGCTTTCAACAACTTATTCATGTCCTCATATTCTTCAAAGTTTAATATATCATCTTTAAATTCATGCTTTAACTCATTTAAATTTCATTTGATCCTTGTGAGCACTTTGACCTTGCTTTCTCATATATGAGCCCTGAAATATCATTACTCACACAAATATATTAAATTTCAGTTGTTTGTTAGCATCAAAATAAGATAACAATATTTTAAGCCTTGTAAGGCCAATAGTACACTTAGTTGAATTTAACCACCCAAGTGTCTAATTCGAGCATACGAGGTCCAAACTGAGTTCAATCAATCCCGACACGTTTGTCACATCGAATTGGACGTGCTTGATCTGATGGTCCCCAAAAACTCCTCCCCGAGAGCTTTTTCCCCACTTAGAAGTAAAGTTAGAATATATACAAACTTAGTAAACTTAGTTCATTTTAAGCACTCAGGCATCCAAGTCAGGTATATGAGCTCCAAACTGAGTTTGGTAAGTCTTGAATCGTCCGTCACATCGAATTGGACATGCCGGAACTGACGGTACCCAAAAATTCCATGCCAATTGAAAATTATACGCTTAGAGGTGAACTTAGTACACTTAGTTAAATTTAACCACCCAAGTGTTCAATTCAAGCATATGTGGTCCAAACTGAGTTCGATCAATCCCAACATGTCCATCACATCCAATTGGACATGCCGAATTTGACGGTCCCCAAAAACTCTTCCTTGAGAACTTTCTCTCTACTTAGAAGTAAAGTTAGAATACATACAAACTTAATAAATTTAGTTCATTTTAAGTACTTAGGTGTTCAAGTCGGGCATGCGAGGCCCAAATTGAGTTTGGTCAGTAACGACATGTTTGTCACATTGAACTAGATGTGTCAGAATTGACGGTGCCCAAAAACTCCATGCCAATTGAAAATCATATACTTAAAGGCAAACTTAGTACGCTCATTTGAATTTAACCACCCACGTGTCCAATTTGAACATACATGATCCAAACTGAGTTCGGTCTGTCCCGACACATCTATCACATCAAATTGGACATGTAGGATTTGACGGTGCCCAAAAACTCCTCATTGAGAACTTTTTCCCTGCTTAGAAGTAAAGTTAGAATACAAACAAACTAATTAGTAAACTTAACTTACAATTCGGTCATATGAGGTCCGAGCCGAGTGGGGTGACTTTTGACTGATCAAATTTAGTTATTTACAATTGTATCATTTTTTGACACTATGTCCTAATGTCCGATCATTTTGCTATCAAATCATATTTAATTATAGTATATACATATATACTATAACATTGTATACTAATTTATTGTATAATTATTATTTTGTAGGGTTTGTGGCTATCACACCACTACAATGATGACATGTACTACAGTCAGGTCGGATGTGCGCAACTTTAATTTTGCCTTTTCTTGTATTTTTTGTTATCTTAATAGAACTATTTTTTATTTTTTAATTTCAATTTGTAGTTGTATATATATGTATTTGAATTTTGAATAATTTATGAATGTAGTAATTCTGGTTTAATTTTATGTATGCCACAATGTAATTACAAGTTTTTATAGGAATTTTCAAAACAAAATTATTTATTTCAAAGTATTAGTGACGGTTTACAAAACTGTTACTAATAATAGCAGGATGAACTTTTAGTGACAGTTTTTAAATTGTCACTAAAAGTCTTAAACCATCAGTATAGAAACAACAATTTTTGGGTTCAAATTCGTCACTAAATGCACAATATTAGTAATGGTTTTATAATCGTTACTAATATTATATTGTTAGTGACGTTTTTAGTAACTGTCACTAAAAGCGTAACATTAGTGACAGTTTATTGACCGTCACTAATAGTTTCATATTAGTGGCAGTTATTAAAACCGTCACGAATATTCGGCTTTAGTGATGAATTTAAGTAGAGAATATGTATGATTTATAGTGATGATTTTACGATAATAGTGACGGTTGTCTTCCGTCACTAATACTTCACTATTAGTGACGGTTTGAATAGTTAGTCACTAATAAAAAGTTGGCATAATCAAACTCACTTACCTTGATCTCCTCGGGAATTGAAAACTTTCTAGTAAATCCTTAACTTATCACAAGATAACCACAAATCCATGATTTAGAAAATGAATTATAATTTCGCTTTAAAGCCCCTTAAGAGTCTAATTCTAAATTTAATTGTATCTAATAAAATGTTACTAGAAAAATATGAGACTCATTTTAAAATGATATTATTTTTAGGGTTAGAATTTAGAGACAAATTTTGTATCCATACAACATCGTTTGGTTACTAAACTTGATTTTTGAAATTGACTTTTAGTTCTGCTAATTGAACTGGGCATCCCAGAATATAATACTCACTTTGAAAAATCAAAAAGCCATCTTCTCTAACTTCACAAATGGCCAAATTATATCCATATGTTTCTATATATATTATATATGAGCCTACCAAATTTCGTGGTCAGATTCGATATAGAAGTTATAAAACAAATTCGGAATTTAAGTCTGGTTTGTAACTCTAATAGCATACTAACAGCATACCAACTATAGCTTCAAAAAATCAAACACCATATTAAATGACTTCAGAAAATTTTAAAATTTAATCCTTAAGAATATTGATATATTAACTAGCAACCCACCAAATTTCAAAATTTTTGGGCATAACCTTGGCTCTAGAGAAATCCTCATCTTTTGAAAATTCAATATTTCGGTAAGGTTCAAAACATAAATCTTGAAAATTCTAAAAACCATACTAGAACACCTCCAAACTTCAGAAATTGGACAGCTATATGATAAGGATTATACCATAATAAAAATCAAAGTATACCATCAAAATTTGATTTAGAAACATACCTTGATTTAACCCGTTATGCTATAATTTCTCAAGACCCAAATTCTCTCTCTCTCTCTCTCTCTCTCTCTCTCTCTCTCTCTCTCTCTCTCTCTCTCTCTCTCTCTCTCTCTCTCTCTCTCTACATTAATGAGGGGACATGTGTCACCCATTGCTCAACCTTGTATCAATTATCATTATATATATATTGGAATAATTACAACTCTCTTTTTAAACCCTTCCTTAACTTGGATAGTTGCTAAATCAAATGAAATTATTGTTATGACCTCCTTTATTTGACATCCCATCTATACTTATGCATGATTTTGTGTTTCTTTAAAAATTTGAGTTCTACTTCTCATTGCAGTTTTCTTCAACTAGTATTCATTATTTTCGTACTTACTTTTATATATATATATATATATATATATATATATATATATATATATATATTTGTTAGAATACCAATAATGAGGTGTTAAAAATTGAAAGGGTTGGGAGATCAATGAAGAGGTTGGAAAAGGAAATTATTTGGAGAAAAGAAAAAGGCAGATGTATTTTAAATTAAATTGAGAACCCCTTAAATAGTTAGGACGAAACAGATATGAAATTTGTCACTGCCAAAAAAAAATTTGTGCTTTTAGAATTAGTTTAATATATTTTTGCATCCTCCTAATTTTCATTTGTCCAGCCTTTAGGCCGAAGGCTAGCCCATAACGGGTGGCCCATATTTGAGCAGTCGCACTGGTTCCAAAGTCGATATTGGGCCTGGAAGCTGAGGCCCATTTTCACGGTGAAGTCTGAATGAGGGCCGAGGCACCAGCACCTCCTACTAATGTGCTGGCCCACGATGACATTTCTCTGCGGTGCAGTTCAGCTCCGGCCACCCAATATCTTTCCTTCTTCTTTTCACTAAATTAGGCTTATATAGATATTTATTTAAAAAATAAATAAATAATAAAATACTTTCGTAATAATATTGATTTCATGGTAAAGCTAATCACATATAAAATTATATATGGCATAGCATTATTATTAATTACTAACTACATATAACAGTCTTTTTTATTTATATTTTCTAATTATTTAAAATATTTCATGGTTTGAAAAAATCCAAGTGCAATATTAATTGTTATGTAATCGCCTGGCCCTTTTTTTTTATTTTTCTATTAATTTATTTATAGTTTAAAAATTTTTTTAAGAAGAGTTAGAAGGAATGATTTCTTCACATACAATTTATACCCCCATCACTATTATCGGATGCCATAACACTTAAATTCATATAAATAGAAGGAATGTTTTGTTGTAGTTCAACTTAGCCATGCAAAATATGTGAAACTTCATGCATTATTGTTGCCAAATTAATCATTATGGATGATGATAAAAGAAAGAAAATGATCAAAAAATAAAAATAAAAAATAGTGAGGATGGGCTAGGTAAGTTATTATTATTTTTTTATTACATAGGAACTTCAGTCACCAACAAGCCCTTCGGACCCCCTGATACGACACCAAACCTACAGATCAACGTCCCCCCTAGGTTGGACGTTCGGCCAACCCGACCGCCGGGACACATCTTCATTACCATCCACGGTTCCCACTGGCTCATAGAGAACTCTCACCATCCACGGTCTCCGCTGGCTCACAGAGCGAACTCTCACCATTCACGATCTCCGTTGGCTCATAGAATAAATTCTCACCATCCACAAGTACCGTTGGCTCAATGCTCCTTCTTACGTGCTGATATCTTTCCACCGCATCATGCCCATGAGGGCAGGTAAGTTATTTTTCTATTATTGATAATGACTTGCTTAATTTGTGAGTTTGTTCTGATTAAGTTTGTTCGTTGTCCCTATCTACTCAACCTACGCAAGTTAAATTATTGAAAACTTTGTGATGTAAATATGTGGGTTATACAAACGGTGGAACCAATAAAGTTATAACTGAAAGGATTTTATAAATTCGACAAGGTTCAAATCTTAGCAGTAATAAAAAAGGATAAAAGATGAGAGAAGGGCTTCCTTCCATTGTAGGATTTGGATCGAATGTGAGTCTCCTATAGACCCAAAAAATGATACAATGACAAACATAATTTGATTTATGAATCACTTAATTCTTCTTGCGCGATCGCAAACCCAAGATACAAGAATCTAGCGCTTAAATTCAATGTTGGAATACAATTGACTAACTAGTACGAATAAATTAATCTAACACTATTATTATTCTATTCCTATTCATAAAAGAAGAAACATAAAGTCCAAGAGTTTGGGTTTATTCGAGTTCAATCTACCTTTTTTTATCATTTTCTCTTATCCCTTTTATATATACACGATCTCCTAGGCAGTTACATTATTGCCATTTCACTTTATTTATGCTTGATATCTCCCACTTTACTTCGTAAAAGTTTCTAACATCTCTTCTAAATTGAAGTGTTAGAATTCAAAAATTATGCATGGGTTTAGATCACCTTTAATTTTTTTTAGTCTTCCTTCTTCGAACCTAGCTTCATTAAGCCATTTCCATCCAATTCATTCATAGTGGCCAAGTATATATTAATGCCTATAACTCTTCTTCTCTATGATTGTTGGTATAGTCTCTTCTTCCTATATATGACCAAAAGAATCACATTATTCCAAAAGTTAGCACACAATGACTGATATACCCAAAATATATTAGTTACCATAAGTTAAGAGGAGACTAAAGCCCAGCATTGATGAGGGCAGTTACCGCCCAAGTCAATTGCACGGCTAGAGCAATTGACGCCAGCCCTATAATGGCCAGAGTAATCCACACTAGGTACCATAATGGCAAATCTCCTAAGGGTCAAACCTCGATAATATAAAAGGGGGCACTGCGAAGAGGCTAGGGTATCTCATTCTAAACTACTTTACTGTTGCTTACAATCTCTCAAGCCAATCCCTTACTTAGGCATCGAAAGGATCCCCCGGAGTACACCCCATATCCTCCAAACCACTCTTGTATCATCATTTTTAGGTGATCAAGATCGGAATGTTCATCGGAGGTCATTCGACATTTTTATTCTGCAACAGTTGGCGTCATCTATGGGAACGCTTTTGAAAGGTTTCCTTCCTTCTTCCGATCTTCGATCCTTGAAACATGACAATGTCCAACAATTCAAAGTCAGAGCCCACTGCGGGTGATCAATCACCCCAGTTCATTCACTCTGCACTTGGTGACCATTATAGTGTGATAAGGGAAGATTTCCTTACTTTCCAAAGGAGAATGGAAGACATGACAGCTTCCTAAAAGAAAATGGAGGACATGTTCAACATGATCCTACAGCAAAAGGGTCATGAAGAACTGATCCCCCACCATCAACCAGTAGATCCTAACTCACATGAAATAATTGCTAACCCGAATGAGAGCGATGAAAAAACCAACCCTGCGAAGAAGGTGGAAGACACAAATAGCATGGGGATCAACGAACAACGATCAAATGAAGTGGAGGAGAGGATCAAGAAGATTGACCAATTAGAAAAAATGATGAAGGAGGGTCGCACTAACCCTTCTTGCAGGGAGGCCTCATTGAAGTCTTTGGATCTGCCTTTCACCAAAGAAGTGATGGACGTCCCGTTGCCAAGTAAGTTCAAAATGTCTAACTTCAAAAGGTATGAGGGTTCATCCGACCCAGTCCACCACCTGGATACTTTTAAGGTGTTAATACAATTGTTAGGCGCACCAGATGCCATCATGTGTCGTGTATTTTCCGCCACCCTTAAAGGGAACGCCAAAGCATGGTATTGAACCCTAAAGCCAGGGTCCATAAACTCCTTTTCCGAGTTGGAACAGAAATTTATTGAGCTCTTCATCAGTAGCCGTAGGATAGCTAAAACCTCGGCCCATTTGATGAGCCTGGTCCAAGGATAAAGGGAGATTTTGAAAAAATTCATACATCGTTTTGTTGCTGCTACCCTAGAGATTCGCAACTTGGATCATGAGGTAGTATTGGCGGCCTTAACCACGGCTCTCCAACCTAAGGACTTCTTGTATTCCCTAGGAAAGAAACCCCCAGTCAACATGGGAGAAATAATGGCATGGACACAGAAGTATAACAATCTGGAGGAAGTAATGGAAACAAGGAGAGACCGAGCTGGTTTGAAAAGAAAGAGCTCAAGGGATACGAGGGAGGCCTCCAAAACAAGGAAGAGGTAAGAGAGTAGCGAGTTGTAGAGCAACCCTAGGGGGTTAGGAAATACAAGTAAGTTCCAATTCTACACTCCCCTAAATGTCTCGCGTACCAATGCCTTGGGAGGCTCTGACCCCAATCTAGCATGCCCAGAAAGGATATTGTTCCATGAAATTACATCTTTGTCTATCATATCTTCGAACATTGTGTGCCTCTATTAAATGATCAAAATTTTCGTACATATCTATAAGTGCATTCTCTGTCATGCTATTTGACAACAGCCCAAATATGAGCACAACTCATTAGGTAAAGAAAGACCGGTCCAACAGATGAGCAATGCTTATAAGGCCTGAAGACAGCCCAAAAGATGAGCACAGCTCATTAGGCAAAGAAAGATTGACCCAACTGATGAGCAATGCTAATAAGGCCTGAAGACGACCCAAAAGATAAGCACATCTCATTAGGTAAAGAAAGACCGGTCCAATTGATGAGCAATGCTTATAAGGCCTAAAGATAGCCCAAAAGATAAGAACAACTAATTAGGCAAAGAAAACCGGCCCAACTGATGAGCAATGCTCACGAGATCTGAAAACATCTCAGAAGATGAGCACAACTCAATAGGCAAAGAAGAACTGGCCCAACTAAGTCCTGAAGATAGCCTAAAAGACGAGCACAACTCGTTAGACGAAGTAGAAATGTTGGCTGTTGATTTTTTGAATCCGATCCCTGTTTTGATTATGACAAACCACAATTCCTTATTTGTATGCTAAGTGTATGAACGGGTTCATTTTTATAAGCACGGATGATAAATGAGAAATGGAAGCCGAGAAGCACTTTAATGCGCACACCATTCGGCACAATCCATGAAATTGCAAAGGAGCAGAGCATGAAGATTTTTTTTTATTTTTTCAAGATGTATTGTAATAGTACTACTTTTTATGGTCTATAATAATTGCATCTCATGTATGATAGGAATTGAATGCTTAAACCAAAACCATAGAATGACCATAAGACCCAGCATTCGTCGACAAAGAGTCTTCTTGGGCTCGTCGACATGGATGCATGTCTCATCGACGAGAGTTCATCGAGGGGCTATTTTTGGGGTCTAAAACTCATCGACGAGGGTTAGGTGTTCGTCGACGAAATCCCTTCTTGGACTCGTTGACGAGGCCACGTAGATAACACTCTATATATAGCCCCAAAATTGATTTTCAGAGGAAAAAAACCATTTCTCAATTTACTTTCTCTCTAACTCGGTTTCTCCCACTTTTCTTTACAATTTCGGCTTCGTTTCTCCCCGGTTCGATGATCAAAAGCTACCACGATGATCCTGGAGAGATTCTCTACAACCTAACCGAAGCAGAATTTCGATTTAAGAAGTTTGGGAACCATCCCAAAATCAGGGTAAGAAGGTTATTTGGGTATTTTTAGTATTACCAGGTTTATTTAAGCTTAGATTTGGTATTGTATGAGAATATACTAGTGTTTGTGAAGTAAAATTAGAGTGTTATTGTAATAACCTCAAAAAGGGATATAGAAGATTGCATGGATAGGACGCTATCTGGGTAGTAGTGGATCGATTGACAAAAACTGCCCACTTTGTGTTGATCAGAGTTAGCTACTCCATGGACAGATTGACTGAGTTATATATCCAAGAGATAGTTAGGCTCCACGGCATCCCAGTGTCCATAGTTTCAGATAGAGACCCACAGTTCACATCTCGTTTTTGGAAGAGTCTGCAAGGGACTATGGGTTCTCAGTTGTCATTCAGCACAACTTTTCATCCTCAGACAGATGGGCAGACAGAGAGGATGATACAGATTCTATAGGATATGCTACGAGCATGTGTGCTGGACTTTGGAAGTCGTTGGATGCAGTATCTGCCACTGGTTGAATTTTCATATAACAAATAGCTACCAGGCCAGCATTGGGATGGCACCGTATGAGGCGCTTTATGGCAGGAGGTGTGCCTCATACGATGCCGATCCCCGTTATACTCGAATAAGGTTGGAGAGAGACAGGTATTAGGACCAGAGCTGATACAACAGACTCAGGATAAAGTCAGACTTATCAGAGACAGAATCAGGACAACGCAGAGCTGGCAGAAGAGTTATGTTGATACTCGTCGGCGAGAATTGGAGTTTGACGCAGAAGATCACGTGTTCTTGAAGGTGGCGCCGATGAAGGGAGTTATGAGGTTCGGGAGGAAGGGTAAGTTGAGCTCTAGGTATATTAGACCATTTAAGATTCTTAAAGAGTGGGTCCAGTTGCCTATCGTTTGGCATTACCATCGGTCCTATCTAGGATCCATGACGTATTCCACGTTTCTATGTTAAGGAAATACATCCCAGACCCCTCCTATGTGATCATCTATGAAGTACTGGAGTTGAGAGACACTTTAACTTATGAGGAAGTGCCAGTGCAGATTCTTGATTGGAAGGAACATGAGCTACGTACGAAGAAGATTCCACTGGTAAAAGTTTTTTGGCAAAATCATGCAATTGAGGAAGCTTCCTAGGAACTAGATGATTAGATGCGCCAGAAATATTCACACTTGTTCAGTGGAGTTTAGAGTTGAGCTAGTCAGAGTAAAAAGAATAATATTGTGTAGTTTATTTTTGTATAGTGTAACGTAAGATAAATAGAGTTTTTAATTTTGAAATATGAATGGCTTCGGGAGAATTTTGGAAAAGTTGTAATCTCTCAGAACCCTCGTTGTAACCACGATATTCATCCACCATAAGTTAGGGTAATTAATAAAATTGGGGTGTTTTCTCTCTAAGGGTGGAAAGCTGATGAATAAGCAAATTTCGATGACGAAATTTTTATAAGGAGAGGAGAATGTAATAACCCCAGAAAAGGATATAGAAGACTAGTGGAGTGATTTCCAAAAAAAAAATAAAAATAAATAATTAATTAATTAATCAAATTTAAAAAAAGAAAAAAAATAATTAAAATTTATTTATTTTATTAATAAAATATATTATTATTAATATTAATTAAATATTATTATTATTATTCTCCTGAAGCTAGAAGCTTCAGGAGATTCAATCCTTTCTTTTGATTTTTCTCTTTTCTTCTTCTTCTTCTTTTTCCTGCAGTGCAGGTTCTCTCTCACTCCCCTCATTCTCTCTCCCTCTCTCCTCGATTTCGTGGCGAATTTTCGCCCGATCGAAAATCGAAAGATACCGCTGGACTCCATTCTCCGTTGCCGTCATTTCTAGCAGAGCAGATTGGTGGTTAAAGTGGCGTAGGCATATCTCCTGAGGTAAGCCAATTTTACCTTTTTCTTTAATTTCTTGCAAATTATAAGCCCAATCGACAAACAGACACCACCATGAGAATTTAGGGATGATTCTCTACAAGTCTAATGAGAGGGAATTCTCGTGGGGTTGTCGTGGGCAAAACCCCAAATTTGGGGTACCGGGGGGGTTATTAAGGGGTTTATTTTTAATTAATTAGGATTAATTTAGAAATGCTAAAATGTTGAGCATCTGGAGTTGAAGTAGGATTTTTGAAATTTAGGGCTTGGGTGAGTGCTGTGGGTGTAATTTTGGGACCCGCAAGTAAAATTCAGAAAATTAAGTAGGGGTGTTAAATATTAGTTTAAATGTTAATTTGAGGTATATGGAGCCTAGAGAAGGTTATATGGGTATTATTTTGGGGAAATAGGTTAATTAATCTGGAAAAAATGCAAATTGCAGGGGTTGAATTTCAGGCACCAAGGGCGTAAAATCTAAGTGTTAATGAGTCTCTCAGTAAGCCAAGTAAGGAGAATAAATTATAGCAGTATTTTTAGAATTACTGTTTAAATTAATATGTGAAAATGTGCTTATTAAATTTTGTTTGGAAATTATTACGATATAAATATCAGATAAATTGTGTGGCATTTGAGTGATTTTAAATTGTGATATTTTGGAGTGTGAAAATAATATGTTATAAGTATTAGTTGAAAATTGTGTGACATATGACATGTGTTGAAAAATGTGAACTATAACGATGGGTATTTTCTGAGAAAATATTGAAATGAGAATGATTGATGTGATTAGTGAAAAATAATGAAATATGATATTTATATGTGAGTGAAAATTATTTGTATGAGAAATGAGTTTGTACAAATTACTGGTATGAGTATTTTGAAAAAATGTGAAAATATATGAAATACGATATATATTATTACGAGATGATGAAATGTGCACAGAAAATGATGAGAATATTTATATTGAATTGAATTATGATATACTAGAATATGATTGATGAAATGCCAATACCGCATAAAGATTGCGGGTTTGTGGTAGTAAACCCTTTTGGATGGTTATAATATTGAGCACGGTACCGTTGCTAGTGGTGTTAGTGCAACCACACGGACTCTTGGAGCATGTGGTGTAACAGTCGACTGAGCCATTTTGTAGGGTTGTTGGGCCTCCTGAGTCCGGATCAGGGTTATAGGCCGGCCAGTTGTACTACAGACGCGATATGTGATATGATATTTGATCTAACCAGGTCGGCCAACCGCAGTTAGATCCAGCCTTCGGGCCGCACAACCCTGACAATGGGGGGAAGCATGGCGTGAATAGAAAGATCCTCAGGGTGGCTATGAGTTACAGATGCGATGTTGGTATTTGATACCAAGGATACTCATGAGCTAGAAAGTAAAATGAAAATGGAAAGTGAAAGAATGATAAAATTGACTAAAATGAGAAATGAAATAAAGAATGGAAATTGAGAAATAAAGAATGTTAAATATGAGAAATGAACTGCCTGAGTTAATGACATAAATAATTAAGGCGAAGTGAAACTCTCTACCTGAGGGCTTACTGATTAAGGTGAGTGCCCTAATAGGTATCAAATATATTTATACCTGGCTGCATAACGTGTTAGGGAAGAGGGAAGCTACCTGTATGGGCAGGTAATCTTCCCTATTCTCGAGAACTTCGCGGATAATTATGTGTTGGAAATCATTGAATTTGAGAAATGATTTTTAAGCTTACAAAAGCTTGTATTGTATATCTATATGATTATGAGAATGTGTATATTAGTGTATTTTCTTAGATGAAATGATGATTTGAAAAGTAAAGTGTATTATAATTGAACTCATGTCCACACACTGTAAATAATTTATTTCTTCTTATTGAGATGTGTCTCACCCAAATTATCTAAATTTTTCAGGGAACAGAGATAGACCAGGTGATAGAGCTCCGTGACCATAGGGAGCTGGGACTCTAACACACAGGGTGAGTTTTTGGATTAGGGGGTGTCTAATTTCCCCTAGAGTTGAGTAGTTTTTGAGTTTGTGATAATGATGTATATGTGTGTATGTAGATACTCTAGACATTATATTCTGAATGATATAAATACACTATCTTCCGCTATTAGGTTTTATAAATAAAATGACTTTTTACCCCGGTACCCAATGTGGGTCGGGTCGTACGAATGTTAGTAGGATTGTTGACGTGACCGATTTGTGGATGTTATTGATGACGTGTAAATTATTTATTTATTATTGTTTATGAAAAAAAATTATACAAAAATCGGGGCGTCACAGTTATATTTTCAGGGTTAGGGTATTTTTGGGACCTTGTAAGCATGGGTTGAGGACTCCAGTATATATATATATTCTAGGAGCCTAGGTATATTAAAGTTTAAGGAATTGTGAATAAGCAGGTTTAGGAAATATATATATATATATATATATATATATATATATATATATATATTCTAGGAGCCTAGGTATATTAAAGTTTAAGGAATTGTGAATAGGCAGGTTTAGGAAATATGGGTGGATAATTTTCTAGGAAATTCAGTGATTTACTGAGAAATTTGTATAAATGTATTATTGCAGAATTTAAAGATTGGTATGCCAAGGGCATGAGGGTAGAGTTGGAGGTAAGCCTCCCATTTAGTTAGGTAAGAGAAATATGCTATGCTAGGAATGTTAGAATATTAATAAATTATATGTTTTCGAGATTATTATTCAGTTCAAAAATTATTTGTATATCAGAAAATACAGTATATCAGTATATGAGATATTTATTTATATAGTTGTGTGGCATGAGACAGTATTAGATCAGTATATGAAATATACAGTTTCTAGATTGATATGATTTATATTATTATGCAGAGATATGCTTTATCCGATTTTATAAGAGTATGTGTTAGCCCTGTCAGCTACACTATCTTGGTTTATATGTTTTGATGATATTAACCTATTTGTTGTTTCTAGTATTTTCCATCCTTGTAGATCTTATCTAGTATAGGTACAAAGTGTCAAATACACAGAGGTGCCAAATCAGAAGCAAAGATCGGACCTAGTAGACATCAAATAGAAAAGATCGGAAGGACATTGACTCAGAAGCACCAAAGCACATCCCTGAGTTTTTATTGTGTATAAATTAATTGTTATAAGGGTTGTGTGAGTGAGTGCGTATTATAACTCTTGGGGTGTGTGCCTTGCATGATTTCTGAGTAAGAATTGAGCCATTGCATAAGCATACTAGGGCACATGAGCATATAGGATCTGCACAAAAGTAACAAACTCACAATTCATAGTTTTCAAAGTAAAAACAAAGAGGTTGTCAAAATAATCCTATGCTCAATTAAGTTTTCAAAATGCGACAAGTGTTAAGTAATATATAAGTTATAAACATTTTCAAAACTTGTTCCCGATTTTACAAAACTAGCTCTATGTCCTAAAGTCCTAAAAGTCAAGCATATTCAATAAAGGACATACTAAGCATATAAGATATCGAAACGAGTTTTCAAATATGTTTTCATAAAACAAGATATCTTATATTTATGAGGAAACTCACTTGGACAAGTTTTAATCTTCATTAGACTCAATATATTTCATATACTTTTATCCAATAATGTTTTAAATCATTAAAACTCTTTTTGATAAGGAAAAACAAAGCAATTGTCACTACTGTAGTACAACCTTGAGTCCTGAACACCTTTCGGTATTTTGGGCATAACTTTTGATAGAAAGGTCCAAATGAGACGATATTGGTGTCCTTGGAAAGCTAAGAAAAAATTCCACAACTTTCATTTTTATGTTTTTTTCTGATTCAGGGACCTCGTTGACCAACACAGGAGATTCGTTGACGAGTCCAACGGGTAGAATGACACTAACGGGCGGAAAACGGCTAGTTTGCCAAATAAAATATTTTTTCTTCCCCCCAACGGCTAGTTAATAGCTCCTAAGGCTCTTGGGCTATAAATACAAGCTATTAGACTTGTATGAACATGGTTTTGAAGGTCTTTGATCATTGTTAGTAAAAAACATCAATTTATACAAAACCTAGCACATTGCATATTAGTTCTTCATTACATGCGCTCATTCTCTCTTACTCACTTATTGTGTTTGATTCAATTCTTGATAGAATAGTGTGAGGTTTGAGTTTTAAATCACATTTTCTCATTGTAAGGAGCATTCTTTGAAATCTTCCATCTTCATGTGAAAGGTTCTTTGTGAACCATGTTGTAAGGTTCTTTGTGAACCGAATTGATAAAGGCTCTTTGTGAGCGGTAGGGATTTGTTCCCAAGTTTGTAAGGCTTGCTCCACTGCGGAAGGAGCGATTATAGTGGATTGTGGAATCCTTGGTTTGGTGCTAAGGCGTGGACGTAGGCTTGGTGCCGAACCACGTAAAAATACCGGTGTTGTTCTTTCTCTCCCTTACACTTTTTATTTTATATCTTGTGCATGATTTATATTCATATTGCGATATAATTTCTTGTATCTTGCCAAGAGTTTTTATTTTGTAGAAAAATACATATTCCATGAAAAGAGTCTATTCACCCCCCCCCCTTTCTAGACTATATACTCCCGGACTGGGGCAAGCAACAGTATGAATTATAGTGTTTATACAGATATATATTTACAGCATATGTAGATTACCATAATTTTCCAAAATACTAAAGCCATAACACTATGTTATTACAGTTTATACAGCTCGGATAATACAGTATTTCCAGATCAGTTTCCGGTGATATGGTTATTTTCCATAACACTATGGTATTATAGTTTACATAATACAAATATTACAGTATATTCAGGACTAGCTTTCGGTGTTATGGTTATTTTGGAATCATGATTAAACAGTAAGATAATTATGTATATTAGTACAATATAGTGTCAGACCCTAATGAATCAGTTTAGTAAATATTCAGTTATCAAAGCACGGTACTGTCGCTATTACAATATCAGAGTGCAACCACACATCTTAGATAGTGTGTGGAAGGTTTTCGTCAATCATGCCTAGAGGGTTTGCAGACTCTCCAGAAGACTGGGTTAAGATGGCTAGTTTGATGAGGTAGTTACCAATTCCGTGCCTAGGAGAGGTTGCAGTTTGAGCGGGCTGAGGATTGGTAGAGTTACAATTGACTTACTTGGTAGGCCAACCAGGATTAAGTCCCACCTATGGGCCACACAACCCTGTCATGAGGGGTTAAATCATGACGTACAATTTTACAGGGTAAACATCTTAGTTATGTATATGTATACAGATTTACAGAATATCAGCAGATATAGTATGATACTAGAAGTATGAAAAGTAGAAAATTTAGATATTACAGTTATACTTTAAACTATGATAAATGCAAGTTATATTGTATATTGTTTTACCAGCTTTCATAGTTTCTGATATTGTTAGCATAGTATTTATGAAAACTCAGTTGCCACACACTAGTAATAGCATACTAAATGTTGTCTCATCCTAGTGATTTAATATTTTTCAGGTGATCCAGTTAAGCAAGCAGATCAAGCTCGCAGATAGAGAAGGCGAGTACACTACCCTATTTGCTAGGTAAGTGTATATAGAAGATAGTATTTTTGAGTAGATGGTACAGGGGTGATGTGTATATATATGTGTGTATGGTTGGGATGAATTACTAAAATTCTGGTATTGTTAATATGATGGACAGTTTTATGCTTTTCTGCTACATAGGTGTGTAATATAATTAGGTTTCTTCAGTGCTCACTTGGGGCCTGAGATGTTATAGCAGTTTATACAAGAGTGACATAATGTTATGTTTTGCAGCCTATTTAAAAAAAAGTATAGATTTTCAGGTCGTTACACAAGGTGCTCGATCGGCCGACCTCTTGGAGGTTCACAAGACGGCATTTAGGACCAGATATGGTCACTACGAGTTTCTAGTTATGTCATTTGGTTTGACTAATGCACCTGCAATGTTTATGGATCTGATGAATCGGGTATTCCATCCGTACTTGAATTAGTTCGTTGTTGTCTTTATTGATGATATACTGGTTTACTCAACGAGTTTTGAAGAGCACGAAGATCATTTGAGACTAGTATTGTAGGTATTGAGAGAAAAGAAGTTTTATGCTAAGTTCAAGAAATGTGAGTTTTGGCTGAGGCAGGTCACTTTCCTCGGACATGTGATTTCCGAGGATGGCATATCAGTAGATCCAAGTAAGATAGAAGTAGTAGTGAATTGGGTGAGACCGAGAAATGTTCAGGAGATCCGAAGTTTCCTAGGTCTGGCGAGGTACTATTGGCATTTTGTGGATGGTTTTTCCAGGTTGCCGGGTCCACTGACATGACTTACAAGGAAAAATGTAAAGTTTGAATGGACCGACGAATGTGAGAAAAGCTTCCAGGAGTTGAAGTAACTACTTGTCACTACACCAGTACTATCTATTCCATCAGGAGAGGATAGATTTTTTATATACGGTAATGCGTCCCAGAAAGAACACAGGTGTGTGTTGATGCAACACGGGAGGGTTATTGCATACACCTCTAGGTAACTTAAGGAATATGAATAGGACTACCCAGTACATGATTTAGAGTTAGTTGCAATGGTGTATGCTCTAAAGATCTGGAGGCATTACTTATATGGTGGGAAGTGTGAGATCTTCACTGACCATAAAAGTTTGAAGTATTTCTTCACTCAGAAAGAATTGAATATAAGGCAAAGGATATGGCTAGAGCTCATTAAAGACTATGATTGCACTATCAGCTACCACCTAAGGATAGAAAATGTGGTGACTAATGCTCTAAGCCGAAAATTAGTGGGAGCAACATTGTTAGCAGTGACGATCCAACATTCAATCTAGATGGATTTGAAGAGGCTTGGTATAGAACTGGCAAAGAGTGATCACCAGGCATTCATTGGCAATTTGGTACTACAGCCTAGCCTGTAGGAAAAGACTAAAGCTACTCAGATGGATGATGCAGAATTAGTAGAGCTGAAGGATAAAGTGCATGATGGTCAGGGAGAGGAGTTTAGTATTTCATATGATGGAGCTCTAAGGTTTTGTACCAGATTGTGCATACCTGCAAATACTGAGATTAAGAAGACTATCCTGGAGGAGGCACACAGATCCCTTTACAGTGTGCATCCGGGCAGCACTAAGATGTATCGGGACCTTCAAGAGTCATTTTGGTGGAGCGTCATGAAGAGGGAGATAACTGAGTTTGTAGAGCATTGTTTGACGTTCCAACAGGTAAAGGCTGAGCACTAGAGACCAGCAGGACAATTGCAGCCACTCTATATCCCTGAGTGGAAGTGAGATCATTTCTCTATGGATTTTGTTACAGAGTTACCATCGGCGTTGCATGGGTTGAACGCCATTTGGGTGGTTGTAGACCGACTGACGAAGACTGCTCACTTTCTCCCTATTAAAGTCAACTATTCTATGAGTAGATTGACAGAGTTATACATACAAGAGGTAGTTTGCCCCATGGAGTGCCAGTATCTATAGTTTCAGACTGAGACTCACGTTTCACATCACGATTTTGGAAGAGTTTGTAGGAGGCTTTGGGGTCTCAGTTAGCATTCAACACAACCTTTCATCCTCAGATTGATGGGTAGAAAGAGAGGACGATCCAGATATTAGAAGATATGCTACGAGCATGTGTGCTGGACTTCAGGGGTAATTGGACCCAATTTATGCTGCTAGTTGAATTCGTGTATAATAATAGCTATTAGGCCAAAATTGGAATGGCACCTTATGAGACATTATATGGTAGAAGGTGTCACTCTTTGCTACACTGGGATGAAATGGGTGAAAGACGAGTTCTGAGGCTAGAATTGGTGCAACAAGCGTATGATAAAGTCCGACTTATTAGAGACAGAATCAGTGTAGCCCAAAGTCAGCAGAAAAGTTACACAGATACTTGTCGCTGAAAGTTGGAGTTTGATGTGGGAGACCATGTGTTTTTGAGAATAACACCACTGAGGAGAGCTATAAGGTTTGAGAGGAAGGGTAAGCTGAGCCTTAGGTACATTGGCCCATTCGAGATACTTAAGAGAGTGGGTCCAATTGCCTACATGTTAGCTTTACCACTAGCACTATCCAAGATTCATGACGTATTCCATGTAGCTATATTGAGGAAATACATCCCAAATCCCTCCCATGTAATCAGTTATGAAGAGATAGAGCTTAGAAACACTTTAGTATATGAGGAAATACCAGTGCAGATTCTCGATAGGAAAGAACAGGAGTTGCGCACCGAGAAAATACCACTAGTAAAAGTCCTGTGGAGAAATCATGCAGTGGAGGAAGGGTCGTGGAAGCTAAAGGAGGAGATAGGCCAGAATTACCCATATTTGTTTTAATGGGTCCAACATCAGCCAGGAAAGGATAATAATACAGGTAAGGAAATCATGTAAATAGATTTTGTGTTATGCAAGTTAATCAGTTGTATGTAATGGTTTTTATTTTGTTGGTTTTGGGAGAATTTTGGTTTGTTATTGTAATCTCCCAAGACAGTAAATGTAACCACGGTATTCCTCCGCCATAAGTGAGGGTAAAAAAATAAAATAAGTAGTGATTTTTTCCTCAAGGGATGGTGTATGGCATAGCTAGCAAATTTCGAGGACAAAATTTTTAAAAAGGAGGGGAGAATGTAGAGACCCGAAAAAATAATAACAATAAAATAATAAAAGAAAAGAAAATAAAGAAAAGGAATTTTATTAAGGAGCATCAGACGAAGTTCGTCGACAAACCTAGGGTTCTCGTCGATGAACGTCTTTCTAGAACTCATCGATGAAGTAAACATATTCATCAACAAGAAGATACCGAGAGCAAGGAATTTAGGCCATTAAGGGTTTGTTGACGAACTCATTATCTTCGTCGATGAACACCCTTCTGTGACCCGTTGACGAGCACACATGTCTTGTCGACGAAGCCACGTGGCTAGCTGTCTATAAATATGCTCATATTGTATTTTCAGTGAAAAATCTGTCTCTCTCTCTCTCTCTCTCTCTCTCTCTCTCTTTACATTCAACCCTCCCTCCTTCTCTCCTCCGATCCGACTCCGTTTTTTTCCCATTTTGATGATCAGAAGTTACCACGTTGATTCTGGGGAAATTCTCTACAACTTAGCCAAAGCAGATTGTTGGTTTGGAGTTCTTGGGTTCCATCCCAAAATCATGGCAAGTGAGTTATTTTAGGTTTACATGATTATTAGGCATTTCTAGACTCAGGAAATGTATTAGATGGTTTTATACTAGGGTTTGAATTAATTGAACTGGAGTTAAACTGATTTCAGGATTTGGAGTTTTGGGACGTCGTACGCATGGTTTAGGATTTTAGCAGGTTTCCTAAGAATCAGGTAAGGGGATAAACTAAGTCAGGTATTTTCAGAAAAGTATTATTCAGTATATAGTATTTAATTTAGAAATTATGTATAGTTTTGGGAATGCTGAAATGGAACTGAGTAAACTTTGAAAAACATATTCAATATTATTTTTGTCAAGAAATATATATTTTCAGGCCAGATAATATGTTATAGAATAGTACTCGTTTATGTGTGGCATGAGTATAGATTTGTATTGCAATTAATAGCATGTTAGAATATTTCATAAAAACATAGAACAACATGTTTTAGCGACCGTTTTTAGAAAAGTTATAAATGGTACAAAAATTGTATTTTCACATATATTATGAAATTCAATCGGTGCAGATGCCATAACTTTCAGTCGGCGCAGATGTCGTATTATTCAGCCTGCGCAGATGCTGAGATAGTCAGCCGGCACAGATGCTGAGATAGTCAACCGGCGCAGATGTCATGATCAGTTTCAATATGACAATTTTTACTCAAAAATATGTAGAAGTTAGATTTTATTTCAGAAATATGAAAATGCTATTTAAGAATAGAATTATATTATGAGAAATGTATTATATGATAGTAGAGCCCGGATGACTTAGTTTAGATTCAGAGCACAGTATTGTAATTATCAGTTCAGGCAGTATTACCACACATCTCAGATAGAGTGTGATGACTTAGTTTAGATTCAGAGCACTGCATTGTAATTATCAATTCAGGCAATATTACCACACATCTCAGATAGAGTGTGGGAGTTTGGATAGTTGATTGTGCATCAGCGTGGGAGTAGTTGCCCTCTGGTAGTCCGGACCAAGTTGGGCAAGCCAATCGTACGTATAGAAATATCAATTGACTTAGCATGGTAGGCTAACCATTGCTAAGTTGCGCCTACGGGTTGCACAACCCAGTCATATGAGGGTAATACATGACATCAACTAACTATCCATCCAGGGTGTAATTTCAGTATTATGCAGTTATAGCAGATGATTTTTATGTACACAGATGTCATATGAAATATGATTTATTTAGATTTATACAGAATAGTTTTATCAAGTTTATTAAATGCACTTGAATTATGTACAGGTTTTCCTTATTTAACAAATATAGAATACCATGTATAGTATATATTTATATTACAATGATATTCACGTTGCCATACATTGATATTAGTTTATATCCTTTACTGAGTGACGTTTCACCCCAACATTACAAACATTTTAGGAAACTCAGATGGAAGAGCGGACCGAGCTCCGAGGTAGAGAAATCTATTTTATACTACCCTATCTGAAGGGTAAGTTGTGGGGTGTCAGGATGGATTATTAGGGTTATGAACCTAGGATATTATGGTTGTTTTTGGGGATGACTATATGCGTATTTATGGGTTTAGTAGAACTTTGGTATTGTATATATTTATGGTTGTGTAAATTATAGTTTCCACTGCATAGATGACATGTATCTATAGATAGGTATATCCCCGGTACCTATGGGTCCAGGTGGACTTTGACTTTGTTAGCATATTATGGTATCAGAGTTATTATGATAATTATTATGTGAAATATATATATATAGCAAAAATTTCAGGTCGTTACAAACACATTTGATTGGATTAGACCCATCAACTTAGAGTCGACAATTTCTTAGCATCATTAAGGGTAGAACCTTAATTGCATGCAATGCCCTTACAACTAATACCTTATAAATAGGCTTACAAATTGTACAAACTTTGATATAAAGTAATTAATTTTATATAATGTAAGATACCTCTCAAGGGCTTCTCGAATAAAATTGTGTTCGAGGTTTGTGGGGATAACTGGTTCCATATTTTTTGGGTTAAGAAATCACCACTTGATTTATCTTGGAGTATTTTCTTGTGTAGTCAAGGTTAATTACATTTTGCTTGTTCTTGCTCAAAATTTTGCAAAGAACATGAACACCACGTTACAACTCAATTGAGTTAATAAATACACATTTATTTTTATTGATGGAATTATTTGTAATTAGGGGTCTTAGAGGGATTTTAGCTTTTAGCCTCTTTTTTTTTTTTTTTTTTTTGTAAATTTTATTTTCTATTGAGTACTATTAATTATAACGTAATATAGCTTGGTAGGCTAGAAATTGATCAAATTTAGTGTTTCCCTCGTTCTCTTATTCCTACTCTTATACATTTATATTTGTCTTTGAGAGAGAGATAGAGATTACATATTGAACTCTTCAAATAATACTAATTAAGTTGAACATGAGCTACTTATAAATGTGAAAAAATTATTAGATATATCAGGTGTATATACTGGATTTAAATGATTTTGTCATATGTGTATATTTTAATAGATTAGACAATTTTTTGTGACTGATATATAATATTTTTTCATAGATGTAGCCGTATGGCCTATATGCTTATGGCTTGTCTCACTTATACTGGTAGAATAAACCTCTCTCTCTCTCTCTCTCTCTCTCTCTCTCTCTCTCTCTCTCTCTCTCTCTCACATTTTGAGAATTTTTTTAGTGAGACCCATCAAAGTAGATGATGGTGACTTGCCCGATGTCAGCACACTCAAAAATTTCAAAGTCTCCAAAGCTGATCCCTAGGTGTGGAGAAACAACATAAATTAAATATTTATGGTCATGGCAACCTGTACATTCTATCACTGTACTTAGATTTCATGTGTACCCCTCAAAATGGACATAAACGCGTTCCATATTAATTAATTAATTTTACTTGAATAATCAATTCAGGCTTAACATCTATCCTCCAAGTCACTAAATATTAAAAAAATTGATTAACCTATGTTTTATTAGTGCTTCTATTGTTTAATCATGCTTTTTCAATGCCCACTTGTTTAATGGTGTTCTTTCAAATTTCATACTAAAGAGAAAAAAAAACCAAGAACACAATAAGTTAATTTACTGTGCATGTGTGCCCATTCACACTCAGATCTGAGTACATACAGACTCTACCTCTGTATCCACCATTAAAGACAAGAAGCCCAACAAATCATTATTGAATTCAGCAATTCTTTAGATAATTTCAGCTTTCTATATAAATATATATGATACTATGATTAATTTAATTTATGCACACAAAAAGAAAAATAAATAGCATGTAGATCTAATTCTTCACTTACAAAGTTTACTAAAATGATAAAAATTAAAATTTCAAATTTAATTTCCACTACATGTGTGACCTCTCCCTAAGCTCATCTAGCTAGATAGCTAGCAAGCTAGCGGTTTTGTGCTTTTCTCTTCTACTGCAATGGAGTTTTTGCAATGAGCAATGGCTGCCTGAATTGCCGCCTGCAACTCCTCCATGGTGCTGTCACTAACCGAAGAAGGAAGCGTGGCTGCCGTCGCCTTCGCCATAAGAAGGCCACTGTTTGTCGGCGACGTTCTCATCGACGCCGGCGCTGAGAACTCTCCTCTCCTCCCACTTCGCAGTAGCGCTCCCATCGGTCTCAAACTCGTCAAATTGCCCGAAAACGAATGGGGCTGCCGCCGAATCTGAACTCCCTCCTTCCTCCCTCTGAACGACAAGAGAGGCCTCACCATCCTCACATACCTCTTCAAAACATGCCCCACATCAAACCTTATCTTCCTCTTCTTCTCCTTCTTCTCTGTCTCTTCCTTCTCGTGATTCGCTTCACACCCTTTTCGCCATTTTCCGAACAATGAGTGAGACTTACTAGACTTGCTTCTTTCCTTTCTTTCAGTACTGTTGCTGCTGCTGCTGCAGCTGCTGCAATTGTCATTGGTTTTTTTGGAATTCGGGTCTTCGGAAAGATCTTTGATGGGGAGGGTGAAGCTGTCTAGAGAATTGGTGGAGGAGCGAGGGGAGACGGGGAGGTGAGAGAGGAGGCGGAGAGGGAGCAAGTGGCCGTGGAAGAAAATGTCGTCGGCCGGGGATAAGTCGACGGCCCCGGCAGGCGATGGTGAGGGCTTGGTTTTGTCGAGCACGGCGGCGGAGGAGTGGTGAAGGGAGACGGTGAAGGAGAATTCATGAGAAGGGGAGGAGGAAGGGGAAGGGGGAGATGGTGTAGGATGTGGGCGGTCTTCTCTGGGTTCTGGTTTTGATAGTGATTCCGGTAATGGCTTGCTTGGTACTGCTGTATCATCTATGGATTTTAGCTGCTGTGGGTGGTGGGCGTCCATAACTCTAGAATGATGATATGATGCAAGATCTGATTGATGAGCTAGAGATGATGATGATGATGATGATCAGCTAGTTCCTGCTGGGTAATCTCTCTCTCCCACGTTTATTCTTTTTTGGCTTATGGATGTTAGCAAACCTTTAGCTGGGGAATGGGGATGGAGGGATAAGAGGATTAGAAAGCAGTGGAGAGAGAGAGAGAGAGAGAGAGGTGAACGTGCAGGCTGTGGCTGGACATGGAATGTCTTTTTGTACAAAATGCATGCAACAAGTCCTTAATTTATGTATTGAATTATTAAATGGGTACATGAAGGTTGCAGTGGCTGCAAGATTATGACATGAAATAAAGTTTCCCTTTTTTTTTTTCTTTTAGAAGATATGTATGGACAAGGCTATGGGATACTATATATAGAGGCCATACATCACTAAAATTTGGGTGGATTGGTTACCAACTCCGTGTTTGGAGACATTATAGATTCGGAATTATGTTGGATTTGAATAAAATGATGTATAAAATTATATTAAATTTGTTCAAAATTTATTCAAATTTAAATATAAAATTTTAAATCTATGCTTTCAAACACTACTTAAGAAAATTTGATTTCCACAAAGGAGTTGAGCAATGAACGACTTGAGTCAAAGTTTGGGTTCAACATAAAAATGAAATATTGAAGCATTAGGGTGACTAATTAACGTTTAATTTGTGCATTGAGTGAGGCTGTAAATACCTTTTTCATATGTTAGGCTACTTAGTACACCTTATACACTTTTTTTTAGTTGGGTTGGAGTTCTAGACCCGGACGAGCTTTTTGAATCTTTTCAAATGACTCCGAATCAAAGACAAAGATTCTCGCAAGACATGCTTAATTAGATTAGTAGAGGAGAGAGAGTATCTATGGGAGGAATTGAATTTAGGGAGTTCTCATTCTTTAACCCCATGTTTGCTTTACAAAATGAAATTAAAGTAGGGAAAGAATGAAAAGAGGAATGAAATCAAAGTATAAATGGAATTACGTTTAAAATGTAATTATTGCCTTTGATTAGTAATATAGAATGACTATAAGAATCACAGTTTCAATTTCTCTTCAATATTGAGCATTCTTTGAGGGCAACTATAACAAAATGAAAAAATAAGTCTTTTTTTTTCATAAATACCCATAAAACATAATTATTCAGTTTTATAATTTCAGTTCAATTTTTTTTATCGAATTTTTTATATTTTTTTATAATATTTTTTTTTACATTTTTAATAATAATAAATAATGTCCTTGTTTGGATTTTCTAGTTTTTTCTTTTCAAAACTAAACAACAACAAATAATAATAAACTCTTATTAATTATTTGTTGTTGTTGCTCTTATTTTCTTCTTCTTAATATAATTATTTTATAATAGTAAGTATTTTAAGTTTAATTATTATTTTTTATTTATTGTTATTATTTTATAATTTTTGCAATAATTATCATCCTTAAAATTATTATTATCATTCTTATTATAAAAATAATCATTTATTCTTCTTATAGTATTAATAATAATTAGAATCTAAATTTTATTATTATTATTATTATTATTATTATTATGGGCAATAGTATGATTAATGGACAGTGAACTTGTGTTTTGAAAGTTGATTATTTAATATTAATTATAATAAGAAGTCGGGAATGGAGTCTATAAAGAGAGGAATTACCATTCCTAACATGAACATGAGATTTAGGATATCAGAATTTTGATCGCATTTCAGCCTTAATTCCACAAAGCAAGCTGCCACTGCTATCAATGCCATCCATATTAGTGAATAATTTAAAGCAAAGATATTTTTTACAATTATTATTATTTTTTTTGTCTAATGTGTTATTATTAGTGAGTAGGAGTGAGAATATTTGAAAAACTTATTATAATATATATATATATATATTATACATTAGGGCTACATTTGATAGGAGTAAACATTTTTTTTTAATCAAAATTTTTTCTTTATTTTTCTAAGCTTCATTTGGATGAAAAATTTTGCTGAAAAAAAGAAAACGAAAAGAGAACAAGGAGGAAATTCATCTTCCTATATATTTTCCTTCTTTATTACTTACCAACAAAAATGAATATTTTAATATGATTTAAAATTACAAATAAATAAATAAATATTTTCGTGAATATTTTATTTTGCCTTTCCCAACATTTTCTAGTTCCAAACACAGAAAATGTTACTGACTTTTTTCATTTCACGAACGAGATGGGACATATCCCTGAGATGGAGGCATGTTTTGCCCTAGTCAAGACCCTCATTTATTTTGGCAAAACTCTCTCCCTCGCATCTTTTCAGAATGGGCAAGGCCCAATTTCACTCTATTGGCAAAAATTTAAAAGAAGAAGAAGAAAGAAGGTGACACATGTTTCCAGAGGAATCTTTGAAGTTTGAACATATATATAAAGAATAAATGCATAATGACAATTTCACTGTTACTTGTTCTTAATGACCACGCAACTGTGTCATGGTGTGGATGGGAGGAGATGACGACGGTGATGAAAAGGCGTTTGGATTTTTTGGCTGACTCGTGTTGGGGAAATGGTTAATTGTCGAGGACAAACCAGGACGGCCCTTTTTTTCTTTAGTCAATCAAAACATGTGAAGTTAATCAGACATTCAACCTGCACTCAGGATGTCAATATCCCTTCCCTTGCTATGGCGTCTCACCATTTTGAGCTACCTTTTTTCTTTTCTTTTTTTTCCTACTTCACATATACATATGTGCCCAAAGATATTAAAGAAAAGAAAAGGAAAAAATAAAGATCAATGAAAATTGGGTGCCGTAGGAACCGTTTGATCTATAAAGCGTGGACCAATGTGTGCTAAATAAAAAATTCTACAATACAACTTATACAAGAAGCTAAAGGGTAGGAGTGGAACTAGACTTGGAGAGAGAGAATAGGTAAAGGAAGGGGACGGGGGAAGGGTAAGGGGCCACACACACGTGTACAATGTGGTCCACTGAGAGTGGGGGTTGGATTTTGTGGAGTCTTTGGAGAGGGTGAAGGGTGGACATCTCAATCATGGAGGCATTATTTTGGTGGACACGGCCATCTTCACCACTCGCCCACTCAAAATCTTCTTACCCTTTTTTCTTTAAACATTAATCAATCTCAAAAGATAAGACTTTGGAGTCCCCCACCACAGCAGGGGAGAGGGAGAGAGAGAGAGAGAGAGAGAGATGGAGGGCCATGCCAGAAACAAACACCGCGTAAAACAAAGGAGTTCCCCACTCGGCTCAACCCAAAAGAATCCTCCGGCTGTCTCAAACCTATTTTCATTTTCTGCTTTAGCCGCGAGCCCCCACAAAATACACAATAATACCCTCTTCAAAAGACATCAACAGCCGTAGCAAACAAAAAGCCAACAATCAAACATGGTATCAAACAAACAACTTTAATCTCTCTCTTCTCTCTCTCTCTCTCTCTCGTAAATCATTTCTCCATAGGAACAAGATCTTAAACCGTGAATGGAGCTCCCGAGACCTAGCTCATAGGTTCAAAAAACTGGGAAAATAAATAACAGGGTACTACAGTTTCAATCTATCCATGCATGATGTTGGGTTTGCAATATAAAGTGAGATGAGAATGAAACCCAACTCCATCATAACCAAGAGTAGATAATTCTCTTTTCTATCACCAATGTAACGCCCTGTTGGAGTCATAAGCTAGCATAGAAACATTTACCCAGCCCCTTCTCCTTGTTGCTTATCCACCACAAGGTAAAAAGGCAGTGAAAAAGATCATAGCAGCTACTAAAATTACTGGCATCTTCCCTAAAATTTGCTGGAAAAATCCAATTGGGAACAGTCCCCCCACCTTGGCACTTCTGCCATGAAGCTTTCATTCATTAAATTGGCAATTTCTACGATTGCTCTCAAATTTTCCACCACAAGCAAACAGATATCCAATACTTGGATTTTTGACAGGAAAGCAGTGAAGCATCTTCTGTCTGCATCTGCAGTCAAATTCCAAGATGAAATAACAGAGTCCATAATTCTTATTGGGCTTCTGAAGTCCATGTGGAGCTATATTTTTACAGCATTCCTAACCTTTGCCTTAATGATGAAGGCAAAAAAGCCGTAAAAAGATTGTGACTTAATTTTTACCCGTTCTAGATCAATTAACGGTCTTGATTAAAACCAGTACATTGACAAATATCTTTCAGTCATAAATTAGAACAATGGCAGCACCAACACCAACCCCCCCCCCCCCCGGCGCGGGAGGGGGGGCGGCGGGAAAATTTTGACAAATAATAATTATAATTATTATTATAACAATCTTGCAAATCTATAGATACAATTATAAATAATTTTCATTAGAGAATGAGGCAGCTATCTACACATAAATATCCTACAGTCAGAACTTGGCAGAAGGGGAGCAGTTAGTGGAAACTAGAGCTGAATGGGGAAAAACTGTGGCCTTTTTAATCTTTTTTTTTTTTTTTCAAATTCCGAAGGTCCACCATACATCCTGTAAGGCCTGCTCAAGCTAATGCTTGCATGAGAAAATGCATTCAGCAAGCTGATCAAACCAGTCTTTCCCAGGTAATGAATCCTACAAGTTCATGCCAAACCCTCATATAACATTGGGGTGAAGGCCACTTTCATTCATTTTTCAGCTCTATGAAAGGAAAGGACGCTGTACCCCATTAAAAAATAATAATTACCTGAAAAGCCATTGTAGTCCATTGCTAAGTTTATCACAGCCTTCCACAAGTCTTCCAAGGGAGGCTGCCATTTTTTGTATATCCTTCCGGGTTAGAGAACAGATTTTTACATTTACTAAGCAGCTTGCCATCACTGATCATTTGATTTGCATGAACAAACTCAGGAGAGATCCCAAGAGGCAGTGGGTACTGAAGTGGCGTCAAATTGAACATAAGCTCAACCCCATATGAGAAGAAGTAAACTAATAATGTAACAAAGCTTTGATTTCCCATTTATGATCGGCTCTGAAACAACCATCTGTGGTGACAAAAGCAAATACAATTGGAGGGCTCTCTAATCACTTCCACTACTATATCTGGATGCTGGAAACGATAGAGGAACAACGAAATCAGGTTTAAGAAACATAAGTGAGTGGAGAAAGGTACAGGGTGGGGCAGGGTTGGAGAGTTGCCATACCTGGTCGTCTTTTCCCTTCCATGGCTTCCTTCTTCTCTTGGCAGCTCAAGCAAAGGAAAGGACCATCCCAGGGACGTACTTTCCCTAGATTAGATGAGCCAGCATGTATTGAAATACCCTCGTCACGCCTTATCTCTACTTGACAAACTGCACACATGAACAGCTTAAACATGTTGCAGAGTGGGTATTTTGTATCTAACCTGCAACCCAGAAATATCACAAGTCAAAGTGCAGTAAAGCAGAACAAAACTCTCTCGTACAAAGGTTTGCTTCACCACACAAGTAAATGCAATTTACAGAGGAATACAAATAAAACAAGAAGTATGCATAGAAGGCATTGATCAACTCCTAATCAAGAATAAAATTTTGAAATAAGCTAATAACTACAATCTGAACCCTACAAACCTTTCTGAAAGCATAGCGGATCCCTCCTCAAAAATTTCCTCCACCACATCTGGCTCACAATATTCTTTATCAACATGGGAGGAGGATTCAGAAGATTTTTTGCGAAACATGGACTTAAAGACTCCTCTCCCTTGCTTCTTTGGTGGTGGCAAAGGAGGGGTTGTCTTCTCTGGAGGTAGAATATCAATAACAATGCAGGTTGTATCATCACGAAGTCCCTTCACCTGTACAGCTTCCTGCAAATGGACGGTAAATTTAGAAAACATAAATTTTAATATTGTGTATATATAACATAATTTTAGAGGAGATTATGGTTTTTTCAGCGAACTTTAACAATCTGTGCGGCAGCTGCTTCAGGTGGCATTCCACGACAACAATCAAGAGCCATTTCCGCGCTTAATGCATCCCAAACTCCATCACTTGAGATAATAAGCCTACCACCAGCTGTAGAAAGCTGCAGAAATGACATTTCAACAATTAATGTGGTGATTCTCCCAACAAATCCTTCAGGCACAGACAATAAGTCAAACCTCCTAAAAAAATAAACTGCCATATGCACACCAAATTGTAATTAGATGTTCTATCAATGCAATTAAAAGCACTAGCAAGTTCCTCATGCTACAAGCCCGCATTCACTTAAGCTGCAGCACCATTATGGATACCTTTTTGCATTTTGACAAATACATTGCAGAAAATAAATGGCAATGAATTTGTTCCCCACCACAGGAATTCATATTCAAACAAGAAACTAAAATAGCTTGTGACAACTACAAGGTAATATTCTTTTCCTTTCTTTCCCCTGCAATTTTTCCCCTCAGGACCATTCTACTTTTCTTCCCATGTTTTCCCTATTTTATTCCCTTGATACCAGATCCTTCTATGCTGGCAATGTTACTACTTCAGAACCACTAGTTATTTCTTCCATAAACCTCAACAGAATCTATCTCCAATCAGAGAAATTCAAGATAAAATCTTGCCTCAATGATTATAAACTTCAACATATTTTTCATAGCCATACCCATGGAGTTTATCATTTGGTTTAAATGGAAAAACAGAAGTACAAAATACTTTTACAGCTTCTTGAGCATTGTTACATGAATATAATGTCTTTTATATAGTTTATTTTCTAGTGTTGACACTTTTTATTTTAAAATATATATGGTTTTCATTTTATGTTTTCACCAATTTTATGTAGAATCTACATGGACACTTCCTAGACACTTTCAATTTATTCTACATCTCTTTGTTCTCTGCAGCCACACCTGCTCTCAATTTTGCTGGGTAACCATGATTCATTCATGGGACTCAAAATGAATCTTATCAGGAAGATCATCATCAAAATTTTAAACTCAGTATAATTTATGCTGCATTAATTATCCAACAACCTTGCCTGCAAGATTCTGAAGAGAACATGTTAGGATAATACCCCATTTATCCAATATATAGCATTAGTTAATAAATAAATCAAAATTTCCGAAAAATACTACAAGCCTAGCATAAAGGAGAACTGTCTTGCATGAAAAGAAATTTGGCAAGGTTTTAGAGTGTTCTGGAAAAGAAGATTTCATTCTCCAAAAAGAAACACTCCTAGGTGTTCCTCATGCCCATAATTCCACTCACTATTCAGTCCAAATTCTATCTCCAGAAAAGATTATCACCAACTTGCCTCATAAGTCCACCAATATTCACCAGCTCTGTTAAACCCTAAAACCTATGATATCTCATATGCTTGACTGCTCACAACAAAGCCCATTGTGAGTATCTAGGGACAAGCTTTTCGTTGATCCAGTCCGACATACTCTGAGAAGACCGTGTACACCATTGAAGTAAAAGGAGAAAAGAAACTGGCCCAACGAAATAGAACTGGGGCATTTCTCATGACTCAGAATGTTTCACTAAACGTCCTCCTACATAAAAGACGAGGCCCAACATGAACTTCAAGCAAAATTTCAATTCACAGTTGAATGCATGAATAGAAGTTACTAAAAACAACTTCCTGAGTTTGTCTCCCTCTCTAGATTTCCTTGTTAATATGTTATGGGATAGTATCAATTATCAAAAGTTAAAATACACAGTTCATTAAAAAAAGGTGGTTGTTCACAACAAATAGTTGATGCAATAGTTACTGCAAGGACTATCCTACTTAATTTTCATTTTTTTATATTCATATTTTAGCCAAGATACGTAAGATAAATTGAGGGATTAATTTTACTTACAGCGACCACATCAAGGATGCAACTTCATAAATTCGTTCTTATAGGCTATCCAAAAACACATCATCATGTCATAATGATGCAATCGGCATTACATTGGTCCTGCATCAAATGGAAGCAAAACAGACTGATGATCCAACACGGCAGTCAGTGCTTGATAGGGTTCGATAATTAAACTCAAATTGCACAACTATCGGTGTTCAACAGGGTTTTTTGCGAGTTTTAACTTAAACCTAACAAGTTCACAATTTCAACTTAAATTGCCTTTGCCATGACTGCTCCTTCACCACTCAATCCATCAATCACAATCAGGAAATCAAGGCAAAAAAAGTGAGGCCAACATGCCACGCTTTAAAAATCAGTTTAAACCCTCCTTGGAAACAGTTACACTAAGAGCTAAAAAAGTGAACATCATCATTACCCTCAGCTGTGACCCATTGTCATCATTCCAAGGCTTGTTTGATTGAATGGTTAACAGAAGTTGTCATCATCAACCTCAGCTGTGATTATTGTTATTTGCAAAGCATATTGGATCAAAGGCCCTCATCTTTTGTCATTGATTAACACAATTCATCGTCATCAACCTCAAGCATGAACCCTTTTGGTTGTTCGCAAGGCTCTCCAAATCAAACACACATCTTTCATCATCAGTTAAAAGAAGCTCACATTGTAGATCTCAGTTGCTTGTAATCATACATGAGATGCACTGAACCAAGCATGAGTCATCAACTCATCAACACACATTGTAGAGCTCAATTGCTTGTAATCATACATGAGATACACTGAACCAAGCATGAGTCATCAACTCATCAACCTTCTTGCCATCAGCATCAAGTCAAGTGCTGATGTCAAAATCCTATTCCATTTGCTTTGAGGAAGATACAACAGAGGTGAAGCCGAAAGAAGAAGGAAATTTGGAGGACCCAGACCAAGCCAGCGAACTGTTCTGAATCTGGGTTTGTACCAGTCATACATAAAAGAAAATGGTGACAAAGGATTAATTTGTTCCATTTGATCACAAAGTCACTCAACTGTAAGTGGAAGGAATGAGCTAAAAAACAGATCCATGTATTAAGCTTTCAGTCTCCCAACTCTCAAGCTGCTACTTTTCAAATCAAATTGTCTGTAAGTTCAATCAAAAGCTTGATGCCCGAGTCCCAAGATTTCCACTCTCTTAACATTATCAAACCATAAGAAAAACAAAAAGTTGTGGACACTGATGTTCCTTCTAGCAGCTCAAATATTGTTTGTGTCCATAACAATATACCTCCTCTAGCGCAAACTTCTAATAAGACTGTTGAAATCAGGACCATCCCTAAGCTCATAGGAGAGAGATAAAAAAGAAAAGGCTGGGTGTGGCAATTATTTGTCTCCAAGGGCCTTGCATGCACCTAGTGGCATAGAACAGTTCACAGGCATTGACTTAGGAGACAAGCCCCAATGTGTAAAATCTTGTATGCATATAACACAACAACAATAACAAAAACAGGCCTTAAGTTCCACTAAGTAAGGTCAGCTATATGAATCCTTTTCAGCCCAATTCACATGATAGCGAGGGCATTTCCTTGAACAGCCTAAGAGCTATTAAATCCTTCTTCACTGTCTTGGTCCATGTTATTTTAGGTTTACCCTACCCCTTCTACTACTAGTAATGGTAACTAGGTCATTCCTCCTCACTAGTGCACTATTTTGTCTAGGTTGCAACTGCCCAAACCATCTAAGCTACTCCTCCCTTAGCTGATCTTATACCGATGTTAGCCTAACTTCCCGTAAATATATTTGTACTACTCATCCACCTTAGCATTGACATTTCGGCACCTTTTACTTTTCGGATATGTTGTTCCTTAGTTGCCAATCCATATAGCATGGTTGGTCTTATAATTGTGCTATAGAATTTTCCTTTTAATTTTAAGAGTATTCTACGGTCTCAGAGTACGCCCGAAGCACTTCAGATGGAAGACAAATTCATTGCAATTAATTATGAGTGAAAGATGTACTTAAGACACTCTGCATTGTCTCAACAAAATGGAGATATTGACATGTACACACTTGAGATTGGTTGATCAATATTCTTTTTTATGAAGGTATATAGGTGGGCTTTTCTATGAACTACGCATTGAGCCACAATCCTACAATTGAGATTCTCAGTTGATCATGTCACTGCATTTGCTAGAACTGCTAAGAAAAAAAAATTTAAAAATATATATATATATATATATATATATACTTGTAAGATATGCTATTTTCAAACAAGCCAAGCCGCCACCAAAGTGCCTAATTCAAAGCTGGTGGAGCACTCTTCATTTGACTGCTAATTGAAGGCGAAAGAGATTCTTATCCCAATTGCCATGGAAGATTCGTGTTTCCATAGTGGAGCCTGCTGAAGATCTGAAAGTCAAGCCTAAGACTGGAGAGAGCTCTACTGATGCACTTGAATATTCCAGGGATGAATATTTACTTCCAACTGAGGGAGATTGATGCAGTCAATATGGAGAATTATCATTTTTATTCAGAGTAGGATGACAATTATTTTTTATTGGACATTGGTCCTGTATCATATAAAGATGCAAAGTTAAAAGCAAAAATAGTAACAGAGCACGTGTAATAAATCATTTCTAATCTAGGAGCAAGTAGACAGTAATATTCTACTAAAAAAAGTATCTAATACAATATACAGACAATGAAATGAGCAACAACATACCTTCACTTGTTTAACATAAGGAACAGGAACAATAAACTCCCCAACATCCATATCTCCAATAGATCTGGAAAGACACAAGCCACCGGGCCAACATCTCAAAGGACCAATCTACGATGGGATTAATATACAAGTTAAATAACCAGCTTTCACCAATATAGCAAATCAAATATAATAGCGATAGATAGGCATAGAAAAAAAACTATAAAACTCCTAAAGAAAATAACCAAAAGGAGCACAAAGAGTAATTTACTCAAGTTTTTTGTTTCGCAATCATTTTTGTGCCATAAGATTCTAATTCCATATATATACACACATAGACACAATATTTGTCCAACAAAGATCAATTGTCATTCATCATACGCGTGGCAAAATTAACATCATCAATTGTTAGCCTTATTGGCTACATTATCACGGCTTATTGTGTTTTGATGATATTAACCTATATGTTGTTCCTAGTGTCTTCCATCTTTACAGATTATGTTTAGTACAAGTTCAAGGGACGAATACTCGAGTATTGGTCAAAACGCAAGTATCGGACCGAGTTGACATTCAAATAGGAATATCAAATGGACACATATTCAGAAGGACTCAAGCACAGCCAAAGCTTAATGTTGTATTGTTTGTAAATATTTCATCTAAAAAAATTAATTACACAACAATTAAAATTCATCTTTTCTTAGAAATATTGTCTATTTAAATAGCATCTATTGTTCCTTAGGAACCACAATTTTTAAGGTCCTACAATAAATAATTTGATCCAATGATTTATGAGTTTTGAACCTCCAGATATTTCATCTAAAAAAATTAATTACACAACAATAAAAATTCATCTTTTCTTAGAAATATTGTCTATTTAAATAGCATCTATTGCTCCTTAGGAACCACAATTTTTAAGGTCCTGCAATAAATAATTTGATCCAATGATTTATGTGTTTTGAACCTCCAGATAATCCGATCCTTAATATGATAAGGGCATCTCTTCAAAGTTTATACCAGCTACTGAACTATGCCAAATCTTCTTAAACTACTGGTCCATGAATGTTTGAATGCATTAATATTTAAGGGAATGCATACCTCTGCACCACCACCAGTATTAAGGCGACCAACTTCACCACCACTTGCAGTAATGCGTTCCCTCCTGATTAAATATTGAAAAGTGGAGCTTTAGCTAAGGATCAAATCAAAATTGAGTACTAGCCACATCATATTTTAAACTTACTCCTCCTCATTGCATTCAAGCCTATGATCAGCAGATAAATAATATATTCCACCTTCGGCAGATTCAAGTATGCAACGTGAATCACCAACGGATGCTACAGTTACAACCCACCCTTCAATTATGACAAAGGTAACCGTTGTTCCTGAAGTTTGTGCTGAAAAAGTAATAAAAAAAAATATTAATCATAAGAAAAGATTTATGTATCCTGCCTTAATTTAATAAAAACAAAAATTAGGAACTCAGTTTATATATCTCCTGCCTTAAAATGCTGACAAACAATGAAAATTATACAGGAACTATGGGGAGAAAAATACAAGCAACACAAAGCCACAGGAGGCAAAATATATGAAGTTCTAAGTTACAAAGCACAAACATATGTGTTGATTTCCAGTAACGCAACTTTAAAAAAAAAAAGGGGGGGGGGGGGGAATCATTATCATTGATATTGCCCAATATACACATCAAAGTTGTCCAACAGGCTACCTTAATTTTTTGAATGATTTACACAATATCATTGAGATTGTTCAATACATGCGTTCAAATTGCCCAAAATGTCAAATAAGGACTTTCCTGAGAAAGATGGATAGAAAGAAATGTCTAACATTGAAATTCATGCAAATACAAGATAGTTGTTTCCCACAAGAAGGAAAATTCATAGATGCAAAAGATAAACAATATGTGCACAAGTCCAGTAACAATCCTCCATACTAGTTGTGGGCATAAACTGCATATGTGCTCCAGAACGCCAGACTTCTGTTTTTCAGGGCATACTCTCCTGCCTTAAAATGCTGACAAACAATGAAAATTATACAGGAACTACGGGGAGAAAAATACAAGCAACACAAAGCCACAGGGTGCAAAATATATGAAGTTCTAAGTTACAAAGCACAAACATATGTGTTGATTTCCAGTAATGCAACTTTAAAAAGGGGGAAAAAAATCATTATCATTGATATTGCCCAATATACACATCAAAGTTGTCCAACAGGCCACCTTAATTTTTTGAATGATTTACACAATATCATTGAGATTGTTCAATACACACGTTCAAATTGCCCAAAATGTCAAATAAGGGCTTTCCTGAGTAAGATGGATAAAAAGAAATGTCTAACATTGAAATTCATGCAAATAAAAGATACCTGTTTCCCACAATAAGGAAAATTCATAGATGCAAAAGATAAACAATTTGTGCACAAGTCAAGTAACAATACTCCGCATTAGCTGTGAGCACAAACTGCATTTGTGCTCCAGAACGCCAGACTTATGTTTTTCAGGGCATACTGGAAGTTATGGAGATAATGGGGCATTAACAGAGATAATGGGAAGTTATAGAGATATTTTAGAAATTTAAAATTGAAATTATTTTGTTAAATTACTTATTTATCCATGGAGTGCACATGCTGTAATTAAATCATAACTTGTAAGGTTAAGGGTTTTCTAGGATTATTGGGGAGGGAAAATGTAAATCTAAAACTACCCTTCTTCCCTTAATTAATAGTAGAGATTCAGAACAAAGCTCAAGAATTATTTGATTATTCCAGAATAACAGTTGTTGGACAATAAGTTCAAGCTATTGAGCAAGACAGGATTCAAACTTCACAATTAAATTATATCCATGTCAGTTTTATCTTGACCGCTTTAGGCCATATATTAAAGCCAAGACGAAGACCATGCCACATCAATACCCATGTTGCAGTTGTCATAGGTCTCCAAGTTGAAGACATGGATAATCTTTGCTTTTCTAATATTTTTCTTACAATAATATATTCCTATAAGCCTTAGATTATATTATTAAATATATCATGGTCTTCTTTGAGTACTTGTAATCTAATATGATTACTAGATTTTCTCCTTAGCTTATAAATTTTTTTATCCATTAAAGCATATTTGAATTATTGGGTTCCTAAAAAAAAGGATACCACATGGCCTTCAATGTACGCACATTACACAACAAAAAGAAGGCTAAAATGAAAAAAAGGCAATTCCACCAAAAATCTACAAAATGATCAAGCTTCACAGGGAAGGAATATTGAAGCCTAGAAAATGAAGTACTAAACTTCCTCACTATAGGCAAGGACAGATTGCATCCTCCAAAAGCTATTTGGTTGCTCACTCACCAGACACTCAGCGTAATGTAACAAGGCACCGAAGCCCACTCTGTTTTCAGTCTTCATCTGCACCACCAGCAAAATAAGAGATCCCTAATGGTCATTAGCGTAACCATTCAATCTCAGAAGGAGAGTAGAGTAAGGTTCACACCTCTCTAGAAACTGGGCAATAAAAAAATGATTGACACTCCTCCTTTTCTAAAATGTAGAACCCCTCTTTAAATTTTCCAATTTTTAAATGTGTTCCTGCACAGCAATCCACCCGAACAATGCCATTTCATTTGGGGCATTTTGTCTGACAAACTAATTTCCAAGGAATGGATTCCTTGTGCTTCTTGTGCATAAACAAATACCTTTCCATGTCACAAAAGCGAGCACCCTACTCCCCCCCACCCACCAAAAACAAAATGCTGTCGATCTGACCCCTTGAAACATCCGCTTGATACAGATTACAGCATCTCCAAGAACCTGTCCATTGTCACTGTCAGTCTTAAGGCAGTCTAGTGGAAGTGGAATAGCAAACAACACTTCCTTCCAGTAGCCTGGGCCAGAAAAGCCGCCCTCTTCTTACTTAATGAGAAAATTTTAGAAGCCTCATTCTGGAGGTCTCCAATCACACCAAATGCCATGCCAAAACTGCACACTTTTTACCATCTCCACCTCAAATTTGTATATTTTGAAAGTTCACTCCAACCCTTTTTAACCTTTCCAAACTCCCAGCCACGTGACATTTTAATCTCCCCTGCCTACCATCCCACAAGCCTCCCATACTTCACCAGTTCACTTACATTGCCAGCCTCCATAGTGAGTCCCTCTCCATAACAACCTCCACAACTACTTTCCAAGAAGTTCCAGGCATCTCCAAACCCCACATACAACAACAACAATAACAACAAACCACAGGCCTACAACAACAACAGCAAGCCTTACGTCCCACTAGTTGGGGTCGGCTACAAGAATCTTTTTCCGCTAATTCACCCAATTGAAAGCATTTTCCTCTACTAGATTAAGAGCTATTAAATCCTTCCCCACTACCTCATTCCAAGTTATTTTAGGCCTACCCCTACCCTTTTTCATGCCTAAATCAACAGCTAACTCACTCCTCCTCACAAGTGTGCTGCTAGGCCTGCGCTTCAAATGCTCAAACCATCTAAGTCGCCCTTCCCTTATCTTATCTTCGACCAGTGTTATGCCAAAATTATTGCATATGTACTCGTTCCTTAATTTATTTTTTTAATGTTATACCACTCATCCACCTTAAAATTTGCATTTCAGCAACTTTTATTTTTGTACATGTTGTTTCTTAATTGTCCGACATTTTGAACCATAGAGCATGGCTCACCTTATAGCCATCTAGAACTTTCCTTTTAATTTTCTACGATCACAAACATGCCTGACGCGCTCCTCCATTTTACCCAACCTGTTTTAATTTGATGAATTACATCTTTGAATTCTCTTTCCGCTGTATAAGATCCAAGATAACAAATTTATAACTATAATTAATTTCTTGATTATCAAGTTTAATCCTCTCCTCGCTACTCCTTACATTATTGAAATTAAATTTCATATATTTTGTCTTATTGCTACTTATCCTAAAACCTTTAGGCTCTAAAGCGGTTCTCCAAAGTTCTAAATTAGAATCCACTCCACTTCTACTTACATCAAACAAGACAATATCATTTGCAAATAACATACACCAAGGGATCTCGTTTTGAATATTCATAGTGAGTTTATCAATCACCAAAGTAAAAAGATAAGGACTCAAAGTAGAACCTTGATGCATACCAATTGTGATTGGAAAATCTCTAGATTCCCCTCCTATAGCCCTAACTCTAGATATTACTCTATCATAGAACTTCCCTAGGTACTCTATCATATGCTTTCTCAAGGTCAATAAAAAACATATGCAAGTCCCTCTTCTTTTCTCTAAAATTTTCCATTAACCTTCTTAAAAGATAAATAGCCTCCGTTGTCGATCTCCCCAACATAAAACCAAATTGATTATTTGAAACCCTCATTTCTAGTCTTACTCTTTGTTCAATTATCTTTTCCCAAAGTTTTATTACATGACTTATAATCTTAATTCCACGATAGTTATTAAAATTTTGAATATCGCCTTTGTTTTTGTGTACATGTTTTAACATGTTTTTCCTCCATTCCTCAGACATTTTCTTGGTTCTTAGAATAATGTTGAATAGATTAGTTAACCATATACTTCCTTTATCCCCTAAATATTTCCAAACTTAATTGGTATGTTATTTGGTCCTATTGATTTCCCATTTTTCATTTTTTTCAAAAGCCACCTTAACTTCAATAACTCTAATTTTACGAATAAATCTCCTATTTCTACACTTCTTTTCATCTGCCACTTCCAACTTCAATCTTTCATTTTGATTTTCCTTAAACAACTTATCAAAATATCTCCGTCACCTCTCTTTTATGTCTTATTCTCTAGTTAAGACATTATCAATCTCATCCCTTATACATTTTAGATTACCTAAATTTTTGCATTTTTTTTCTCTAGCTCTAGAATTTTATAAATGTGCCTTTCTCCTTCTTTTGTATCTAATATATTATATAAAGTATTATAACTCAATGTTTAGCTTCACTAATGGTCTTATTTGCATTTTTTCTTGCCTCCTTATACTTTTCAAGGTTTTCTATATTTCTACAACTTTGCCATATTTTATACCAGTTTCCTTTTGTTTTAGCGACTTTTTGAACTTCTTGATCCCACCACCATCTTTCTTTACTACCCAAATTATCTTCATTTGGACTCACCTAAAATCTCTTTTGCTATCTTTATGATAGAGTTAGCCATCTTATTTCAAACAATATTCACATCTACCTTGGCTCCTATTGTCCAAGCATACTCTTTGATCATTTTATCTTTGAATTTTACTATATTTTCTCCTTTCAAGCTCCACCACCTAGTTCTCTTGTGCTGATTTACTTTACTCTTTCTCTTCCATATTTTAGTATGTATATCTAATATTAGGACTCTATGATGTGTAGCCAAACTTTCACCTTGAATAACTTTACAATCCATACAAGATAAACAATCCCCTTCCTAGTTAAGAAGAAATTTATTTGGCTTTTATTTTGGCCACTCTTGAAACCCCACATAATCCCTTGAATTAATATACACAAGTTGGGCATATTTTATAGGGTGATTTCTTTTTCTTTTCTTTTCTCTTCTTTCTTCCTTTGGAGGCAACCACTAAAATAATACATAACACATGCAGCATAAAATGCAATGGTCCATTGTACTTTTCATTTTTTAACTTCACATTATTAGGCTAAATGATAAGTAAGAGTGACACATCAACAGCTCCCAGGTGCAAAATTAGCCAATTTCCATGAGAAGAACAATAATGCTGATACGATAGGGCATAAAGTCAATATTCAGCAAGTTCAATGAATTATTAAATTCTTTGCTTCTGCTTCTATTTAGTCATTACAAAATCATAGAGAATCAATTGATTTTTTAATCAATCAATTGCTCTTTCTCTCTCACATGCACGCACACACGTACAATGGATATAACTAAGGTGATGAATGCTAATGAGAACGTCAAGAAGGTCAATTACACAAACACAAGTCTACAAAATTGCCTGCTTTAGATGCTAAAACGTGATCATCTGAAAATAAAATTATTATATACAATGAATTTTGAAAAGTAAGCTTGAATAATTTGCATAAGAGCCCCGATGAATAATTTGCATAACAGCCCCGATTCTGATGCAGCAATTTTTATGTCCTAATAAATCAACATGGAAACTGTTCATACCTTTCTCTTGAAAATCTTTGTCAGTTTTCACAAACCCTGCAACCAAAGCCCTCGGTAGCGCTGCTATCCATTCATCACGGTTAATATCAGAAGGAATAGCAGCCAAAACATTATTTAGAAGATTCTCCTTAGAGTAGATAGCAGCTGCAGATCCATTATGTCCATCAAATAGCTGCAAAACAAAATTTTGTAAGAACCAATTGAACAAAAATTTACACTATGAAGATTGTGAATTAGATAAAGGATATTGCAAGTAATTTTAGACAAGGGGGTCAGCCACTGCTGATGGTTCTTGACACCTTGTTTAATAAATTGTCATTAAATGAGCATTGTCATAAAGTCCTACTAAAAATGCTTGTGTTTGAAAGTCCACTGATTCAACAAGCTAATGAAAATCAACTTAAATTTAACATACAAAAACCTGATGTAAAATACTAAAATTCATTCCCTCCAAAGTCAGTTAACACCAATATGAAAGAAATCCTACACTTCTTTTTTCCAATTGCTGAACTGAAAAAAGAACAGTCCCTCTGTGTTAAATAGCTGTGGTTTCCCCAACCACCAACAACACTACCACTCATGCCCAAATAAAAAAGAATATTCTCTGTTCCCTTGGTAGAAGGGATGAAGAATACTTGCTAGTGCTGCTGATCTGGTTGTCCTTCACCAATGAAATGATACAAAAAGAGTAAAGAAGATAAAAATAGTTAGAAGGAGCCCTATAAAAATCATGCGAAAGTAAGAATCTGACATAGCTAGTCCAGTACAACTCTTCAAAATGCTTTTCGGATTAAGAATTTAAGATGCGATGAAGAGTCAACTAATTATTGAAATATATCAAATGTTAAGAAAATGCACATTATGATAACTTTGCATTTATCAGCCAAAAGCAGCTGATCCCCATGACAAGGCAAATCTGTAGGAGCGTGTTAAAGAATGATTATGGAACTCGCCAACATTTTCCTAGTTCCTGAATATATGAATATTATATCACAAAGCCCTCCATTATCGAGTACTAGTGAAGTATGAACAGAGGGTAGACACAGCAACATACCCCAAAAACAGAATATGTTAAGCCATCTCCAAGCGTCCTTTGGCAGTCTGTCTTGAGTAACGTCAAGTCCTCCCCTTTCTTGCTTTGGCTGGCCTGACCAGATAATATATCTGGTCTTTCAGTCTTCTCGTTGGCAAGTTCACGCCTGAGCAGCACTGAAAGGGGAACCGTATTATGTTCACCCCTACTGCACATTGTTCGCCTCTCAATATCACAAATGAGCTTCACACGGACGAAAGCATACGCCTCAATTCTCCACGTTGTGTTGTGCTATTCATTCACTGATACAAACCTAGCCGATCCAATCCTGACAAAAGAAACAGAAATCAAATAAATCAAACCACTAAATCATCACATATAAGAACAAACTCGATAATCATTCGGATCAAAAGCTCGTACTGCCTTAACTAGATCAACATTATAGAAATCTTCGATATAAACACTTCTGGTCGATCTTCGATGTATGAACAGTTTTACGATCAAATACTACACAATTAACTCATTAAAAAAAAATTCAAGAGCATTGATCAGAAAAGCAAACTCTACCGAAACATGAAATTTAGGCCAATGCAGATTTTTAAAAAAATCATAAAACACAAAACCTCATCACAGAACTTGCAAAACGAGAAAACGAACATAGGACAACGAAATTAAAATCATAAAAAATAACGATCCGAAGAAACGTCCATTGAAATTAGCCCTTACCGGAGCGAGAGATTCACGGCAATGTGCAACCTTGCATGAGTACGCTACATGCGCAGGCGTGAAGAGTTGTTGCAGAATCGAGAAACGCGGATCCCGGCGTCGTGCAAAAATTCCACTTTCAGGGAAGAGAGAGGGGCGGAAAACTGAAGCCTTTGTTCTCTTTTATTTATTTTTAATTTTTTCTTTTAAAAATTTTTTTTTTTCCGCGTGAGAGTGCTGACATGGCAAAAACGCACCGTTTGACAGGTCAGGTTCCAAGCCAGAGCCGGCGGGCTAACTTACGCTTAGTTGGGCGAGTTATGAGTCTTGTGACTCAGTGCAACCGGGCCCACTTCCCGCACCTTCGCTATCGCGAATTTTTGGCCGCTGGATCAGGTTTTTCGTTACTTGGACTCGGGGGACAGAAGAGATTTACAAACGGGCCCCAGCTAGGCTTTTCAATGCACCCCAAGTCTATTTTTATTTTTATATTTTTCCTGTTTTATCTGTTTTCGGATCGGCGCAGGTTAAGGGACGTAACGCGGAGGCTCATGATAGCAAATCCTGATGACAGATAGACCCAGTCAAAACTGAAATCAAGGGACAGATAGGAAATAAATCTATCTCTATAATTGATTGCATTCAAAAACATCCTTCTTATTTGATAATAAAATTTTCAAATAATTAAATAGATTAAATTTTTTTTGAGAGATTTTTCTTAAAAAAAATTAGTATAAAAAGTAGATTAATTTTTTTAAAAAATATTTTTTGAGTTTTTGTAATTATTTATCTTCTTTTCAAAATAAAAAATTTGATAGGAGCAAAAAATTACATAAAATAGGAAATAAATTATTTTCTGATTATGTTGGTCAAGTTTAGCCTGAGCTTCTCATTTGTCAAAAAATAAATAAATAAATTATAGCAATGCGCATTAGTGTAATTATGACGACAAGAAATGTCACGTAGGAGGTAGGGCGGGGGTGGGTGGGCCACTGAGCCTTGAGGCCCAAGAAGGCCCAAAGTTCGAAGTTCTGAAACCTAAAACCATTGACTTGTGGAGTTACAAGCTGGCGGACACGACAGGAACCACCGGAATTCTCGGCGCAAATTATATATTATATGTGTATCCAAACAGGTCTGTTTGGACGCGCGTGTAGGCGTGAGGCTTGACTTGCTTGAGTGGAGATTATCCCACAAATCATATCATTAAAAATAAAGGCTGGCCATGGAGCGAATCCCCCAGACGCGGACTCGGGTCAACGGGCGGATCCTGGACCCGTGGTTTTTCGCCCCGTGGCGGCATCGCCATCCTTCTCATTAATTCTGAATTTTTGGCTTCACACCTTGTTTTGACTTTTGACCTTGAATTAATTTTTTTTCTTTCCATTGATGAATTTGCTTTCCTTTTTTTTTTTTTCGCCTTTTTTATTAGTAAAGCAAAAATTAAAGAATATATATATATATAAATATTAAAGGGTAAATTTATCACTCAATACTCCAAAAATAAATGTGGGAGTGCCCACTTCTTTAATTGTTGTTGTTGCTTTTCTTAAAAAAAAAATTAGTAAAAAGATACTAATTTATCTTGAAAAATTTTAAAAATATTATAAATTTATTCTAACATTTAATTTTTAAAAAATATTTGCTCTTGATCAATTTAAGGTCAAGTTTGATAATGAAATTTTAATAAGATGACCTTTTTTCTTTTTTAATTTTGATACGTACGAACTTGATACAAGAATGATCGGAACTTCATTCCGATGAAGTTTGCACTTCTTAAGGAAAATTATAAAGTTTTCCTTTAGATATTTTACAAAAAAAAATCTTCATCAATGATCAAGTTTGCACTAGTTTTTTTTTTTTTTTTTTTTAAGAGGGGAGAAAAGACACAAAATTTGAATAACTTTCGCATCATTTTGTGTGTGCGAAGGAAAGATAAAATAGTTAATTTATGAAATTTTATTTAGTTAATTGATGGTAAGTTGAAATTTAATTATACACATTAGTGACAATTTACATTTCTTATTTTTTTTATTATGTTGGAAAAAAGTTATTTTAAATTTTATTTTATATAGAAGGCAAGTGCAATGATATATAAATTTCTCCTACTTTTTTATTTTTTAAAAGAAAATTTTTATCCTAATGGATTCAAGATAGTGTTTGGATTACGGATTTTGAAGTTTGAATTTGGATTTAGGCGAATTTTCAAGAAATATAATGTAATTTTGCACTACACTATAACCAAATTTACGCAAATCTAAATTTTAGGATCAAAATTCATTTCTCTCAATGTAAGGTAATTAAGTTGAACATCTACAGTGTTTTATGAAAACATTTACTATGGTCTTCGCTCCTTATAATAATTATACTTTCTAAGAGTCCATTTAATTTTAGAAAATAATTTTTATTTTTATTTTTTATTTTTAATAAATTATAAAAAAATAATAATTTTGAATTTTTATAAAAATTGTTTGAAATAAATTAATAATAATAAATAGCTTCATCTTAATTTATGTGAGTTATATATAAAAATATTTTAAACCCACACAAATCCTTCAAGCCCAAAAATCAATGATTCCAAACATAACCTTATATGAAATTTGAAAAAATTGAAAAATTGGTTATCCTTTTTGCTATTATTTTAAAATCCAGAAATAAAAATAAAAAAATTATTTTTTACATTTGAACAAACCCTTTATTTTTTTCTACCTTTTAATATGAAAATTTAAAATTTTAAAAATAAGTTAAATTTTTATAATTTTTTTGAACTAATAATTAGAAAATAAAAATACTTTTCCAAAACTAAACAAGCCCCCAATGTTTTTATAAAAGGACTTTAGAATTTATAATTATTATATGTGATTACTGCATATTTTAGATCTATTTCTAAGAAAACACTTGAGACAAGTCCACTTAAATGCTCACGTAATGTCCACATAGGTATTCATATGGCGTCATGTTGGGGTGTGCAATCGGTCAATTCGGCCAATTAATTGAATTAACTAATTTTTTTTTTTATTAACTCTCCAATATAACCGAACCAACCAAATTACACTCATTAACCGAACCGTACCTGACTGAATCGAATTTTTGATTAATTCGGTTAACTGAATTTAACCGAATCAAATTATAATTAATTATGGAAAAATATGGTTGTATAATTTTTATGCTTTCAAAATTCAACTTAATAATTTATATTTAATTATTAATTAATTACATAATATGGAAATTTTATGGATTTAGGGAATTGTGGGAATTCTAAATTATATAATTTATATTTAATTATTAATTAATTACATAATTTAGTTAAATTGGTTAATTGAAATTCACTTTCTCCATAATCGAATCGAAAATCGAATAATCGAATTTACCAAATTATAAAATCAAACCGAACCAAACTGAATTTAAAATTAACTGAACTAGTCCAAAGAGCTCGTTGGTGGCTGAGTTCCAATATAATAACAAAAAAAAAAAAAGTGAGCCAAGATTTAAAGCAAAGAGTTATGGTGTCAAAACAATGGAATTGACCGAGGGCAAATTAAACAAATAATTATAATAAACTTTAATCACAATTTTACCACAAAATACGTATTAAGTAACACAACTATTTTGACTAAGACCATTACTCATTACATGATAAAAATTTAATTGGAAGCACAAGTGATTTGCATAATCTATAATGCAAATGTTTCCATTTAATTCTGAAAAAGTATTATCCGCTTTGTGCTTCATGTCACGATCTCACAACAGACATTTACTATCGAGATCTTGACCAAATAACTATTGGCTCTCTCATGAAAGACATGTCATAATTCATATGGTTAAAGTCTAAATTATCCTTATATAGAAAAACTCAATGTATGATCATAATATATGAAGCAGAATACGATTTTTCAACTAGTTATTTTTGTTCTGATTTCCTAAAATACCCTTCTTCTATAAATTTAAGAATTAAATTGAGATTATCCCCATTATCATTGCTTTCAATATTTCTTAAAATCTGCCTACAACTTTTAATTATTAGAAACTAATCGTTTTGATAGAACAAATTTTGAAAATGTAACCAAGACCCGCAGGGGTTGGGGAATTAGGGATCCGGATCCGACCCGTAAGGGCCATACCCACGGGTTACCCAAGAGAACACGTCCCTATTTTTATGGGGGGAATGGCGTTGACTGTTGACTAGAAGAGGGCAGCAAGGCGGGAGCATGTCGCATTTCTTCGTTGTGGCTTTAGCAAGCTGGCCTAGGTGGGCCCCAGACCGTCACAGCTCATCACATGGATGTTCCATTCGATACGACACAATATATGGTACAACTTTTATTTATATTTTTTCAAGGCTGTTGACGGCATGGCCATGACTTTATTTTTATTATTATTATTATTATTACTATATTTTTTTATGACGTAAAACTTGACAAACCTAACACTAAATTTAAAGATGAAAATATTATCTCGGGTGATTTGTTTAATTTTATATTAAAAAATTATTAACTAAAGAAATGTATTATTTTTTATATTTTATATTTTTTTTGTTAAGATATTAATAAATAAAATAAAAGTGTTATTTTTTATTAAAAGATTATGTTATTTTATATTAAATATTTTTAAAAAAAATTAAAATTATATATTTAAACAGGTTCTTAATGAGTGCCCATTTGTGACCTATTTATTAAACGAAAGGGTTTAAATTTATATGTTAATCACCCATTAATAAACAGGTCAATTCGAACACAAACTTATTTAACCTCTACCCGTTTATGATCTGCCCAAATTCAGCCCCGTTAATCTATTTTACCATCCCTAATTTAATTGATTATTATTATTATTATTTAAGAAAAACTTGGGAAGTGGTGGGTAACATGGTCCTCGAGGAGAAATGAAACAAAATTTTAGTATAATCATGTATTTTGAACAATGATTGCTTAAAATTATTAAATTTTTTGCCACGCAGTTCAAGTTTTGCATGTCCTTTGTAAAATAGAAAAAAAAAAAAAAAAGGACTTGAACTAAAATTATACATAAAACAACCATTTTCTTCATATTCCTTTTTTTTTTTCGTCGTGTAAGTTTAAAATTCAGCTAAAAAATAGAAATTTTTTTATCATGCAGTTCAAGCTTCGACAACCACTAATGAAAAAGAAAAAAATTGAGATAATTAAATTTACACATGAATAATCATTTATTTATATTCATTTTTTTACCTACAATGAAAAAAATGGAGGGGGAGAGATAATGAGAGTAATGATTGCACAACTTCGAAAGGGAAAGTTTCCTTATTTCTCTCTAAAAAAGCTTCAATAAAAAAAAAATTAATAGAAGAAATGAATAAGAATAGAGATATTTTGGAAAGATTTACAATGACATTTGGTGAGTTTGCATTTGAAAATTGAAATGCAACAAATATGAAAAGCCCATGAAATAATATTGCAATGATTTGAGAAGCTAAGTCGGCAAATTCTAATTGATTCAAATAAGCTCCGAATTGATCCCTTGAGATCCAAATATCTCCATATAGTAATCTCGTCAATCATGATGTGACTGATTATGCTTCAATCATTTGGAAAGGAATTTGTAACCCTCTCAATCATGTCAAGAATGGTTTTAGATGAACTATAGGCAATAATAGCCAACTCTTTGGTTGGACAAACATATGACTTGAGGAGGGTAGGCTTAATGATATTATTTTCTATATTCATCATTCGAATATGAACCTTAAAAGCTTGGATGTTCTTGAGGGGAATGGTTCTTGTTATTTTAAGCTAATTATATTAGAAATATTATTAGAGCTACTCCTATTCCTTACTTTTATCAGCTGATGATGGTATCAATTGCACTACATCGTCTTTCGAGTGTATTCTACTCAGGGATAGTTGTGATTTTTTTTCACAAAAAAATCTATTATGGAAAATCAAGCTCTCTCTTGAACCTGGATATGAAATCAAAATCTTCCATAAATTAAAATTCTTTATTTGGACAGTGCTTAAACAAAGACTCCTTAGAAATGAGGCTACAGTTAATTGTAATCTTACGCCTTCGAGGATATGTGTTTGTTGTGGTCTTGATGTGGAAATTATTAGTCATGCTATTCGAGATTGTCCAAAGGCTAAATTACTATAGAGTAATGTTTTAGAGATTAACATATTCAACAATGAACTTCTTTGATCAAGAGTTTGTTGAGTGGGTCTATGGCAATCTCAAGAGCATTAAGAAATTCAAATTGGCATAAAAGTTTCATGTTCACATGTTGGACTACTTGGATTTCTTGTAATATGGAATCCATTGAAGGGATTCACTTTACCTCCGATTGGCAACTTCAAAATATTTCTCAACTTCATAAAGACTGGTGATAAGGCACAAAATGTTGGTCTAATAATAAAGTCGTTACCCAATGTCATTGATCATTAATAGTAGGAATAAAAACCTATAGCTCCCTTATAACTCCTTCTTAGTGGATAATTAATGGGAGAAAGACCAAATAACTATTAAAAGGGCACTTGTGGAACGGTAAGGCATCTAAAAAAAAAAAAACCAAACTGTCATTCCTTACTTGCCCTTCCATTTTTCTAATTTAGGCATCAAAGTGATCCTTCTTCGTTTCCTCCAAATCTTTCTTCTTGTCATTTTAGGTGATCAAAATTGTGATCAATACAGCAAATCTCAATCCATATTTAGCAAAAACAACTAGTAAGAGACTTCAAATCTAGAAATAGAAGATTGGGGGAGGGCAACACCTTTATTAGTCAATTGGGTTTGCTCAATGAAAAACTTTGTTGAAGTGAATATTGATGAAGCTACTTTGGAAATCTAGGGGTTGTCGGGGCAAGTGGTCTTATTCAAAACAATATGGGAGGCTGGATTGATAGATTCTTTATCAAACATGGTAGAGCAATGAACATGTAAGCTGAATTATGGGGCATTCACATTGGACTCGAGCTTGCTTGGAGCAAAGGATTTTCACAAAATCATAATAAAATTTGATCTTTAAGAAGCTCTTTGGTTGGTTCAAGGGGCGAATACCATTCACCATCCTTGCTCAACCTTAATATTGGATATTTAATCACTTATTTAATGGAATTGGATTTGTCATATTTGCCATAGTTACCATGAGGGAACAAGTGAACTAATTTTCTAGCAAGAGGCATCCTCAATCATGTAGAATTCTCCACCTCAAGGACTATAATTTTCTTTAGGCTAATAAATAGTCAATTAGGATGGGTTCTTGCAGCTTCTCACATTCATCCTCATAAAAGTTTCTTTTATATTAGTACATTTTAAACAATGTTCACTAATATTACACTACTTTTCCTATTTTTGATTTTTGATTTTAAATAAACATTTATTGAGAATGGGCAATACGATGGGAGAGAGTATTAGTATTATAATTTATGTTCATTCCTTTACTTGGTACTGTTGTGTTACAATAGAATGAGACCAGAATAGAACAAAATGAAAAATTTATGAAAAATATATAAAATTATTAAACTAATTTTTTTTTCCACTTCATTTTATTCTTATGCACTAAAAAAATCACTAGGCTTGTAACTCGGGTCCAACAAGGTTCTAAATTGACAAAAAAAGAAAAAAAAAAAAAAAAAAGTTCCCATTCTCTACAATAAAGAAGGTATGTACAATTTTTAAACCCTTTTGTCTTTTTATATTTTTCCAAAAAGATTACATTTTGAAAATTCACTCTACTTCAAAATTCCCTTCACATACTGCATTTGTATTTTTATCCTTTAGTGTATTTTTTTAATTGAAGGAGAGCTAAGGCACATCGGTAAGGTTAAGAAAAATTGATTTTTTAATGTACCAAATGGTTTGCTATCTCAAAATAAATCACAAACAAACCGCTCAGCTGATTACATTATGCATATATGTCAGTACAACTTGTGGGCAAGAACCCATCAATAGCTACACTACAGGCTACTGCTACTAGTTTCTGGTTCAGAGTTCAGATTCCGGTCCATACTAGTCCCTGTGGAAACCTTCCAGTTTCTAATCAAAAATGGATTTCATAAGGCGGGAGAATATGGAAGCACAAGGAAGCTGAGGAAGTACCATCATTAGCATTACAATTTACTTTGTGGAAGTACAGAAGCATACAATTAGCTGCAATGATTCATTTGACGCCCAACTTCTGAATTTTATGTCTTAGAGCTGTTCATCCCTTTTAAAACTATTAACCCTTATAATGTAAACCTGGAAAGAAACTCAGCAAATACAAAATGGTTATCTACGACATGTTGGGGAAGGCAAAAGTTATTCCTTATGGAGAACTTATACCAAAAAAAAAAGTACAAATGGAAATATTGTTTGTCGTCAAATACCACAGCGAGTAGCATGGCATTCTTTAATTGGTTAGATCCTGAGAATCCAACCAATCATGGGATGCCATCTCACCCATGATGGCATCCCAAGGCACAGCCCCCCACTATAAATAGCATGTGGTGGCATAACATTCAATTCTTCATAAATGTAATTTGGGCAGTTTTATAATACACAACCTCAAAATCATGTGCATTCATGATCAAACATGTAATTGTTGTATGCTACTGAGCATGTGTGAAAGATGATTTAAATAGACCACAAAATTGAACTTCAAATACCAAACCATATTTAAAAATGATGCTGATGAAAGTGTATGGTTTAGTTATGAGTTCAATCATTACCTTAAATACTGTGGGCTTGATTAGTTGGAAAACAAGAGCATCACCGTCTACCAACTCATGGTCAATGGAAAATCCTCTCCACCCACCACTGAGTCCTGCCTTTCGGGCCAAGAATACCGTTGGGTACTTGTCACCTGCTTCATCCACTAAAGTGATAATGTCCTCGCGTTTTGGAAGGTTCATCTTGCAGAAGTGAGCAGGAAGGCCCTGCAATCAAATTTCTAGATGATTAAGAGAACCATTGGTTCGGTGATAAATCAAATTTGATCGTCTACATGCAAAGAAAAGGTCTGTGACTATATGCTGAGTAGGTGGGGAGGGAACTTGGGCTATTCCACAACATGCTTAGTCCATTGGGAGAAGCATAGCAAAATTGTCGTGTGACTATGCAATTGATAGTGATCTACAACTTCGTAGAATATCGAACATACATCATTTACATTTTTCCCGATAAAGGGAAAATTATCATTAAAGAACCATGATGTCCTGGCTTGTCCATATCGCAGGATTTTTAATTTGGACAAAGTAGAAACTTCGTTTCCTGCTTAGTTATGGATTTGAAATGAGATCTCAAGTCCATGTGGGTTTAATATGTCTGATTTTGTACTCTATAAACTAGCATGCATAGGTTTTTATTTAACCAAAATATTATATATTAAGGAAAGGAAATGGACTCAATAAAATAGTGCATGGATGGGGACCAATCTGATGAACAAGAACAACAGGAGTCTTGTTTTCTACTTGCAACTCTTCTTCTGCTTAATTTTTTTCTCCATATAACATGGTACTGTTGGCCCTGGGATAGCATTACTTTAATCATTGCATTTGAATTTAATAGTTATTTTAATAACTCGATTTGATTAGAGTGGTTGGATAAATCATTACAATTATTATTTGTTTGCTTAACATTCAGTGACCACCACAAAAGGTCAAACTTTCTTCCTAAATATCCTTAAATATCCTCCTTGCTTCAAATATTACCATCTGCAATACCAAGGAGTAGTTTTGTTCAAGTTGAACATTAAAATCAAGCACTACAAGGACAAGAAAAAGGCCTAGTGAACTCCATTAGAGTATGAAAAATGGCATGCAGCCAATGATTAAACCAAAACTGTGTCTCAAAATATCTATAGGGTTCCATTTGCACAGCTCATCCCAATTTTTCAATTTTTTTTGTTGTGGAACTGAATCATGTCACTGTCATCAGATACATCTTTAAAAACTTTATGGCCATCCAAGGGATGTACTTGTGTTGTATCAAATTATTAAAATATCCTATGCCCAATTGATGAATCCATCATTCTGAAATTCAAAGAAAGTAAAATTTTCACATTGTGTGATAAATCCCAATGACTCTCACTTTATGAATCACATAGGAAGGGCCCAAGGGCATTGATGAAAGTTAGATTGACAGCAGATAATCTCGCTTACCAGCCAGAACCCACCAGTTACATGTGATTGAAGCATTGGCTTCAAAAAGTTTGGATACTCAGGTTCCAGATCCGCCTGCAGCTCTTCTGCTCTCCCTATTGCATGTGCTCTAGCTTCATCGGAAGCATACACCCGGTTCGACAAGTCCCTCCGCTTATGAATTTTATATATCCTAGTAAAAACACAAAGTGCGAGTTTCACAAAATACCAAAACAAACGTAGAATGATTAGGCAGAATACATTAAGATCAATGTACCTTCTGGGCATCTCCAGACGATCGTATGAAACCTGTTAGGAATTATGAACAGTGTGAACATTCCACTTTCACAAACTTTCAAATGTTTACAACTTAATAGAGTTAAGATTACCAGAATAAAAAACATCACATGCTCAGGTTAAATATTTATGATTTGATGAATTAGTTGCATAGGAAACAGAAAGCTCTGTTTTTTGAACAAGAGAAGATTAAAATCGAGAGAGGCCAGGGCATCTACTGACTTCTTTATAATCTGGGGCGGGCTTCTTGGCTACACGACCCGACCTTCTTACGGCGACTACTTGTTCTCGAACCACACGAGGCTTTACCTGCTTCATCTATAGATTCAACAGAAATGCAGCGATCAGAAAATTAGTAAAGGGCAAAGAAAAGACAGAGATGGAGAGAGAGAGAGAGAGAGAGAGAGAGAGAGAGAGAGAGAGAGAGAGAGAGAGAGAGAGAGGGAGATAGGAACCGGTGAGGCCTTGGGAGAAGGGGTAAGGAGAGCTTGAGAAAGCTTGGTGAGATTGAGGTCTTCCATTCTTTTCTTGTTCTCCTCCAGCCTTTTTCGTCGGCATTCCTCGTAAGTTAGCTTAGCCACCACCATTTTCTCGACAGCCAATCACGCAGACTTGGATCTCCAGAGTGAGAGAGAGGGATGAATCATGAACAGAGAAGCTGGAGGAAACCCTAAATAAGAAGATACGAGAAATGACGCAGTCGACCGTTGCACTCCCACTCTGTGGTTGATTTTTTTTTTTTTAAATATATATATATATATATATATATATATATATATATATATATATATATAATAGCTACTTGTGGGTCGTGTTATAATTTCATTGGTCGAACCAGGTACGAAAAAAGACCCTATGCTCACACAATTACACCCACATCCCTCAATGAGTCTGGCAGTTGAAATTCAAAATTTTGACAATAGTGTAATCCACAATTTCAGCCTGCTTCAGTTAAATACTTTTAATTTTAATAATAAAAACTCCAGTTTGAACACCCTAAATCTTAATGATACAAATTAAGGAATCAAATAGCAATAGACTTAAATTCAAATTTTAGTTATGCTGATCACTAATAACATTTGTCATCGCTCATTTGCGATTAATATCAAATTTACATAGATAATTTTTATGAGTAATATAAGAAACGTTGTATAACAATTTACGATAAAGAAATTAAATGCTAAGGGTAAATAACTCGTGAACTCAACCAGAAATTTAAAAATTCGAGTGTTGCTTATGTGTTATTTATGTTTTTTTATGAAATCTCTTATGATATAATCACACACTGTTAACATTAATATGGATTATTTTAATTTCTTGCCTAAATAGTCCATGATTTAAAAAGCTACACAAAAATTCTACTTGTCTCATTTAGAGTTCCGGTGCAGCACATGTAAGCGCTAATTTTTTTTTTGAACTCTTATTATTAAATTTCATAAAGATAATTGTTACGATCTTATTTTAAGCAATATCCTTTACACAATGAATATGCTTTTGTTTAAATATCAATTGAAAATATTCTTTAAAAAGTATTTAGTGACACTAAAAAGGAAATAAAAATCTTCCACCACTTTAAACTCAAGACTCTTTGCATGTCTCAAACTTTATTTTTTCTAGAAATGACCCATAATTTATGATTCAACAGTGATGGGTCATTAGAGAGAAATAATTAGGGCAAAATTAGTGTTTTTTCCCCTTTACTAATGATCACTTTTTATTTCTAGATGCTCATCATTTAATTCTTTACTCCATTTTGCTACTAATCCATTTCATTACAAATGTAAAAAAAAAAAAAAAAGTTATGCTTTAGTTTCTATTAGAGAGAAAAATATTTTTTTCTTCAGAAATAAATAAAGCAAAAGAAAAAATTCCCTCGTGTCTTCACTATCAACTAGATGTGCATTTTATGGACTTCTTGGGGCTTTTAAAAAAACAGGCTTGTTTCCAAGATGTATAAAAGATTTCCTCAAGCTGATTAGTAGCATAGGGTTTCAGACACCCTCATTACTTTTTCAATCAGTCATCTTCAACGCATACAATAGAACCATTCATATGAATGACCCAACCATGAATCCTGGGAAGAGTTGATTTTTCAAGCATGTCGATGTCGTTAAGAGTTATGATGAATGCATTGAAAATTATTGACTGAAAATTAATGGTGAGTCGCCCTGTGTCTACTGAATTGATAAAAATCTTGACATCAGCAGCTTCTAGCAATTTTCACCCTAGGAAAAGGAAAAGTGGGGAGGGAAGACAAAAGCAAAACAATGACAGCAGTAAGAATTTGTACCAAAATATTATCAGAAATTTGGTTGAATTGAATCTGAGTTCATAGAGGTAAATGGATTTCTGTATTAGGTAACATCCTCATACATGTGTCATTATCTTCAGGTTCATTACAGAAGCCAGAATTTCAAGGCACAGTTGTAGTTTGAGGTAAATACATGAAGAAAGCTTGTCAATATTTTATCAAACACATGCTCTTCAACCATGGGAGTACCTCAGCTAGACCTTCGTTCAAGTTTCTAGGGTTGTAACCCAGCTCTAATTTAGCCTTCTCGCATGTGTAGGCCCACTGGTGTCGTAGAACATTCACAGTCTGCTCGTGAGAAGCAATGTGAAGAACACTTGATATCAGAACTCATTCGGGAATAAACAGAAAAGAATCAAAGATTAATGATCCTGCCAAACTACATGCATTTATAACTATTACCATCATAAACCAAATAAGAACAGAAACCTTAATTCTTTAAGCTATTTTGAGTTGCATAATAATGAATTCCAGCACTTGTTTTGTGATGGTTCAATATTAAGTCAAAGAAATGATTGTGGCACCAAAGATCTTGACTAAAGACGAGAATTGAATTGTGGGAACCATATACCATACCGGGGGGCTGATCAAAGGAAGCTTTCCAGTAATCCGAGAGATGAGCAGTGATATCCAGCCATAAACCTCAACCATCCACAGGGGGATGCAAAACCAAGGCCTCTTTGTTTCAGTGATGATAGCAGCTATGTCAAAAACCTGCTTAAATGATGCATTTTCTCCTGTAAGTAGATATCTTTCACCTGGTTGACCTTTGTTCAATGCTGCCAAGTGCCCCTCTACTACATCATCAACATGGCTAAAAGAAAATTTATCATTCCCACTCCCAACATAACCAGGAAGGCGACCATTAAAGCGTTCAATCAACTGGCAGGGCAGGGAAAATTTTCCATTTAGTTATAAGCTAAGTATTTGCATCTGTGGGTTAATATAATGCTTTCCAAATGACATAACATAATCCAGTAAGCATTCCCATCGAGCTAGGTACATAATTTTACTGAAGTTTAAACACAAGAAAATATTCAAGTTAATTTTTCAAAAGTAATAACCACTGCACGAGAGATTCCCCAAGTTGTATCAAATTATCCCAGTGAATAAGTTTTGAGACAGGTTTTAGAAAGAGATAAACATGGTTACACAAGGCACCCTTGAATGGTTCTGCATTTCCAAATATAGAGAGTTCCAGATCCAAACTTGGACAGACAAACTGAAAGGAACCACACAAATTCAAAAATCTCAAAGGAAACGACCAAGGCACCAAGTCCGCATTCAGTCACATGAAATTTGAGCAGTGGAATTGGAATAAGATGTTCCAATTGTAAGTGCACAATTTGGTTAATGCATATAGATACGGAACCAAACTTAAACTTTGTGAGTCAAAAAAAACAATTTCAAACATGCATGAAAATGTCAATTCCCGCTGCATTGGAGATCCAAAGCAAATCAACCTTAAGGCATACAAAAAGTAGAAAAGAAAAGTGAAGCATTTATACTCTTTGAAGCTATCAGGAAGTACAGATGCTGCACAGAGAGAGCATGACATTCGTTAAATTTTTTGCCTTAGGCAGTCTAAAGGGGGTGGGGTTGCTCCCTTTATGAAACCCTTTATATATATATATAACACTAATGACCTGTTTGGTACACTGGAGTAGAATTAGTTGGGGCCTGAATGGAATGAAGAATTATATGATGAACATGCAAAAATATAAAGAACAACTCCATTCCTTTCTATTCCATTCTTACATACCAAAAATAGGGTAAGGAGACATTTCTTTTGGGCTTCCCTTTCTTATCTGTAGCCATATTATTAATCAAGGGAATAGGGGGGCATTGAGACATTTCTTTTAGGCTTCCCTTTCTTATCTATAGGTATATTATTAATTAAGGGAATAGGAGGCACTTTTCAACCTACATTTTTCCCCTCATTCTCTTCAAAACCCCATTTCTTCCACAAGTTTAAAATTAAAACAAAAGTTCAATAATGAATAAAATAGTAAACTAATGTTCCTTAATCTCCATAAATTCCCTCGATTTATAGAGCTAGTGTGTGCCCACAACTAGTTCAAAAGAAAAAACAAAAAATTATAGCTGCCCCCTAAATTCTATCTTTTAATTTATTCTTTTGTGGAAACTGTTGAGTTATGATTCATATTTAGAGGGGGTTATTCACTTTAAGTCTATTACAAATGGCAAAGCCCTTGAGCCATCCATGCGTGAAACCTCCCTATCTATTTAAACCAAATCTAGCAGGGGGTGCAATGGGGACTCTAGGCGGTATGATACAGTACGTTTAAGATAAAGTGCAACGTAATTGTATTATAATATGAGGGTATTTTGGTGTTTTCATATGAGAGTATATATACATATTGTAGTTGAGGATTGAAACTTCAAGGCAGTTTTTGTTTAGTACTAGTAGAAATCACATAGGGGCTTTGTGAACGTAGGCACATTATTGAACCATGTAAATTCATTCTTCTTCTTCTCATTTTAATTTTCTCTATTTTTTCATATTTGTTGTATGTGTGTGTCTGTACAACCTTAGAACGTGATTTTACAACAATTGGTATTAGAGCATTAGGTTCATGCTAAGTTTTCTAGGGTTTTCATTTGGATCATTGCAAGGATAAGTGGAGTGAAGACCATATTCAAAAAGTTTGATGGTAAAGAAAACTTCAGTCTATGGCAAATGCAGGTAACAGGTCTATTAGTTCAACAGAAGGTTTACAAGTTTCAGACAAGAGAAAAACTGGAGAAGATGTATGAAGATGATTGGATGGAACTAAATCATATCCCCTCTAGTATTATCTAATCTTTTTGGCAGATTCTATCGTATTTGATGTGATGGAGGAGAAAGTTGTTAGAGCTTTAAGAACAAAAATGGAGAGCATGTATATGTCAAAGGGCAAAACTAACAAATTGCTCTTGAAGAAATCATTGTTGTTTCTTTGTATGCCCGAGGGTGAGGATTTGAGTAAACATATGAATCAATTCAATCAAGTTCTTAGCTATTTGCTCAAAGTGGATGTGAAGATTGAAGATAAAGATAAAAAGCTAATGTTGTTATCATCTCTTCTTTATTTGAAGACTTGGTTACAACGCTACTCTACGAAAAATCCACTCTAAGTTATGAAAAGCTTTCTGGGGTTCTCAGGTTGAAACAGTGTTTTAAAAGGCGTTCGTAAGGTGCACCTCGTGATGTGTTTTGAGCATAAAACGCTCGAAGGCATAACTTAAAGGCGTAATTCCTAAAATGTGTACGCCTCAAGGGAGAATGCATACGCTTTAGGACAAAAGGCGCGCTTTTTACACCTCAGATGGGAAGCGTACGCCTTTTGGGAGCAAACTGATATTTAAAATATTTTAAAAAATAACCAAATAAAAATAATTGTTAGGGCTTTGACGAGCATCAAAACCTCCCCTCTCTCGACGACGGTCTTCTTTCTTCCAAGCTTGCATCTGTCTTCAACGACTCCTTGAGCTTCTCTCGACGACGGTCTTCTTTCTTCCAAGCTCGCATCTGTCTCCAACGACCCCTTCTTACGTCTCGTCTCTCTCTGATGATCCCTTTGGACCTCTCATCTCTTTCCAAGCTTGCGCCTATCTTCGAAGACTCCTCCAAATTTTCATCTCTCTCTCTCTCTCTCTCTCTCTCTCCCCCATGCTGTTCGTCGTAGACTCTCATGAGACTCTCTGCTAGTGTCTCTAAGAGGTGAGCTACAATTGCTTTTGATTTGTTTTCACTTTTCATTTTTCAATTTTCAGTTTTAATTTCCTGCTGCTGCAGCTGCTGATTGTTCTTGTTCAATAAACAAAATCATGTTTGAATGTGAATCAAAGGGGCATAAAAAAAGATTTTGTTTGGAAATACGTAAAAAAAAAAAGTAAATGTGAAAAAATATTTTAGATGCAAATTTTGGGATCAAACTTGCAGTGGGATTGTGACAAGATTTAAACATCATTTGTTTAAGTGAGCAAATAAAGATTTAAACATCATTTGGCTGATACAAGGAAGGGAATGAAACCTTGCCCAAAAGCTCCTCAAAACGTGAGAGATGAGTGCAAGATCACTCTTGAAAAATTCCAAGAAGAGAAGCGTAAAAGAAATGCTCTTCTTGAAGAGGTTGGGATGGATCCAAGAGGAGGCACTTAGTGCTACTTCTCCATCAGTTGGAGGTCTTGAGCAACAGAATAGTGGGAGTGGCCTTAATCCTAGGGCTAGAAGTCCAATGGATAAGTTCGCATCTTCACTGACCAAACAAGCCACTCTAAGGTCAAAATGGAAGAAAGAAGAGAGAAATGAAGTGCGTAGGGAAATTGGCCGTTTTGTGTTCAACAATGTTCTACCATTTAGTTTGATGGATGACGTATATTGGCGTGTTATCGTGGATGATATTGCTAATTACGGGCCAAGTTTCAAGCCTCCATATATGCAAGAGATGAGGACATGGATCCTTAAAGATGAAGTGAAAGACATTGATGACATGTTGAAAGAGCACAAAAAAGCTTGGAAGGAATATGGATGTTCTATCATGATTGATGGATAAACTAATGGGCGTTCAAGGGTCTTGATTAATTTCCTTGTGAATATTCATGCTGGTACATGGTTTTTAAAATCCATTGATGCTTCTAATTCTATAAACAATGGTGATTTGATGTTTAAGTATATGGATGATGTCGTTGAGGAAGTCGGTAAGGAGAATGTTGTGCAGGTGATCACGAATAATACGAAGAACATGATAAATGGTGGAAAGAAGCTTATAGAACAGAGGAAGAAGTTGTATTGGACTCCATGCGTTGCACATTATTTGGACCTCATGTTGGAGGATATTGCAAAATTGAAGATCGATGCAACCACAATCCTAAAGGCTAACAAGCTGTGAAAAATATTTATAATCATTCCTATGTACTTGCAATGATGAGGAAGCATTTCACCAACAACAAAGAATTCATCCCCCCTGCAATGACGCGCTTTGCTATTGCATTTTTGACAATTCAAAGCATTTACAAACAAAAGCAAGGCCTTCAATCTATGTTCTCTTCGGAGATGTGGTGCACTTCTACATATGCAAAAATGCATGAAGGTATAAGGACTTGCTTAATTGTTTTATTTGACCAACATTTTTGGCCTCGCGTGGCTTATGTTATCAAGAGTGTTGTCCCTTTTGTGTGTGTTCTAAGGGAAGATTCTTAGGAAAGACTAGCCATGGGGTTTATCTATAAGTTAATGGACTCGACGAAGGAAAAAATTGCTACGAATTTTTCTAGAAATGCCAATAAGTATGAACCCAGTTGGTGAAAAATAGATGATAGATGGACTCCACAACTTCATCACCCCTTATATGCTATGGGATATTACTATATCCCCAATTGTGTTATCAGGAGAATTTCTCTGATTGTAAATAAGTGAAGAAAGGATTATTTGAATGCATGGATAGAATGTTGAGATACGAGGAGAGGCTAGCTGCAGACATCTAATTGGATTTGTTTGATAATGCACAAGGGGAATTTGGGACTCGAGTGCCTATTGACTCTAGAATGTTGAGAAGCCCAATTAAAAATAATACTTCAATAAAAATTAGTTAATTAGTAGTATTCTATCCTTGTTTCTTCTTATAACTTAAAACTTAGATATGTGCTTTTTCTTTTGTAGCTGATTGGTGAAAGCGTTTTGGGATAAAAGCCCCAAGATTGACGAAGTTTGCTATTCGTGCTCTTAGCCTGACACGCAGTGCTAGTGGGTGTGAGAGGAATTGGAGCACATTTGACCAAGTTCTTAGTTCTTACAAATGCCACGTTATTATCATTTCACTCAAATACTAAAATATCTTCTAATATCTAAAAATTTAAATGGCTTAAACTCAATCATAGATACATACAAAAAAAAAAAAAAAGGGAATAGATTAGAGCACAAGAGATTGAATGCTCTAGTTTATGTGAAGTATAACACCAAACTGAGGGAGAGAGCACTAAGAAGAAGACAAAATTATGATCCAATATTGGTGGAGGAAGTAGCTTCGGATGATGATTGGATCACCGAGAAGGAAGAACCTGTCCTCCCAAAAGATACTTCTTGGTTTGATGATGAAAATCTCTTCGAAGTTGATGCTATTAGAGCTTTGCCCGTGGTAGGTTTTGAAGGAGATAAAGCTCAAGCAACACAAGCTTCGGGTAGCTTACATTCTATAATTCCTGGTAAAAGGAAGATTAATGATTATTGTGAGAACTTGAGTATGTACATATCAATAGTCATTTTTGAATCTACTAATGTATAATTCTCCATTTCTCCTAACTCCTAACCTATAGCTTTATTGAATATCTAGGCACTCAAGAAAAAGGCAAGAGGCCAACATTGCTCACAATTGAGGAAGACAATGATGTTGAAATGGGAGAGGGGGAATTTATAAGGGAAGAACTCCTACTATAGATGAGTTTGATGAAGACGAGGACTTTGATGAAGACCTTGATAGTTCCCTTTGAACTTCGTTTATTTAGTTTTAGATTCTTAGAATCTTGGATGATGAAACATTGTGATGCTTTAATTTGGTTTTCTCTTTTCTTTTTGTATAGTTATGGTTCATGTTTATTTTTTTAACATGCATTGTTGGAGTTTGTTAGCTAAAATTGACCTATATGATACTTAATAATTATGTTTTTATTTTTTTCTCCATTATTCAAAAAAAATTCTCATTTTTATACTATATATAAATTTATTTTGTTTATTAATTATTTAAAAAAATACAGTCCCAAAATGCTTACACCCAAGGTCTTAAATTTCGATTTCGACACAAATTTCAAAGGTCCAAAAGTACGGAAATTTCGATGGAAATTTCGATTTTGAGGTCAATTTCGATTTCGATTTGAAAAAATAACAGAAATTAGTAGTAAAGCATGGAATTCTTTGTGAAATTTTAGAAATGGTTAATAGACATAATAATGTAAGTTTTAGGACTAATATATTGCAAGTTAAATACATCTATGTTGTGTATGAGGTGAAAAGTTGTAATATAGTATGTGTTACAAACATATTTGTAAAATAATATACATTAAACATATTTAGTTAAAACAAATGCAATTCATAAATCATTTAAATATTGTTTATTGTACAAATAATGATAATTTAAACATGAATGGTTAAATAAAATGCTGTTGTCAGTTTATTTTTTCATATAATTTCAAAAGCACTTGTAATAATCTTTCGTTTTGATAAAACTAAATAAAATAAATTAAAAGAGAAATTTCACTCACTCCTAAATTTTTCATTTGAATTATGAGCAAATTTCATTGTATATTTAAAATTTTGACAGTTTCGTTAAAATATCGAGATTTCGATAAATTTCGGATGATTCGTTGAGATTTCAATGGAAATCATGCAAGACGGAAATTGATTGCCATTTTGATTTCGAGGGTGACGGAAACCGCAAATTTTTTTAGAACTTTCGACAATTTCATGGAAATTTAAGACCATGTTTACACCTTAACGCCTTGAGGCTTACGCCCCGCCTCGCGGAGGGTAAAACACCTTGCCTTATGCCTTCACCTTTTAAAACATTAGGTTAAAGCAAGCTAGAAGAAGACCTAACAAAGAGGACTATGAACCAGAGGACTTGGTTGTCAAGGCCGATCATAGGAGAGAGAGGTCTAAGGAGACATAAAGCAGAGGGGCAGATCAAAGTCTAGATCAAAGGCCAAGAATGTTGAGTGCTTCAAATGCAAAAAAAATGGGCATTATAAGTGGGATTGTCCTTTTTGGAAGAAAGAGGACAAGAAAAACCGACCTAAAAGCTCTACAAGTGTGGAGGTAAATAGTTCAGATGATGAAAAGCTCTTGTTGGTTGCTTCAGGTTACAATTATTTTCAGGATATGGACTATGGACTCTAGTTGCTCCTTTCATTATTGTCCATATTGAGAGAAGTTTGATAATTACAAGGAATGTGAATAGGCGTTGGTATTGTGGAAATAAGAATGTTTGATGACAATGTTAGAACATTACAAAATGTTAGACATGTTCTAGAATTAAAGAAGAACCCGCTTTCTCTAGATTACTTAGTAAAAACTTTGCATGTGCTTTCAGTAATTTCCGAAAGTGGAATCCTAAAGGTGGCAAGGGTTCTATGGTTGTTATGAAGGATAAACGAATTAATAATAATTTGTATCGGCTAATAGGCAGTACAATTATAGGTAGTGCAGCAGTTTCATTAGATATTGACAGAGTTGACACTAAACTCTAACATATGCGCCTGGGACATATGAGTGAGCAATGCATGATGAAACTCCATAAGAAAAAATTCTTGAAAGGGTTAAAAAAGTGTAGAATTGTTTTGGAGGTACTGTATTTTGTATGAGCAGTGCAAAGTGAAATTCAAATTGTCTTCCTAGAAGAGCAGAGACATTCTGAATTATGTTCATAGTGATGTTTGGGGACTTGCAAAGGTTCCAGTTAGGAATGGAGCTCAGTATTTTGTTAGTTTCCTTGATGATTACTCTTGGAAGCTTTGGGTTTATTTCATGAAGGAAAAGTTCAAGGTATTCTACAAATTCAAGTAGTGAAAAGCAGAGGTTTAGAAACAAACGAAAAAGTCAGTGAAGTGTCTCAAGTCAAAATAATGTGTTGGAATACTAGTTTGATGAGTTTATGACCTTCTGTAGGTCTAATGGAATTGTCAGACATTTTACAATTCATTAGACTCCAAAGTAGAATGGGGTGGCTAAAAGGATGAACAACATCCTACTTGAGAAAGTTAGGAGTATGAGACAACATGTAAAATTTCCCAAGAATTTATGCATAGATGCAGTCAATACAGCTTGTTATATTATTAATAGGTCACCTTCTGCAAAATTGGATAGTAAAGTGGCTGAAAAAGTTTGGGCAAGTTAAGAGGTTAACTACTCTACATTGAGGATCTTTTGTTGTCTAGCATACAGTTGATCCAAACTAGACGCATTACCCATACACTAAAGAGATGATTTTGAGGATATGGTCTCCTTTGCTTTAATTTGTAATCATGGTAATGGAGATACATATTCTTCCTAGAATACAATTTTTGGCCTAGAGAAAAATAAGTGAGAAAAATAAGTGGATGAAAGTTATAATGGAAGAGGTAGAGTCTTCACATAAAAATCAGACGTGGGAGTTGATGGAACTTCCTATGGGAAAGAAAGCAGGGGGGATGCAAATGGGTGTTCAAGAAGAAAGTTGATACTTCAAAAAGAGAGGTAAATGATTCAAGGCTAGACTAGTGACAAAAGGGTACTCTCAAAGGGAAGAGATAAACTATGATCGGGTATTTTCTACGATTACCTTTCATTCGGGTTTTATTGACCATGGTAGCTCAGTTTGATTTGAAATTAGAGCAGTTGAATGTTAAAACAACATTTCTTCAAGATGACTTAGAAAAGCAAATTTATGTGGTGCAGTCAAAAGGTTTCACAAAACTTGGGAAGGAGAATCTTATTTGCTAATTGAGGAAATCATTGTATAGCTTGAAGCAATCGCCAAGACAGTGGTACAAGCGCTTTGATTCATACATGATGATTATTGGATATACCCGTTTGTGGGTATGATAGTATGATTGTGATGCTTACTTTAGAAGACTATAAGATGGTTCATTTATCTTTTCTATTATTATATGTTGATGATATGTTGATTGTCGTAAAAAAATATCAGTGATGTCCATGATTTAAAATCCTTCTTAAGAAATTTAAGATGAAATATTTTGGTGTTGCAAAAAAAGATTCTTGGGATAGAAATACAGAGAGACGGGAAAGGTTGGAACCTTTGGGTCTCTCAAAAGGCTTATATGAAGAAGGTGTTGGAGGGATTTAGCATAAGCAATGTTAAGCCCATGTTTACTCTATTGAGAAATCATTTCAAGCTACCTTCAACACAATGTCCACAATTAGAAGATGGGAAAGAGATGTCACAGGTACCATATGTCAATGCAATGTCCAAATCTTGCATATGCAATTATTATGGTGAGCAAATTTATGAAAAAATCCAAGCAAGGAATGTTGCAGTGCTTTGAAGTGGGTACTTAGGTACTTGAAAGGCATTGCAGATTTTGGCATTGAGTTTAGTACAAGATAATATTCAGTTTTTGTACAAAGATTCATTGATGCAGATTATATAGAAATTTTGGATAACAAGAGGTCCACCACAGATTATGTATTCACTATAGCAGGGGGGCCTATTTTTTTGAAAATCCATGTTATAATCAATTGTTGCAATATCTATCACTGAGGCAGAATATATGACAATGACAGAAGCTGCAAAGAAGGCTATGTGGTTGAACGGATTGGTAACTAAATTGGGCATAGAGCAGCAAACTATTCATTTGCGTTGTGATAGTCAGACTACTATTTACTTAGCAATGAAAAAAGTCAATTATGCAAAAATAAAACACATTGCAGTCAAATATTAGAAGATACGAGAGTTAATTGATACTAATGAGATTTAGTTAATTAAAGTGGCTACACAAGAAAATGTAGTTGACATGTTGACAAAAGTTGTTACTGAGGAGAAGTTCTTACAATGTTTGAACTTACTCCATATTGTTAGTTGTTAAATCAATAATGTACAACTTCAGGTGGAGGTCTAGGTTTGAAAGTTCCACGGGAGTGAATTAACGTTGTGAAGATTGTTGAATTATGACTCATATTCAAAGGGGCTTATCCACTTGAAGTCTATTATAAATGGGAGGGTTTAGGGTCCCACCCTGCGCAAAATCTCCCTATCTACTTAAACCAAGCCCAATGAGGGGTGCGATGAGGGTTCATCCCCCCCACCTGCCCCCAAAAAAAAAAATATATAGTATAATATGTTCGAGTTAAGGCGCAATATAATTGTATTATTGTATAAGAGTATTTTGGAATTTTCATATTAGGCTATATATACATATTGTAATTGAGGGATGAAAGTCTAAGACAGTTTTCGTTTGATGACAATGAAAATTGCACAGGGGTTTCGTGGACGTAGACATATTGCTGAATCGCGTAAATTCGTTGTTCTTATCTCTTTTGAATTTCTCTATTTTCCGTACTTATTGTGTGTGTGTGTGCACATAGCCCTAAAGCATGATTTCACAATAGAAACTTTTGGCATGAATCCTGCACCTTCCACTTAGGAATGAAAGAATGGAAGTGAATTTTACATTTTTGTCATATAATTCTGATTTCTCGATTATTTTCCTCAATCTCGTCCTGTTCATCTCTCAATGATATACTCTGATCATTTCACGTAGTGCTAATCTGCTTGTGTGTGTGTGTGTGTGTGTGCCCTAAAGCATGATTTCACAATAGAAACTTTTGGCATGAATCCTGCACCTTCCACTTAGGAATGAAAGAATGGAAGTGGTCTTTATAATTTTACATTTTTGTCATATAATTCTGATTTCTCGATTATTTTCCTCAATCTCATCCTATTCATCTCTCAATGATATACTCTGATCATTTCACGTAGTGCTAATCTGCTTGTCTGCAATATTCAATGAGGCAAAAACAATCTTACCATTTGAGCAACGACATTGCCGGCTGTTACCTTGCCAGGACCGTAAATAACACCGGGATACACTGCCACAATAGGAACTCCCTCTGATGCAGCTCGTAGTGCAATCTTATCGGCAGCTGCCTTCGATCTCTCGTACTCTGTGCAGAAAAACTTCTCGTGATGAATCTGCCCCAACAGTTCAAGAACAGAACAAAGAACCATTTAATTTTAAAAAATAACGAAATCACGCGGAGTCAATCGATACGAAATAAAATTGAAATTGGTTTATTTACTTGACTCTCATCCGCGACGTATCCATCGGTGGGTCCAAGAGCAAAGAAGGACGAAGTGTAGATGATTCTCTGTGCAGTCTTGGTGTCTGCAAAAGCTCGCAGCACATTCTCAAGGCCGCCTACGTTAACCTAATACACACAACATACTGTTTTTGATTTGTTACACCATGGACCGATTTCGAATCGCGGCAAATTTTGAAGGGAAAATGAAGCCTTCAGTTGGAGGTAGAGGATGAGGGATGGTGCTATAAGGGGGACTTACAGAGAAAAACCTAGAAGGGTCTGGAAGCCAGGGCTCGACGAGCGCGGCGGCATGGAATAGGGCATCGCAACCGGAGGAAGCCTCCAGGAGGGACTGGTAGTCGGTGACGTCTCCGAAGGCGAGCTCGAAAGACCCGTCCCCGGAGGCCGGAGGCAGGGAGGAAAGGTCGCTGGTCGGACGGACGAGGGCCCGAACGGAGTGGCCTTGGCTCAGTAGGCGGCGGCAGAGTCTTCCTCCTAAGTAACCAGATGCACCGGTCACCATTACCTTCATCTTCGATGTCTCTGCGCCACCGCCGGCGTCCATAGAAGTCTCCGAGAATCAAAAGTCAGAGAAATAGATTTTCAAGAGAGCAGAGACGGACGTTGCGGGCGGAGCCCCACATTGGCTGAGTGACCATTCGAAGTGTTAAATCTAATGATTTGTTAGTCTATATCTATGCGAATTCATCCAAACAAACATCAAAATCGTTATCTTGGAAAGTATATTAATGATTTATTTATATTTTATATACAAGTTGCCAACATCAGCCTGCTTATTTGTTCAAATCACTATTCATACATATTTCTCACCTTTATTATATACATTTTTAAAAAAATAAAATTAATATCATTAACTTTCTCGCCGCATTTGCGGACATTTTACATTTACAACCAAAAACTTATTTCTTAAGTAACTAAACTTTGTAACTTTGCTTCCAATATCTAATCATCATATCTTCTTTTGTACTCAAATATATTAGCTAGCCTAAATATGCTATGTTTTTTATGAGTTTTGTGATAATAATCATTTGTATGTAAATTTGGTTGGATAATTGTACACTACTCCTCTTTGAACCATGACGTGGACAACAATTTCATAGTTGTCCTTGTTGAGTTTTCTTATGAAGCACCCTAGAAATATTTCAAGATGAAGGATGGACTTCTTACAGGACCTTTGCACTTCTGTCATCTTCCTTGTCCTAAACCTCCCTAACCTCTTTAACGCATTGCCACCAACATTAATCGCATAGTATTCATCTCTTTTGCTATTTACAAAGTTTGAAAATCTCATCAATGTCAATTCTCATGAGATAAATCGTGTCTTCCACAACATATTCTCCATTTGCGAGAATAAGAATATTTTATTATGCAAGTTATTAACAATTTCATTTGATTAAATTGTAAACACATCAGCATGACGTCACCTGCAACGTGTCAGTCTATGGTTGTTTCTCCTTTTTTTGAATTTACTATAGCAGGATGACATCAGTATGATGTCACCTACCACATGTCAGCCTTCAATTGATTTTTTTTTAATTTACTGTTTCAGGGCAACGTCACATGCCACATGTCAGCCTCTGCTTGTTTTTTTTTTTTTTCGAATTTACAATAGTAGGGTGATATAAGCATGACTTCACCTACCACGTGTCAACCCCCTGGTTGGCTCTAGAAGTTTGATCAAGATTGCTGACGTGGTATTAATCCAGCTGTCAAGAGAAAACACAGATCGAATGGGCAGGATTGTTCCGCATTGCCTAAAAAACACTCTGCCAGGGTTATGCCACGTGTCCCACTAAACCCTAGGAATAACAACCATTTTTTCCCTTTTTCTTCCTATTTCTCCCATTCCCTTTCTCTCTCCGCTTCTGCGAACTCTCTCTCTCTCTCTCTCTCTCTCTCTCTCTCTTTTCCCTCTCTCTTCTCTCCATTTCCTCTCTCTCAAATCCTCTCTGTTCTCTTTGTTCTCTCCCTTCTCCTCTCTCAGCTCTTTCTCTTATCTTCTCTTAGTTCTCTCTCTTATCTTCTTTTAGTTCTCTTTCTTCTTTTCTCTCAGTTCTCACAATTCTCTCTATTCTCTTCTCTTAATTCTCTCTTTTCATTTCTCTCAGTTCTCTCTTTTATCTTCTCTTAGTTCTCTTTCTTCTCTTCTCTCAATTCTTTTGGTTCTCTTTATTCTCTTCTCTTAGTTCTCTCTATATTCTCTTTGTTCTTACCTCTTTTCTTTTTCATTCTTGTAGATTCAGTCCAGGAGAAAGATGGACGATGGGGTATGAGATTTGAGAGATAAGTTTCTTTTCTCTATTTGTTATTCTCCTATTTTTATTAGGTGTTTGTGAATTTTATGTTGCTTATTTCTTGCTATGTTGTAACGACCTGAAGAATAATAGTATTTTAGTAATAAAGAGGGAGGAAAATGGAAACAAGAATAGAAGGAGACAGTAGACTTCATTGACGAGCGCTCTGCATTCGTCGATGACATCACACTTTGGAGGTAAAAATAATTTCAAAAAATTTTCAGGCCTTGTTGACGAATGCAGGGGTTCGTCGACGAGGATTCTTCAAGACCTCGTCGACAAGAAAATACCGAGAGAAGAATTTGGGCTACTCTAAATTTCATCAACGAAGGGTAAGGTTCGTCGACGAAATTCTTTAAGGACTCGTCGACGAGATGACGTGGCTTGTCGACGAATCCCGCAGTATAAATAACCCTAAACTGATTTTAATCGCAAAATTTCAGCCGCAAACCCTCTCCTCTCTCTCTCTCTCTCTCCTACGGCCCTTCCCCCTTCTCTCTTCGATTTCGGCCCCATTAGTCGCCGAATCGACGATCTGAGGCCACCATGACGTTTCTGGCGGAGTTCTTTTCAAGTCTGCCGAAATGGATCATTGGTGAAACGAAATTGGAATTCATCCCAAATCCATAGTAAGGTCTTTTATTCAGTTTTTGGGCTTCTAACAGTTGTAGGAAATGATGCAGACTAAAAAATATTGATGTTTTGTTCTAGAAAATGTGATTTTCAGGGTGTTGAGTGGAGAACCCTGCGGGTGTTGGACCCGTTACAGTATGAGGGTTTAGCAGAAATCAGGAAAGGAAAATATGCTATGCTAGGTTATTTGAGTATGATTTCATTATAAAATTATAAATGTTCTACCAGAATATTATTCACAATAAAGATTTATATAACTTATCAAGTATGATTAATATGTTTTAGAATTACTATGTGGCTTGAGAATACAGATATAGTACAGAAATATGTTCTATAGTATTTTTTAAAGATGTATTTTACGAAATATACAGACAGTAAATATATTTGACAACAATTATAGAAATACCATGATTATACAGTTTTATAGTACCATGACATACAGATTTACAGTTAATTACAAAAACACAGTTGATATAAATACAGTTTGCTACAGCGTCATGGTTTATATAGTTATTTCAGAATCATGGTAAAATAGATAGTTGTATATAGAGATGTATTATATAGTATTAGACCCTATTGCACCATACAATTTACAGAGCACGGTACCGTAGCTACATACAGTTTATAAAGTGCAACCACCTATTTAGATAATAAGTGGTATAAAGGTCGATTGCATAGAGCCCGCAAGTGGACAGGCTCCCCATCAGATATGGGTAAAGGAGGGCTGATTAGACTATGGAGTATAGTAATTTATTCCTGGTTGGCCAGTCAGGGTAAATCCCGCCTACGGGTTGCACAACCTTGTCATGAGGGGTTAAATCATGACACAAAGTTATCCACAGAGAAGTTTACAATTATTATTATGTTTATACATGTTTATAGAAACTAGAAAATATATATATGTTAGCAGTATTTTGAGTAGAAACCTAAAGTATAGAAATGTTAAGCAATAGGTAAAAGATGAAGATTTATATTACTGGTATTGTATTTTATAGTTTCAATAATACATGATTATATAGTAACAAATTTTCATAGTATTGTAACTCATTTGCCACACACGACCAACAACATATTTCATCTTACTGAGCGTTGGTTCATCCCGTTACTTTAACATTTTTCAGGTGATCTAGGTAGGCAAGCAGACCAGACTCGCAGATAGAGGGGCCACAGTACTGCCCTGACAGTAGAGAGTGAGTATATTTTTTTTTTTGGAGTATTTTTGTATAGCCCTCACCAGTTGAGGATATTTAGGGAACAGTCATATATATATATATATATATATATATATATTTTTTGGGAAACCTGTTAGCACTCTGGTATTGTATATAATTATATATGAACATGTTTATTTGATTTCCGCTTCTTGCTGCTTAGCTTGATGGTTGGGTTTAATCCAGTTTGGTATCAGAGTATTATAAATGTTATAGTATAAAAAATAAAAATAAAAAATCCCAAGTTAAATAGCAGGTCATTACATATGTTGTCTGTTGTGTTCATCTAGATTTTTTGGGCCCTTTCTCAGGAACCAAACAGGGCCCTAGGCTTGACTTGGGTTGGGTCTAATTTGAGCTAGGGTTAAGTTAGGGCTGACTAGGGTTTGGTCAGGTCAATGCCATTTGGGCTTGACTAGTGGTTGGCTGCTTGGTTGGTTGGGCTTGAATCTAATTGGGCTCGTTGGGCCTAAGTCAGGTCAGACCCACATGGGGCTTGACTAGTGACTTTTTGGGCATGTGCTTGGGCTTCTTAAATGAATTAGACTAGGTGGGGGGGGGGGGGGGTTAAAAACTAACTTGGGATTTGGCTTTTTAAATAACTTAAGTCAGGGCTTTTTTTAAAAATTGACTTGGGCTTGGGTTTTTTAAAACTGACTTGGGTTAGGGCATTTTAAAACAGACTTGGGCTTTGATCTTTTTAAATGAGTTGGGTTGGGGCCTTCTTTTTTAAAAAAAAAAAAAAAAAACTGACTTGGGGTTGGGCTTTTTAAATTGACTTGGGTCGAGGCTTTAAACAAAAAAATCTAACTTGGGCTGGGGCTTTTTAAAACTTACTTGGGTCAAGACTCTTTTTTTTATTAAAAAAAAAAAACTAACTTGGGCAGGGATTTTTTAAAATAGACTTGGGCTTTGACCTTTTAAAATGACTTGGACCGGGGCCCATTTCTTTTCTTTTAAACAAACTTGGGCCAGGGGCTTAAACCTAGGGATTAGTTGATTCAGGTCCCAACTGGACCTAGGTCCTGGAGTCCATAGGTCACGAATATGCTCAGAATTTAGGCTTGCTGAGATCAATCTTAGCAAAAAAAAAAATACATAAATAAAAGCATTGTTGACCTTTTAGGTCACACCCGATTTTTATAATGACAAATACTTGTTGTATTTGACGACTATCTGAGGATATGTGCAGGTATAAAATTAGCAAATCAAAATGATGACACAAGAAGAAGAGGTAGAAGACCCTGAAGACTTTATTTGTATTGTATTTCAATTTATTATTTAATATAGGTCTATAATAGTAAATAGGATCTGGGTTGTAATAATTCAATGCATCACATGCATGATATGATAGGTAAGCTCAAATGAAAAAGACCTAGAATGACTCTAGGACACTCATGCATGCATAAACATAATGTGCTTATATGGTTAGGATGATTACATAAGGAAATAGAATTGAAATGCATTAAAAATGGATGTTCGGTCGACCATACCTTCACAATAAAAATCTATCAGTCGACCGAACCGGTCACCAGGTCAACAGTTTGACCATAGCACGGTTGACCGAACCCTACCCAGTTCAAATCACCCAGTCGATCGAACTCTCTCTAGGTCAAACGTTTGACCATACGGTGGACCGCAACTAATGACTAAGCCAACCACCTGGTCAACCGAGTTCCTATGTGGGTTTGGCCAAACACCCGATTGATTGAACCACTTAGCTCAAATTCGCATGGTCGACTGAACTGCATAGAAATGAAAAATCGCCTTTAAGAACCCTAGCCTCGTCAACCAAACTTTCAATTCATATTTTACTCGGTCGACTAAACTTCGTCACTGGGTCAACCGAACTTCTAGTCCGGTCGACCGGTGCTCTCGGGTTGTCAAATTATTTTTACCACGATTAAACTTTTTAAACGGGGTTAATTGGGTTAAAATAATACTAATAATACCCTATGTGTCCTGAACGGTTATAATTATGGGGTAGTCTATATATAACCCCTCATTTGAAAAGATTAGACACTGATTAGAAAACTTGATTAGTGAAAATTCTCTGAAATCCAAAATCTCTCATACTCACTTCCAAGTATCCTAAACTCATACTTGCCTTGCCATATTGCCAAAAATCCCTTTGTAAGTGTGAATTGAGTGTTCTTACTTAAAGGTTTGCTCTCTCCAATTTGTAATTGATTGAGATAATTTTGTTTGAGAGTAAGACCTTAAGTTTTTCTTAGGAGACTTTATCAATAAGTCTTCCCTAAGAAAACTTCATTTGAGTTACCGAGTGTTGCATTATTATTCTAATATCTTAAGGAGTTCTTATTCGATTTTTGTTGCTAAAAATATGTTCAAATCATTTTCAAATATCTCGTGTGTTTCATTTTGAAAAAAATTCTTGGAGAGATATTTGCTTATATTCTAAAGATCTTTGTTGCAATATCTTTTGATTAGCATTATATTTTGAACACAAATATCAAACCATTTTTACAAACAAAATCTGAATATCTCTTGAGGCTTATACTTTGAGAAAAATATTTGTTGAGATATTTAAAGTGTGCTAAGGATCTTTGTTTGTGTATTGTGATAGAAATCATTATTTTGACACAAAGATCATATTATTTACACTCTTATGCATTGATTACAACATTTGCATAAATATTTGACAGTAGACATGTAATAACCTGCTCAAACTGCTATATAATTAATTACATAAACATTGTGATACCACTAAATAGCCATAATATCAACCCGAACCAGTGGGCAGCAGGGATACACATCATACACAACTAAAACCTAAGCAGTAGTAAAAATAAAATTACATTCTCCAAACTATAAAGTGCATAATACCAGAGTTATCTACAATCCACCATAATACTACATGTATACACAAATACGATCCCCAAAAACATCAAAAGATACACCTAGGATTTGATATCAAACCCACTAACCCTAGTACAAAACTCACCCTCCTAGCAGGGTGATAAATACTGCCTTAGCGGCGACCTCGGTCCGCCGGTCTATCTGGGTACCCTGAAATGATTTAAGTTGGGGTGAGACACCTCTTAGTAAGGGAAATAGACTAAATAAAACTGTGTGGCAATATGAATATTTAATGCTATAATAGATATACAGTACATGTCACATACTTAAAAACACTGTTTATAACATAGTTCAATAAACATATAAGTTCATAATTCTACTAAGTCATACAATTCATAAATCTTCTTATATAACTAATAATTCTGAAATTTACTTAAGATGAATAGCTAGCTAATGTCATGTATTACCCCCTATGACGGGTTGTGCAACTTGAAGGTGAGATCCGACAATGGTTGGTCGACCACTACCGAGTCAAAAATATATGTAAGTACGATGGGTCTGCCACATCCTGGTCCAGATTGTTAGGTGGACATCTACAACTCTACACTGAAAGTCACATTGACTATCCATCTCCCACCCCCTCTACTAGCAGGAACAGTTAGCACAAGTCTGAACTGAACTGAACTGAACTTTCATATATAGCTACGGTACCATGCTTCGGTAATTGATCTGAACTATCATTCGGGTTTTGATAACATATAATACATGATAATATACTATTTAACGTAAATAGATTGATAACATGTTATGATTTCTGTAATAACATAAATAAATGCGGCCTTGCGCCGTTTACATTCATATCTACGGCCTTGCACTGAAACATTCGTAATTACGGCCTTGCGACGAAAACATACATAATCCACTGCCTTGCACCGACTATCAATCACGGCCTTGCGCCGAACATATCATAAATACTGATTTGAATAAATGTATTATTTATCATGTATTCTGAGAACATAATGTATTGTATTATACTGAAATAGCTGAAAATATGCTTTTCCTATAAACTTGAATAACATAATACCATATGAATAAAATAATATTCATGTCATACAATGCTGAATAAAATCATAACTTCCATTCTAAAATCATATTTCCTGTATAACAGCAGTATTTTCTCAAATATGCATTTTCTACCAATATACTCATTCATATAATACATGCTTTCTGAAAATTAATTTTCTAGTAAGTAATTATAATTTTTCGTGAAAAATAACTGCTTTAGTTTTCTCTCTTATCTGACAACTGAAAAGCCCTTATAATAAACCAGTCTTGCACCTGCAGGGTTCCCCATTCAATACCCTAAAATCAACATCTCTCAGAACAAAATTTCAGTGTTTTCTTGACTACTACAATTTCTATAACTACAGGAAAGTCAAATATTGAATATAGAGCCTTACCCTAAACTTGGGATGAAATCCAAGCCAGCCCCACTAACGATCCACTCCAGTAGATTAGAAGAGAACTTTCCTAGGAGTGTCGTAGTGGCCTCGGACCCAAAAACTTAGAGAGAAGGAGTATAGGTCGAATAGGAGAGAGAGAGAGAGAGAGAGAGAGAGAGAGAGAGAGAGGAATTTGTGCGTGAATTTTTCCAAAAATGAAGTTTAGGCTTATTTATACACTGACATTCGTCAACGAGGTTAAGAAGGAAATTCATCGACGAATGCTTACTCCTCGTCGAATAAATTCAGAACTGCTTTATATCCTTTTGGTATCTTCTTGTCGATGAGACATGTCCTCGTCAACGAGCCCCTCATGTGTGCTCGTTGACGAATCCCCCTGCGTTTGTCGATGAGACTCTGTTTAATTCCTTCTTTAATTCTTCTTCCTCTCCTCTTTCTGTTATTAAATTACGATAATTATTCGGGTCTCTACATTCTCTCCTCCTTATAAAATTTCATCCTCGAAATTTACTATTCATATGATTCATCATCTTTTAAAGGCAAAACGATTTACTTATTTTATTGCTTACCCTCACTTATGGCGGAAGAATACCGTGGTTACATTCCAAGTTCTGAGAGATTACATATATAAAATAAAATTCCCCTAAAACTAAAAGACTACTCACTAATTAAACTATTACATGTACCTGCAAAAGAAATATCGTATAATTACTTACACTTCCCTAGTTATGACTGAACTTCTTGAAACAATTGTGGATATTTCTGCCTAATCTGTTCCTCGAGCTCCCAAGAAGCTTCTTCTATTGTATGATTTTTCCACAAAACTTTTACTAGAGGAATCTTCTTATTACGCAATTCCTGCTCCTTCCTCTCCAAAATTTGTATTGGTACCTCCTTATAACCTAGTAAATCACTGAACTCTAATTCAGCATAACTGATTTAATGAGAAGGATCTGAGACGTATTTCCTTAACATGGAAACATGAAATATGTCATGCATCCTAGACAACATAGGTGGTAAAGTTAACCTACAGGCAACTGGCCCCACTTTCTCTAGAATCTCAAATGGGCCAATAAACCTAGGGTTAAGTTTACCTTTCTTTCCAAACCTCATAACCCATTTTAACGAAGCTATTTTCAAAAACACATGGTCACCGATATCAAATTCCAACTTCCTGTGGCGGTTATCAGCATAACTCTTCTGTCAGCTCTGAGCTGCACCGATTCTATTCCTGATGAGTTGAACTTTATCATATGCTTGCTTACTAACTTTGGCCCCACAAACTCGTTGCTCACCCATCTCATCCCAATATAAAGGAGAACGACATCTCCTACCATAAAGTGCCTCAAACGGTGTCATACCGATGTTGGCTTGATAACTGTTATTATACGCAAACTCCACCAGCGGCATAAATTGGGTCCAACTATCCCCAAAATCTAGCACGCATGCTCGAAGCATATCTTCTAATATATGTATCATCCTCTTAGTATGCCCGTCTGATTGAGGATGGAACATTGTGCTGAAAGATAATTGAGACCCTAGAGTTTTCTGCAAGCTTCTTTAAAATCGTGATGTGAAATGTGGGTCTCGATATGACACTATAGATACTGGCACTCCGTGAGATCAGACTATCTCCTAAATATAAATCTCTGCTAAACAATTAAGGGAGTAGCTGATCTTGATAGGAAGGAAATGGGCGGTCTTAGTCAAACGATCTACGATCACCCAAATCGCATTTTGACCATGCAATGCCAATGGCAGCCCTAAAATAAAGTCTATAAATATGTGATCCCATTTACACTGGGGGATAAAAAGTGGCTACAACTGACCCGCTAGCCTCTGGTGCTCAATTTTTATCTGTTGGCACGTCAAACACTGTGCTATATACTCAGCAATCTCTTTCTTTATACCACTCCACCAATACAACTCTCGCAAATCCCTATACATTTTCATACTATCGGGATGAACTGTGTACAAAGATCTGTGAGCCTTCTCTAAAATGGTCTTCCTAATGTTAGCATTGGTAGGAATACATAATCTAGAATGGAACCGCAAAGCTTCGTCATCTGTAATACAGAATTCCTCCCCCTGACCATTTTGCACTCTGACTAATATCTATTCTAATTCTGGGTCTTTCTTCTGAGCAGTTTTAATCCTTTCCCACAAAGTAGGTTGTACCACTAAACTGGAAATACGTGCCTGGGGATCACTCTCGACCAATTCTATGCCGAATCTCTTTAGATCCATCAAAATCGGGTACTGAATTTCCATAGTTGCGACACTGGTCCCACAGACTTCCTGCTTAATGCATCAGCTACCACATCCGCTTTCCTTAGGTGATAACTGATGGTATAATCGAAATCTTTAATAAACTCCAACCACCTTCTTTGCCTTATATTCAGTTCTTTCTGAGTGAAGAAGTACTTTAGACTCTTATGGTCGGAAAAAATTTCACATCTCTCGCCGTACAAATAATGCCTCCAAATCTTCGATGCATGTACCACTGTAGAAGATCATGGGTAGGGTAGTTCTTTTCATATTCTTTCAACTATTTAGAAACATACGCCACCACTCTACCATGCTGCATCAATGCACAGCCAAGTCCCTTCAAGGACGCATCACTATAGATAACATAACCCTCACCCCTTGACGGGATGATCAGCACCGGTGCCGTGACAAGCCTCTGCTTCAATTAATGAAAACTCTGCTCACAACTATTGTTCCATTCAAATTTGATGTTCTTCCTAGTTAGTCGTTTCAGAGGCCCTGATAACGCTAAGAATCCTTCAACAAAACGACAGTAATAACCAGTTAATCCCAAGAAACTCATAATCTCCTGGACATTCCTCCGTCTAGCCCAATTCACTACCGCATCAGTCTTACTAGGATCCATACAAATTTCATCCCCTGAGATGACGTGCCCCAAAAACACAACCTTCTCAAGCCAGAATTCACATTTGCTAAACTTGGCGTACAACTTCTTTTCCCTGAGCCTCTATAAAACCTGCCTTAAATGCGTCTCATGCTCTTCATAGCTCCTCGAATAAACCAGTACATCATCAATAAAAACAACAATAATTTGGTTTAAATATGGGTGGAAAATATTATTCATCAAATTCATGAACATCGCAAGAGCATTCGTCAGACCAAAAAGCATAACAAGAAACTCATAATGCCCATACTTGGTCTTGAAGGTTATCTTCGATACATCTTCTGCCTTTACCTTTACTTGATGATATCCTGACCTAAGATCAATTTTAGAATATACCCGTGTACCCTCGAGCTGGTCAAATAAATCATCTATACGAGGTAGAGGATACTTGTTTTTAATTGTCACCTTATTAATTTCCCTATAGTTTATACACATCCTCATGGACTCGTCTTTTTTCTTCACAAATAATACTGGAGCTCCCCATGGAGATACACTAGATCGTATAAAACCCTTTTCAAGCAAATCTTGCAACTGATCTTTTAATTCTGCCAACTCTGCTGGCACCATTCGGTAAGGTGCTTTAGAAACCGATGTTGTACCTAAAAGAAGATCAAGAGGAAAATCTATGTCATGATCAGGTGGCAAGCCTGGTAGTTCATCTGGAAACACATCTGTAAACTCTTTTACTACTGGCGTACTAATGAGCTTCAATTCATTCCCTAACATTTCCTTTACAAAGGCCACGAATCCCTGACAACCACTCAGGGGCAGTCTCCTCGCTTAAATAACTGAAACTAACTAAGGTAGGGATTGCACTTGTGACCCTATAAATATGAATTTTGGTCTTCCTGGAGGTCTGAATATCACTTCTCTCGAATGGCAATCTATGCTGGCAAAGTTAGCTGCTATCCAATCGATGTCGAATATGACATCAAACCTATGCATGTCCAACACTATAAAATCAATAGATAAAATTCTCCCCTGAATATCAACTGGACAACCACGAAGCACCCTTCTACACCTCACTGCTGACCCAGTTGGTGTAATTACCAATAGTTCGATGTCTAATAATTGTGTGTCTGCCCCACATAATTTAATGCACCCCATAGACACAAATGAATGTGTGGCACCTAAATCAAATAATGTAATAACTTTAAATGAAAACATACTAACCATACTTGTCACCACATCGTCGGTTGTCTCAGTATCATCCGGCGTCAATGCAAAAACCCTGGCTAGAGCCATATTCCTCTGTTGGCCTCCACATGGCACCTGATAGGCTCCCTGAGCAGGTCTAGGAGCGGGAGTAGCACCAATCTGAGCCTGACAATCTTTCATCACATGCCCTGGCTACCCACATCGGTAACAAATACCTCGACCGACACGACACTCACTTGGGTGTCTCTTCCCACAAGTTAGGGAAGCTGGAAGTGGTTGCATACCTTGGTAACCACGATTCCCTGTCTCCTGCCTCCTGCCTCTAGTATCTGTAGTAACCACTTCTCTTCCACGAACCACGACCAACCCCTTGTTGGGAACCAGAAGGTGTAAATCTCTTCTTTTGTCTTTGCTCCTCAGCCTCCAATCGCTCTCCAACCTCTGCTATAGTTGCTCGGTCTACTAGCTCAGCAAAATCTTGCAATTTTAGTATCGACACCTGCTTATATATCTCTCTCCTCAAGCCTCTTTCAAACTGTCTTACCTTCTTCGTCTCATCTAGGATAATGTACAGGGCGAAGCGAGAAAATTCAATAAACCTCACCGCGTGCTGCTGCACCGTTTTCTGCCCTTGTTTCAGATTCAAGAACTCCTCTATCTTAGCTTCCCTAGACAAGGTTGGAAAATACCTATCGAAAAATATCTCCTTAAATTGCTCCTATGTCATCTCCATAGGCACTGTCCTCTACTGCTCCAGGAGTTTCACTACTGTCTACCATCTCTTGGCCTCTTCAGTCAATTTATACATAGCGAACAACACCCTCTGCTCCTCAGTACACTGTAACACTCCAAACACTTTCTTAATCTCCTGCACCCAGTTTTCAACGATAGTAGGATCACTTCCTCCTAAGAAAGCTGGAAGATTCATCTTAATGAACTTCTCAATCGAGCTACCGTGGCTTGCAAATGAACTACTCAGCTCTCTAGAATTCCTGGCAATTTTAGCTATGACTTGCTATGCCACATTACGCAATACTGCATCTGAATCACCACCTGCAGTGCTTGAGGCCCCAGCTCCCTTATTCCCACTAGTATAGGCGCTACTACCTCTAGGGTCCATCTTGAAAAGACAATAAACTTAATTTAGGACCTTATCTCCATAACATATCATCTAACTAGTATATTATATCTTAAACTAATTCATCACCCCTGGTCTTAATTCAAGGTTCAATCCTACATCCTAGATACCCAACCCGACGATAGTTTACCATGAATTTCCTGAAATCATCACTCCAAAAAAGACACACAAACCATCACGGAAGTCCTACATCTAGACTACAAAACCAGACCTCAAATTCCCTTATCCTATACTCTAGTATTATTACTGTTGCATTCTAAAGTCTACAGAACTTAGCATCTTAGGCTCTGATACCAATGTAACGACCCGACCCTTTATACGGACCCAGGAATCACTCACATATGCCAAATACCTGTACCTGTTCAAGATAAATAGACAGCCCGCCCTAAATAGGGGCATTCGGGTGTAACTCATACATGACAGAAATGTAAATGTTGCGAAAAAACATAAACATTCTTCAGGATTTCTAATAGACATATACCAGAGTTTATTGTTGTATCCTCAAATACATTTATACAGACTTAGAACATATTCTATTAATACAACCCCGAAAAGGATATTCCGACTAAGTTCAATATACACATAAACTTCTTACGTATGCTACAACCCAAAAACAATTCTCCAAGTCCCTTAAGCAACTAGGACTGACGTCCTGATGGACCTAAAAACAAAGGTTGTATAATAGGGTGAGACACCTCTCAGTAAGGAAGAAAGTGTTACAACAGTGTGTGATCACATATGCACATTTGAATAAAACCCATATATATATATAAGTAAAACATTTCTTTACAATATTGCAATATATAAGATTCATTTACACATTCTAGTATTTAAATCATGCATATGAATATTAGAACAATTACCAACTTGTCATAACATGTTTTGCCTATTTACCCCGTGGCACGGGTTGTGTGCTGATATCTACAACAATGCCCTATTCGTGCAAGCATTTGTCAAATATCTAATATATAGTTCGACTGCCCCCATCTGGTCCATTATTTCACCAGTGGTTTCATTACTCCTGCTAGCCGACTTTCTATGTACCCACTCTGATTTACATGTGTGGTTACACTGTACCCTTCCAGTTGAGGAATTCCCTACCATTGGGAGTATCTTTCACCTCCATTAATGAAGCTTTTTCAACTTCTCACATCGGAGTATCTTTCAAGCCCACTTACTGGAGTATCTTTCAACCCCTTTTACTGGAGTATCTTTCAACCCCTTTTGTAGAAAGTTGTGGTTCCATTTATCATATATATAATTTATGCAAAATATAGTAACCTATGCAATTCCAGTATTTTCACAAATTCAGATAATCACATCGGGTTCAAACGGGTGCCTATCCACTCGGTTTACCCCTTTTTACATATATACAGCTTGGTGTATAACTGACCTCTATTTTCCACATTTTCCGTATAACAAATTTGGAACTTCAGTTCCCGTATCTCATATACATAGTATATCAAATTCATACATTTTCATTTCAACATATATCACACGAGTTTAATTTAAAAATCCGTTAAATGATAAAAAACCGATAAACATCATTTAAATGTAAAAGTGAAGGATTCAAGCATCTCCTACTACGGTATAATGCAAATAGGTGATTTTCATAAAATTTGGAGATCATACGCCAAGATCCTTGTTTTTGCCAAAAACCAAAAAATTGTGAAACTGGCATTTCTACTCTGTAGAATTTAGCAAATAAGCAATTAAATTATACATATAAATATAAACTAACTTTTTAGTAGTTTAGTTTTCCAAAAATAACTATTGTAATCAAATTCCCCTTATCTTAAACTCGAAATGAAACATCATACAAAATCGATCCAAACTAACAACCCGGAATCCTGAAAACCTAAAACCACAGAACATAATTTTACTATAATTTTGACTACTATCAAAATATCCAATCAAAATTGAGATCAGATCCTTACCTCGATTTTTGGGAAAACACGAAAATCCTTAAAATAATGATCTGATCCACTAAAGTTGTAAAACTTCTTCTTTTGATCCGCGTAGGAGCTTCCGTTTTTAGAAATGGGCGATGAATAGCGAAGAATCTTAGAGAGAGAGAGAGAGAGAGAGAGAGAGAGAGAGAGAGAGTTTTCGCTGGTTTAGAGAGAAAGAGAGAGCTTTGGAAGAAACTTAATTTCTAAGCAACCAAAGTGGATATTTATAGGGCCTTTGACCAAGTCCAACTCATTGATGAATCCACCACACAACTTGTCGACGAGGCCATCCCTTCGTTGCCAAGTCCAAGTTTTGAATTTTTCTCTGACCCGCTCGGTATTTGCTCATCGAAGAGGCTCTGAATTTCGTCGACAAGGCTCTAAAGGACTTCGTCGACGAACGTGACCCCTTCTTCGATGAACCCAACTTATACGAGTTTGGGTCTCTACAACCAAACTGTAATGACCTGCTCAAACTACTATATAATTAATTACATAAACATCCTCATATCACTAAATAGCCATAACATCAACCCGAACCCGTGGGTAGCGGGGATACACATGTTATACACAGTGGAAACCTAAGCAGCAGTAAAAATAAAATTACATTCTCCAAACCATAAAGTGCATAATACTAGAGTTATCTACAATCCACCATAATACTGCATGTATACACATATATGATCCCCAAAAACATCAAAAGATACACTTAGGATTTGGTATCAAAACCCACTAACCTTAGTACAAAAGACTTACCCTCCTAGCAAGGTGATAAATATTGCCTCAGCGGCGACCTTGGTCCACCGGTCTATCTGGGTACCCTAAAATGATTTAAGATGGGGTAAGACACCTTTCAGTAAGGAAAATAAACTAAATACAGCTATATGACAACATAAATATTTAATGCTATAATAGATATACAGTATATGTCACATACTTAAAAATACTGTTTATAACATAGCTGAATAAACATATAAGTTCATAATTCTACTAAGTTATACAGTTCATAAATCATCTGATATAACTAATAATTCTGAAATTTACCCAGGATGAATAGCTAGCTGATGTCATGTATTACCCCCCATGACAGGTTGTGCAGCCGAAGGCGAGACCCGACAATGGCTAGCCGATCACTACTGAGTAAAAAATGTCTGTAAGTACGATGGACCCACCACACCCTGGTCCGACTGTTAGGTGGATGTCTACAACTCTACACTAAAAGCCACATAGACTATTCATCTCCCACCCCCTATACTACCAGGGGCTTTTAGCACAAGTCTGAACTAAATTGAACTTTCATATATAGCTACGGTACCGTGCTCCTGTAACTGATCTGAACTATCATCCGGGTTCTGATAACATATAATACATGATAATATACTATTTAACGTAAATAGATTGATAGAAGGTTTTGATTTCTGTAATAACATAAATAAATGCGGCCTTGCGCCGTTTACATTCATATATGCGGCCTTGCGCTGAAAATATACATAATCCATGGCCTTGCACCAATTATCAATCACGGTCTTGCACCGAACATATCATAAATGCTGATCTGAATAAATGTATTAAATATCAAGTATTCTGAGAACATAATGTACTGTATTATACTGAAATAGCTGCAAATATGTTTTTCCTATAAACTTGATTAACATAATACTGTATGAATAAAATAATATTCATGCCACACAATGCTGAATAAACAATAACTTCCATTCTAAAATCATATTTCTTGTATAACGACAGTATTTTCCCAAATATGCATTTTCTACCAATATACTCATACATATAATACATGCTTTCTAAAAATTAATTTGCTAGTAAGTAATAATAATTTTCCATGGAAAATAATTACTTTAGTTTACTCCCTTACCTGACAACTGAAAAGCCCCTATAATAAACTAGTCCTGCACCTGCAGGGTTCCCCGTTCAATACCCTAAAATCAACATTTCTCAGAACAAAACTTCAGTATTTTCTTGACTACTACAATTTCTACAACTATAGGAAAATCAAATACTGAATATAGAGCCTTACCCTAAACTTGGGATGAAATCCAAGCCAGCCTCACCAACGATCCACTCCAATAGATTTGAAGAGAACTTTCCCAAGAGTGTCGTGGTGGCCTCAGATCATCAAACCGGTGAGAATCCAGCCCGAAAACTTAGAGAGAAGGAGTATGGGTCTAACAAGAGAGAGAGAGAGAGAGAGAGAGAGAGAAATACTATTGTATTCTAGGCGTGGCCTAAGGGGGCGGTAATCCAGCCCGGTAAGAATTGTGGATAAAGGTTGAGGTCAGCCCTGTGCTAATTGACCTGGCTATTTAGGTGCCGCTACACTTGATTAAGTGAGCGTTATAATGGTAATCCTTGTGGTTGTTAGCCAAGGTGGGGACGTAGGCAATTTACCGAACCTCGATAACACTTCATGGTGTCACTAACTTTTTACTGCTTTCTGGTGCATTCTTGGTTGATTAAATTGTGCTATTTAATTTCTGCTACATATTGCAATTGACTTATTTTACTTGCACTATATTGTTTTAGGGTTGTGAAAATACTACTGTTAGGGTATTGACCTAGGGCATCAATTTTAAAATATCAATTCACCCCCCATCTTGGGATCACGGTAAATCTAATAATTGGTATCAGAGCCATGTAGTATAGAATCATAGTTATTTTGCAAAAGATCTTAGATGACTCATAGCACCGTGACCCCTTTCCCTGAGGGGTCATATTCCACATGACCTCCGATTTTCAGTGGTGTTAATTACACTTTATGGAAATAGAGGATGCGCATCTACCTTCAAAATATAGATTGAGAGGTGTGGAAGATCGTCTCTAAGGAAAATTATGTTCCTATGAAAACAAAGGGTGAGATTAGAGTCCCTAAAACTGAGGAAGAATATAATGATGATGATATGAAAGCTATTAGTTTGAATGCCACTGCTATGAATAATTTGTATTGTGGTCTTGATGTGAATGAGTTTAATAGAGTAATGGCATGTGCTATTGCAAAAGAAATTTGAGATAAATTAAAAGTCACATATGAAGGTACTAAGGATGTCAAAGATAGCAGAATAGATATGTTGACTAGTAAATATGAGGCCTTTAGGATGAATGTAGGTGAGTCCATTCAAAGCATGTACACTAGATTCACACACATTATAAACTCACTACATGCATTAGGTAAGACCTATCCTACATATGAGATGATTAGGAAGATCCTTAAAGGCTTACCTCTTGTTTGGGAAGTTAAGGTTACGACCATTTTTTAGGGTAAAGACCTTAAGGCCATGACTCTAGATGAATTGATAGGTTCCTTGATTACCTATGAATTAGCCATAAATTATAGACTCAATGAACATAATAGGGCGAAAAAGGTGACTGCATTGAAAACCTCCACTAATACATCTAGTGAATGTAGCGAACCTAACTCTAAGGATGATATGGCCATGCTAACTAGAAAATTTAGCAGATTCTTCAGGAAGAATAGAAAGTCATACAAAATATATAGGGAGTTTGCATCTCTAAGAAGGGAGAGTCTAGTTAAAAAAGAAAAAGAAAAATCAAATGCTCCCTTGTGTTACAATTGCAAAAAAGTTGGGTACCTCAAGTCGGGCTACCCACTACTGAAAAAGGATGCTAGGAAAAAGAAGAAAGCCATGAAAGCAGGCACTTCATAGGATAAATTAAGTAGCAGTGACTCAGACTCAAACTGCAGCGACTTAGAGGTTGCTAATCTGTGCTTGATGGCACATGATGATGAGGCATCGTCTTCTTGCTCTTTATCTTCATATTATTCGTCTGATGATTGTGAATCTAATTGTATGCCTTCGTTTAGAGAATTACAATTTAAATATATTTGTGTATCTAAACTATTGAATAAAATGACCAAAGAAAATAATGATTTGAAAAAGAAATATGAAAATTGGTCAAAATTGTTTGGAATTGCAAAAACCTCTCATGCTTCGATTTTGAAAGAAAAAGATGTGACTATAGCTGAGCTTGAGAGAAAATTGGAGGATAGCTCCAAAATTGTTTTTATTTACCGAGAGCAAATGCAATTTTGAAAAACTACTTAGTGCCCAAAGAAATTCTCTAAGTAAAGAGGGTCTAGGTTTTAATGGCATTTAAAATGTCAGACGATCTAATCTTTACTTGAGACATTTCACACGCGAATCAAAATCTCAAGTTCCACCTAAAAATCCTAAGTGTAGGATGAAATATTTTAAATGCAAACAAATTGGTCATATTCAATTTGATTGTCCACTTAAGAATAAGCATGCGAAAATTAGAAAGGTGTGGGTAGTTAGAGGTGATCCAGTTACTAACCCCCGTGGACCCAACAAAATTTGGGGACCAGCATCAGTTACTTAGTCTATCTTGCAGGTGTGTATGAGATTGTCCTCCTCCAAGGACAGGTGGTACCTAGATAGCGAGTGCTCACGGCACATGACCGGCGATAAGGAAAATTTTGTGTCTATCATTCCCAAGGATGGAGGGTATGTGACGTTCGGCGACAATGCAAAGGAACGCATCATCGGCGTAGGTAAGGTTGGTAAGGATCCTTCCTTGGTTATTGATAATATTCTATTAGTTGATGGCTTGAAGCCTAACTTATTGAGCATAAGTCAATTGTGTGATAAATGATATAAGGTATCATTTGAGAATGATAAATGCATAGTTGAAAGTAAATCAAATCATAAAGTTCTTTTTACTACAGGTCGCCATGAAAATGTATACACTACTACTTTTTATAACTTAGCTTCACAACAAGTAACTTATTTTTCTATAATAAATGAAGTTAGTTGGTTATGACATAGGCGATTAGGACACGCTAGTATGAATTTATTGTCAAAGCTAGTAAGAAAAGATTTAGTGAAAGGCTTGCTTAAAACAAACATTTGTGAAAGATAAAATTTGTGATGCATGCCAAATAGGTAAGCAAACAAAATTTAGTTTTAAGAAAAAGAAATTTATATCTACCACTAGACCACTTGAAATGCTTCACTTGGATTTGTTTGGTCCTAATTTTGTGCAAAGTCTTGGTGGTAAATCATATGCTTTTGTCATTGTTGATGACTTTTCTAGGTTCACATGGGTGTTATTTCTCTCACATAAAAATGAATCATGTGAATAGTTTACTGAACTTTGCAGGAGAATTCAAAATGAAAAGGGCTAGAAGATAACTAATATAAGAAGTGATAGAGGCACTGAATTTAAAAATGAAGGCATAGAAAATTATTATGACCTAGAGAACATATCACATAACTTTTCTGCACCTAGGACCCCTTAACAAAATGGTGTGGTTGAAAGAAAGAATAGGTCATTACAAGAAATGGGTAGAACTATGCTGAATGAACATAAGTTATCTAAATATTTTTGGGCCGAGACCATAAATACTGCATGTTATGTCATGAATAGGGTGTTTATTAGACTGTTACTTAAAAAAACCCCTTATGAATTGTGGAACAACCATAAACCTAATATTTCCTATTTTCATGTTTTTGGTTGTAAATGTTTTGTACTTAGGGATAATGAACATCTAGGAAAATTTGATTCTAAATCTATTAAAGACATTTTCCTAGGCTATGTTCTTAATAGTAAAGCATATAGAGTTTTCAATAAAAGAACATTGACTGTCATTGAATCTATCTATGTCGTATTTAATGAATCTAATACATTTTCTAAGAAGATGATGAATATGATATTGACATTAGAAAATGCTTAGACAAGTTATCTATTGAAAACAATGCAAGTGAAAATTTAGAAATAAATGATAAATCTTCTGAAGATAATGACAATGAAAATGAAGTTCAGGAGTTGCCTAGAGATTGGAAATTCATTAGGAACCATCCTATAGATCAAATCATAGGTGAACCATCCCGTGGTGTAGCCACAAGATCTTCCTTGAAGAACTTAGTGAGTCATTCTGCTTTCTTGTCGCAAAAAGAACCTAAAAATATTAAAGAAGCCATAGAGGGTGTGTCTAGGGTGATGTCCATGCAAGAAGAACTTAATCAATTTGAAAGAAGCAAAGTGTAGACCCTAGTTCCTAGGCCTAATGATCATACAATTATTGGAACTAAATAAGTTTATAGAAATAAGAAAGATGAGAATAGGGTAGTAACTAGGAATAAGGCTAGACTAGTGGCCCAAGGTTATAATCAGGAAGAGGGGATAGATTTTGATGAAACATATGCTCCTATTGTTAGGATGGAAGCCATTCGTATGCTACTTGCTTATGCCGCTTTTAAAAATTTTAAATTGTTTCAAATGGATGTTAAAAGTGCTTTTCTAAATGGTTATATTAACAATGAAGTATATGTAAAACAACCGCTCGGTTTAAAAAACATAAATATCCAGATCATGTTTACCTATTGTCTAAGGCCTTGTATGGATTGAAACAAGCTCCTAGAGCTTGGTATGAGAGGTTTAGTGGTTGTCTGATAGAAAATGGGTTTACCTGTGGTAAGATTGACATTACTCTCCTCATCAAAACCAAAATTGATGATATGCTCCTAGTTCAAATTTATGTTGACGATTTTTTCAAGCAACCAATGATGAATGGTGTAATGAGTTTTCCAAATTCATGCAAAGTGAATTTGAAATGAGCATGATGGGTGAGATTAGTTTCCTTTTAGGGCTACAAATTAAACAAGCTGAATATGGAACTTTCATATGCCAATCTAAATATGTCAAGGACTTGTTAAAGAAATTTAATATGGAAGATTGTAAAATTCTTGGTACTCCTATGAATTCTTCCATTAAACTTAATAGAGATGAGCAAGGGAACCTCGTTGATGTGAAATTGTATCGTGGCATGATTGTGAGTCTTCTATATCTCACTGCTAATAGGCCTGATATTATGTTTAGTGTGTGCATGTGTGCTAGGTTTCAGGCCGCTCCTAAGGAATCTCATCTATTAGTAGTTAAACGAATCCTTAGGTATCTAGTTGGAACTATAGAGTTAGGCTTATGGTACCCTAAGCATACTACCTTTGAAATTGTGAGTTATACTGATGCTGACTTTACCGATAGTAAGGTTGATAGGAAGAGTACTAACGACACTTATCACTATTTAGGACAATCTCTTATTTCTTGGTTCTCCAAGAAACAAAACTCAGTTACCTTATTCATAGCTGAAGCATAATTTATTGCGGCTGGAAGTTGTTATGCTCAAACTCTTTATATGAAACAACAACTTATGGACTTTAGATTGCACTATGATACAATCTCGATTAAATGTGATAATACTAGTGCAATCAACATCTCTAAAAATCCTATCTCACATTCACGAACAAAACACATTGAAATTGGACATCAGTTCCTTCGTGATCATTTGCAAAAAGGGGGTGTGGCTCTTGAGTTTGTATACACTAGTGAGCAGTGGGTGAACATTTTCACTAAACCACTTCCAAAAGATAGGTTCACACAAATTAAACGTGAATTAGGTCTCATGCATAGTAGAGATGCTTCCTAGATATTTCATATTTTGCATAAATTTAGGGGGAGCTTTCAAATAATTTCAAAGTCTAACAACTAATATAACTATTGATATCTTTCATTGGCTTGGACTTTATGAAATTGATTATGTTTTACAATGCATAATTCTCATATCTACTGTATGATGATGATTGCATTTATGTTTTATGTATTGATCGTATTGGAACTATTTGAGTTGAGTAGTTGTGGATAAACTGTTAGATCTTAAAAACTCAAAATAGGTCTTTTTTTTATGCAAGATTTTTTTGGGAAATGTCCTACTTTCAAACGGCATGCTACCAAAATTTTTAAAAATTCCCAAACTTATCTTGTATACAATTGATTTATACCCATTGCCTAAGGCTATTACTTTCATAGCCCTTTTTGTTGTTGCCAAAAGGGGGAGATGGATAAGAGGGCAAAATTTGGGTTGCACTTAAGAAAAGTAATTTGCATTGACAAACTTTTACATAATGCACATTGTTAGGGGGAGCCTTATAAGGCTATACCCATTTTTTGCATGATGTATTTATCATCATCAAAAAGGGAGAGAATGTTGACCTTATAGGTCACACCCAATTTTGATAATGACAAATACTTGTTGTATTTGATGGCTATCTGAGAATATGTGTAGGTATACAATTAGCAAATCAAAATGATGACACAAGAAGTAGAGGTTGAAGACCCTGAAGACTTTATTTGTATTGTATTTCAATTCATTATTTAATATGGGTCTGTAATAGTAAATAGGATCTAGGTTGTAATAATTAAATACATCACATGCATGATATGATAGGTAAGCTCAAACGAAAAAGACTTAGAATGACCCTAGGACACTCATACATGCATAAACATAATGTGCTTATTTGCTTAGGGTGATTGCATAAGGAAATAGAACCGAAATGCATTAAAAATGCATGTTCGGTCGACCGTACCTTCACAATGAAAATCTGTAGGTCGACCAAACCGGTCACTAGGTCAACAGTTTGACCATAGCACGGTTGACTAAACCCTGCCCAGTTCATGTCACCCGGTCAACCGAACTCTCTCCAAGTTAAACGTTTGACCATACGGTGGACCGCACCTAATGACTAAGCCAACCACCTGGTCGATCGAGACCCCACATGGGTTTGGCCAACTGCCCAGTCGACCGAACCACTTAGTTCAAATTTGCACGGTCGACCAAACCGTCCAAAAATGAAAAATCGCCTTTGGGAACCCTAGTCTAGTCGACCGAACTTTCAGTTCAAATTTTACCCAATTGACCGAACTTCATCACTGGGTCAACCGAACCTCTATTTCGGTCAACTAGTGCTCTCGGGTTGTCAAATTATTTTTACCGTAGTTAAATTTTTTAAACAAGGTTAATTAGGTTAAAATAATTTAAAACAATACTAATAATACCCTATGTGTCCTGAACGGTTATAATTTTGGGGTAATCTATATATATCCCCTCATTTGAAAAGATTAGACACTGATTAGCAAACTTTATTAGTGAAAATTCTCTGAAATCCAAAATCTCTCATACTCACTTCCAAGTATCCTACACTCATACTTACCTTGCCATATTGCCAAAAATCCATTTGTAAGTGTGAATTGAGTGTTCTTACTTTAAAGGTTTGCTCTCTCCAATTTGTGATTGATTGAGATTATTTTGTTTGAGAGTAAGACCTTAAGTTTTTCTTAGGAGACTTTATTTATAAGTCTTCCCTAAGAAAACTTCATTTAAGCTTCTGAGTGTTGCATTATTATTGCATTATCTTAAAGAGTTCTCATTCAATTTTGGTTGCTAAAAATATATTCAAAACATTTTCAAATATCTCATGTGTTTCATTTTGAGAAAAAATTTTGGAGAGATATTTGCTTATGTTTTAAATATCTTTGTTGCAATATCTTTTGATTAGCATTATCTTTTGAACACAAAGATCAAACCATTTTTACAAACAAAATCTGAATATCTCTTGAGGCTTATACTTTGAGAAAAATATTTGTTGAGATATTTAAAGTGTGCTAAGGATCTTTGTTTGTATATTGTGATAGAAATCATTATTTTGACACAAATATCATATTATTTACACTCTCACGCACTGATTGCAACATTTGAATAAATATTTGAGAGTAGACATTTAGACCACATTGAGCTTACTACATTATATCACTCGGTGGTGTATGTGACCGTTTATATTGGATACATATCTACTTTACAAAAACACATAATCACTGTACCAGTTTTATTGAGAAAAAAACGATTGTATTCTAGGCGTGGCCTGAGGGGGCGGTAATCTAGCCTAGTACGGATTGTGTGTAAAGGTTGAGGTTAGCCCTGTGCTAATTGACCTGGTTGTTTTGGTGCCACTCCACCTACTTAAGTGAGCATTATAGTGGTAATCCTTGTGCTTGTTAGTCAAGACGGGGATGTAGGTATTTTTTCGAACCTCGATAATACTTAAAGGTGTCACTTACTTTTTACTGCTTTTTGGTGCATGCTTGGTTGATTAAATTGTGCTATTTAATTTCTACTACATATTGCAATTGACTTATTTTACTCGCACTAGATTGACCTTAGGGTTGTGAAAAAAACTGTTGTTAGGGTTTTGACCTAGGGCATCAATTTTAAAATACCAATTCACCCCCCCTCTTGGGATCACGGTAAAGCTAACAAGCATGCTAGGAAACAAAGTAATGCATGGATGTGGAACTAATTCTAACCTCAAGTCTTCAACTCATCCAGTCTTCTTATCTAGAGTCAGTGCTCAGGTTGCTCCTCTTTGGGTGTTAGCCATTTCCTTGCTCCTATCTTCTGCATCTACTCTTTGGTTTGCTTAGAAAGGACTCAGTTTGCCCCTTCTCTCAATTAAAACTCCCCAATATCCCTCACTATAGGCTCTCAATATGGGTGTATCACTTAAAGAGACACCGAGCGTCTATGTGTATGGCCTCTTAAATCGTTCTCCAAGTCTATTCTCTCAATTGCCTTCAGTTTTGTCTCTTAATTGCTTCGTTTCCTTTCTCCTTTTGTGGAGGCCCTTATTTATAGGGTTAGGGCCTCAGCAAGCATGAAAACAAAATCAATCCATCATAGGCAATAAATCAACCCTTTCACAATTACCACTTTTCTTATCACTTATCTTTCCATGCGTGTGCTTGCCTTCCTACAGAAAATTCTCATCTTAGGCTGAGGCTCATTGAAACCGGATTTCCCTTGTCTATTTCCTTCCACATGGGTTTCAAGCCGATTAATCGGATTGGGGAACAAATCACCCTTCTTTATTGAAAATCAATCAAATTTGAGAAACAAATAATTCAATTTTATCCCAAAATCAACCAATTTAAGAAATAAATCCCCCATTTTTAATGCTGATTTTTCCCTAACGTTTTCTCTTTGTGCGTGTGTGCAGGTGCTAGCAGGGGCATTTGAGAAGATCCAAACATTCTTTACATATTCTTTGTGTATTTTTTTCTTTTTTGTATCTCTAGTATTTCACTATATTTCTTGTTGTATTTCCTAATATTCTATATTTTTTTGATGTATCCCAGACCCCGTTTTTTGTATTTTCTTTTTGCATTCTCTTTTGTATTCTTTGCTGCATTTGAATGAAATAATAATAATAATAATAATAATAATAATAATAATAATAATAATAATAATAAAATGTATTATTTTGTTAAATCAGACCCCGAACAAAATGGGGTGTCTATATTTGTCCCTTTTTATAGGTTTGTTGCTTAAGATGACAAGACGAGTAGTCTTTTGTCATCTTTCAGTAACATATCTATGAAGACAAAAGACACATATTTTGGATTGGCCCTTATATAACAAAATAAAAATGTGTGGATTTACAAAGACGTATGGAATTTCGGGTCAACCTAACAAACTTGCAGATAAGGTAAAAAAAAAAAAAAAAATAACTACTCAAGTTTGGGAACTAAAGTCACATGCCCTTGAGCCAACCAGAACAACTTCAATGTGACTATTTGGATTTGGGACTTCATGCCACATCCCTTTGAAATAGCCAAGACAACATGAATGTGACCACTTGAATTAACGAGAAAGTCGGAGCAACTTGAATGTGACCACTTGAATCAATGGGATAGTTAGTACAACCTGAATGTGACTATTTGAAGAAATAGTTAGAGCAACTTGAATGTGACTATTCGAAAAAATAGTTAGGGTAACTTGAATGTGTTAGTGAGATGGTCAGTATAACTTGAATATGACTATTTGGAGAAATAGCTTGAGCAACTTGAAAGAGTTAGTGAGGTGGTCAGTACAACTTGAATGTGACTATTTGGGAAAATAGCCAAAGCAACTTGAATGAGTTAGTTAGGTAGTTAGTACAACTTGAATGTGACTATTTGGAGAAATAGCTAGAGCAACTTGAAATGTGACTACTTGAGTTAACGAGGTAGTCAGTACAACCTGAATATGACTATTTGGAGAAATAACTAGAGTAACTTGAAATGAGACTACTCGAATGAATGAGATAGTCAGAATAACTTGAAAGTGACTGACTCACTTGAAAAATGAGCAGCTCAAAAGTTATTCCAAGTATAGGAGTTCAGTCGTGTAATACTTAGCCCAAAGGTCCGATCGTCTCCTTAGGGAATGCAATTTAATTTAAAATTTCATTTATCCCAAAAGAAAATAAGAAAAAAAAAAAAAGTTTCACTGAACACAGTTCAGATTCGGGTTTTTTTGGGATGTTTGAGATTTCTTTTGAGGAATTAAAGCAACGTGAAATTTAAACTATTAATCCTAGCACGAACTAAATTTAACAATGAGAAACGGAAATCCTACGTTCAATAGCCAAGCAAGAATTGAAACACGCGTTGAACTCCAAAAAAAGATTAAAAATGATAACTTTAAGCACAAACTTAAGCATGCAATAAAAAAAACTCAATCAAACACAAACTTAAACAAGAAAAAACAAATTTTTAACGCAATCAAATGACTTGAATCAAAATTAAAACTTTAACTACTAAACAATAACTAAATACGATAACAAAAATTCGAACTTTAATTAAACGAGTTTAATTCTAAATAGAACCCAACAAAATTAAATTTTAAAGAAGACAACTAATTTAAGTCCTAAAGAAGAATTTTTTTTTTTTTTTTTGTATTTTATTCTTTTTTTTTTCTTTCAAGAAACCAAACCGAACTTTTAATCAAATAAAAATTAACTCAAACATAAAAATTAAATCTAATGCTAATAATAAATAAGAAGAGAAAGATAATAAATAGACCTTAATAATAATACTCAAACAAGATTAAAAATTAAAAATTTAATTAAAATTTTACTAAAAGCAATATACAGTCATTCAATTAATTAAAAGCTAGAACAACAAAAAAAACTAGATGAGAAGAGAAGAAAGAAAGAGAGAAAGAAAGAGAAAGAGAAGGTGGCCAAGTTGTTGGAGAAAGCTGTGGCTGGTCGTGAAAGAGAGCTGGCAGCAGCCAGCTTCGAGTTGGGCTTTGGCAGCAGAGCAACTTGATAGCAGCAGCAACACAGCAAGCACGACAGCACACAACAGCTGGGAGAGGCAGCCACATGCAGCAAGGAACATGGAGAGCAGCAGCAGCAAGGTTGCTCTTAGCTGGGGGATTTCCATGGGCAGCAGGGGAAGCTCTTGGCTGGGGGATTAAGGCAGGGCAGCAAGGGAAGAGCAGGGTAGCAGCAAAACGGAGGGGAAGAGAAAGGAGACTCTGGTTGAGGAATTTGCAGCAGGTAGGGAAGAGAGAAGAGAAGAGGGAGAAGAGAAAGGAAGAGAAGAAGGAAAGAAGGTATAATAGGGAGAGGGTGCTGGAGTGTGAGGCCGAGAGAAGAGAATAGCGAGAGAAGAGAATAGGGAGAGTGAAGAGAGGAAAATTTGAGAAGGTGAGAGAGGGGGTCAGGTGCTGCTGGAAGAGAAGAAGAAAAAATATATAAAGGGAGAGAGGTGAGTTGAGCCCTACCCAGCGCAAGAGACCAAAAAGGACCGGGCTGCATGGCTGGGCCAAATCAAAATATTTTATATGTAACGACCCAAAAATAATAATAATTAAAAAAAATGAATAAAAAAATTACTATTAATTAATTAATTAATTATTATTAAGAAAATTAATTACATTAAGAAATTTGAGGTTTTTGGGTATATATAAGTATATAACAAAGTAAAGTAAGAGATAAAGGGAAAAAAAAAAAAACTTAAAGGCTAAGTTTCCTGCAGCAAGCAGGAAGAGAAGAAGAAAGAAAAAAAAGAATATTCATGCAGAACAGGAAAGAAAGAAAGAAAAAAGGAAAAAAAAAAATTCTCTTAGCTCACATTCTCCACTCCTCTTCTCTCAACGATTTCGCGGCGGATTCTCGTCCAATTGAAAATCTGAAAATACCACTAGACTCCATTCTCTGCCACCGACATATCTACCGAAAGTGGATTTATCGTAGGAGTAACGTGGACATATCTCCTGGGGTAAGGCAAATTTTCATTCTTACCTTAATTTTTCTTAAATTTTAAGTCAAATTGACGATCGAGCACCACCACGAGAATCTAGGGATGATTCTCTACAAATCTAGTGGAACGAATTTCTTGTAGGGTTGTTGTAGAAATAGCCCAAAATTAGGATAAATGGGTTATTTAAAAATTAATTGGTATTTAATTATTGTAATTGAGGAAAGGTTAAAATAATATTTTATTAGAGTTGATTTGATTGAATCAGGGTTCGGGTGAATGCTGCGGGTATAATCTTGGGAGCCCTGCAGGCGTGGTTCAGGAAATCAGGTAAGGGGGAATAAAATTATATCAATATTTTTTTAAGGTAAACCGGTTATCTATGATCGTATGAAATTTATTATTTATCTATATGATTTTTAGAACCGTCTAAGTATTAGAAAATGATGATTTTGTTTAAGATTTATATTTGGGATAATTGCATATGATATTAAATTCGTGTGGCATGGGAACAATTTTTCCTAATAAATTGAATATGAATTACTGTGATATTTGAGTTTGCACGTGGGGGTGTTTGGACTGATGATGACATGATGAACGAATTGTTATGTTTGACTCTTGTATGGAAATGTATTGATCTGTTGAGATACTGTGTGGGAAATGTATTGATTTGTTGAATTCTTGTGTGGAAATGCATTGATGCGTCTGTGTGAACTAACTAGTGTGATTATTCGTAAGCATCTCAATATAACGTTAGCATAAGGAGGTTGTTATATTGCCTAGATATAACATGATATGACGTTGGCAGGTTGAGGAACTCGTCATACTGTAATTTATACGGGGTAGGACATTGGCAGGTCGAGGAGCTTGTCCTATTGATGTATGATGGGTAGGTCATGAGAATTGGATACTGGTGAATAATGGCACCTGTGTGGGCCATGTTATATACCCTGTGTGGGTAGTGGTGCCTGTGTGGGCCACGTTATATCCTATGTGGATAATGGCGCTTGTGTGGGTCATGTTATGTACCCTGTGTGGGTAGTGGTGCCTGTGTGGGCCACGTTATATCCTATGTGGATAATGGTGCTTGTGTGGGCCATGTTATGTACCCTGTGTGGGTAGTGGTGCCTATGTGGGCCACGTTATATCCTCTATGGATAATGGCGCCTGTGTTGGCCATGTTATGTACCCTGTGTGGGTAGTGGTGCCTGTGTGGGCCACGTGTAGATAAGAAGTACCTAGGTGCCTGTGTGGGCCACGTACTGATATGTACGCAGTTGCTCTGTGTGGGCCATGTACTGAGGACATGGGAAGATGAAGTACGAGATGTATGATTCCTGTGTGGATGTGTTGTGCACATGTGGATTTAATTATAGCATAAAAATAATGGTATAACATATTGTGAATGCATGTGTCTGCATGCGGCGAGGTAAACATACCATCGGGAGCTTGTTGAGAAAGGCGAGTGCTCTGCTAGGTAGTTTCTTGGTATCAGTGTAAAGGGATGTTACTTGTATAGGCGGGTAGATATCCCGATCCTCGGAAACCTTTGCCTTTAAAATAATAAAGATGTGTGTACTGAAGGCGAGGTAATTCTTCACCTGAGCGCTTACTGAGTAAGGTGAGTGCTCTGGTAGGTAGTTTTTAGTACCAAAGTAGAGGGAAGCTATTTGTATGAGCGGGTAATCTTCCCTATCCTTGGGGACTTTCGCCTGCATAAAAATTATGTACTTGTGCATATAGGATGCGTGTATGACATTAGATGTCGGGAATGTTATTAATGGTACATTTTCTCAGTTGTTATTGATAGTATGTGAGAAGCAGTTTATTTTGATATATAAATATTAAAACTCATTTGTCACACACTATTATAATTTATTCCACCCTTACTGAGAAGTGTCTCACCCTAATGGATTAACAATTTTTCAGGTTCTTCTGGAGACCGGGTTTGAAGGCTTAGGCTGGGATTATTTTTGGTGGTTTTTTTTGGGGTATTGTGAGATACTGATCTATATATATATATATATATATATATATATATATATATATATATATATATATATATTTGTAATGGGTTATGTTTTAAATACTAGTTGCGGATATGGATATGTGGATGTTGTAGTATTCGTTTTTGGGTTGTTATATAGAACTCTGGTATTTATTTGAGGTTATTTATTTATGTTCTGCTGTGTGCATATTAATTATGGTATCAGATGCAGGTGATTGGAACACGTGGCACCCGGGCCCCACTTGGCGGGTTTCGGGGCGTCACATTATATATATTCTTTTGTTTTTTTTTTTTTTTTCAATTTCCTAGCGAACGAAGGGGATTTTGACCTTCCTAAAGCCCGTATCTCTTAAAGCTCAAAACACAAAAGTCGTGGAGCACTTCCTCAACTTTTCTCAGAATTTTGAATCGTCTTGATCAGAGTTCAGACGAGAAAGTTACGCACATATTACAAAGTGGTATTGATTTTAGCTTCCTATAATTGCCCTGCAATAAAGTACCAAAAATTCATAGATCATTCAATAAAACCCAAATATTATGAATGAAGTGCAATGTTAAAATATTGAGCGTAATTAGGCATTTAATTAAAAATATAATTCGTAATGCATGAATTAAGACACCTAATTATGCTATTTGGGCGCGTAATCACACCCCCCCTCCCCCCAAAACTAATGTTTTATTAGTCCCTAGCAAATAAGAAAAGTAACTAAGAAAACTACCAAATCCTATCTACCTCCTCTTTCACAGGAAACATAGTTGCATTTACCAAATGCAATAAGACTTTAAATCCCTAGGTTGATCCTAGTGGACGAATTGTAGTCTCATGAGGGTTTCCAGGGTGACACCCACAAATACCAATTCCAATGAATATACATGTAACACAAATACACCATTTCACATACCGGAATATCATCAGATTACACACAAGCTCATTTATACATAATTCACGCAACTCTGAAGCAAGTCACTCATGCAAGTTTCATCATTATATAGTCATTAAGAACATTATACTCACATAAAGTTAACCAGCAATTACAATTCAGAGTTAATGAAGCCATATAAATTTAAGTATAAACAGGCGAAATCTCAAGGTGTGTGTAATGTGTATGACTCGTTACACCCAAGATACCGGTGGACATCTACAGAACAGTCATTTTGGAATTATAGAAAAATAATGTAATGGATATATAGAAATATATATATATATATATATAAAATATAATATAATATTTAAAAGTAAAGTTATAATATATAAAATATATATATATATATAAAGCAGCGCCCCCTGAGACGTCAATCTCTTTCTCTGCCACTCCTCCGTTCACACTCTCTCTCACCTCAATTTTCTCGGCCAAATGAGCGCAGATCGGAGAATAGAAAATATCGTTGGGTTCCATTCTCTACCATCGTCAATTTAATCGGAGTGGATTTTTCATAGGAGCGTCGTAGACACCACTCCTGGGGTAAGGTAAACCTACTCTCTTTCTTTAATTTCTTCCTAATTTTTAGCTAAATCGATGATCGGGCACCACTATGTGGTCCTAGTCTCGATCGTCATCATTTTAATTGGAGAGGATGTTCAATTTGGGGGTCCTAGGCACCACTCCAAGGTTAAGATAAGATTTGGGAAATTAAGAAAATTGGTTATTTTTGGAGTTATTTGGAGTTTATGGACCTAGGAAATGTTAAAATAATATTGTATTTGGGGTTGATTTGATTGAACTAGGGTTATTGAATCAGGGTTCGGGTGAGCACCGTAGGCATCGTTTTGGGGTCCCTGTTGGTGTAGTTTCTGGAAACCAGGTAAGGGGAATAGATTAAACCAGTAATTTTGTGAATTTACCGATTAAAATGGAAAAATAATATGTGTAAGTATATGTTTATTATGCGAATTTTAGAAAAGCCAACCGTTTGAACTGTGATGTCTTTGAACCTAGGGTTATGATATTAGTTATTATTTGTGAAAATGGAATGATGAAAGTAATGGATTTTCTAGATAATTGTGGAGATAATTAAATTTGTATTTTTAGTTAGTGAATGATGAATGTGGATTGACTTATTTTTAGTAAATGTATAAATATGTGTATTATTCTAAATCATGTGGCATGAGTAAAAAGAATATGCTGTGATGAATTATGATACATATTTATGAGAGGTTGAAAATGCTGAAATGTGTTGAGAATATTTATTGTGTGTGATTGTTTAATCAGAGTTGAATATGAATGTTAAATTGCAAGTTATGGTTTGAGAACTTCGATGGATCGTGGTTCCATTGTATGCACAGTACTGTTGCGCTTGTTTTTTGCAAAGCTTAGTGCACCCACACGTCTCATGGAGAGTGTGGATATGAGATGGTCGATTGTGCTGTATAGGGTAGAGTTCCCCCTGAAGTCTGGACCAGTGTGGGAAAGCCAATCTGACTTATAGACTAAAGAGGTTATTTTTTATTTTTATTTAACTTTGGTGGGCCGACCAGGGTTAAGTCCAGCCTTTAGGCCGCACAACTCATCATGGGGGAAAACATGACAGTGTTTTATCCATCTGGCATTGAGTTCTAAATGCATAATTGTTAATTTAACCAATGATTATGACAACAGCAGACGTGAATAATATGAGAACAGTTTACGTGATGTGAAATGTGGAAGTGGATTTATGTGATGAGTTTATGTGATGCGAGATATGTATGAAGTGAAATACTGTGAAATATGAAAGTTGAGAACATGAAAATGAGAACTACAAAGAAAACAGAGCATAGAGTAATGTAATAAAGTATAAATGTATTGTATATTGTAGTATTACATATATCTAGGGCAAATATACTCTCTTCCTATAAGAACCTGAACCGTGATATATGGAATAAATTAATAAAGAGAAAGGTAAAATAGTAATTGAGTAGGCTTCGTCGACGAAGCCAGAGTTCATCGACGAATTCCAAGTGCTCATCGACGAGGAGAAGCCGAGAGGTTTCAGGAAATCGGGAATCTCAGGCTCGTCGATGAGGCCACCATTTCGTCGACGAATTGTTTACTTTGGCTTGTCGACGAAGACACCATTTCATCGACGAGGTCGGCCGAGTCAAAGGGTTATAAATATCCATTTCCTTTTCTTCCAAGCTAAGTAATTTAGAAATATCCCCTCTCTTTCTAGGAACTCAAAAGACACACACACACACACACACACACACACTCTCTCTCTCTCTCTCTCTCTCTCTCTCTCTCTCTCTCTCTCCCTCTCTCTCTTTCTCTTTAGATTTCTTCACCGTACATTGCTAGAATCATTGATTCGACGTTACCATGATGATCAGGGAAGGATTCTCTTCAAGATTTGTGGAACAGATCTTCATTCCAAGCATTTTTGGGTTTGGCTCAAAATCGAGGTAAGACTCGATTTTCATTTCTGTTCCAGTAGTTTGGTAGGGAATGGAATTGTGAGTATGTTCTGTACTATGATTTTTAGGTTTTGGGAACTTGGTTCGTGGTTTAGGAGCCGTAGAGTTCGGGATTGGATTTTCGGGAAAAGGTAAAGGGATTCTATTTATGTCGGTTATTTTTGAAATCGGACTCGGTAGAGCTGTGGTTCATAGTCCTGTGTGTGTTTTGGTTACTCATTTGGGGGGATCTAATGGGTAAAATTATGGGTTTTGCATATTACAGTTTTGGGAAAAAAAGGGCATTGGGTTGCATCTCTAGTTTTGTTGGAAAACCGTGAATATATTGTAATATATGTTGTGTTATGGAGATGGTCGTGCCTTGACTTGTTTTAAACTGTATTTTGAAAACCATGATTGTTGTGATTACCAAATGAGTGTGGATGGATGTGTTATATGACCATATAAGAACTGAGTTTCGAATTGTTCCAGGTTGTGAAAGAATGTCCGGCTCTATATCCGAGGGTGTGAAATATCACCTCCCATGTTTGGCAAGAGTGTCCGGCTCTATATCCAAAGGTGCGAACCTTACTGGCTGATCACCGAAGGGTGTGGATCCACCAGTTGTATCGGTACGATGCCATGGGAGCCTGGGGCTACACCATGTGCAGGGGGCACCATGTAATGTGGGCCAGCTTCGGGCCAAAGGGTGTGACGACACTGGGTTACTTGATCATGTGTGTGGCGTGTGATGCACTACACTGGAACTGTTTTTGTGAAAATACTAGAATTGCATTGAAATGTATATGTTTTTGTCATGACAACACTCATATGCCACACATCGATATAACCTGGATCTGCCTTACTAAGATGTGTCTCACCCCTACGGTACGTGCATATTTTTCTGGTCCTTTGAGTAATAGGAACTAGCGTCCTTATGTTGGGAGCATAGTGGTCGGTGTACTGTGGATAGCGCTTGTGTAAGTGCTAGGACCTTATCGGGTTGTCATTTTTGGGGTATGGTTGGCACCTGGGTTTATGTTTTGTTTTATGGAGCTTAGACTCCACCTGTATAGACTCTGGTATGGTACGATGTATATATAGAAGGAATATTTTTCGCTGCCTATTTGTCGTAATTGTGAATGTGTATAGGGTGCTTGGGAATCCCACGGGGTCGGACCCTCATTCATTTGGTATTGTATCACTAGTAATTTACATGATACAGGGACAAATTAGGTTGCTAACTCACCCTTGGGTCCCATTACTGGGTTCAGGGCGTGACAGTTTGGTATCAAAGAAAACCAATTTGTTAGGTCTTGTAGACTTGGTTAGGTATAACTATGTGTACATACCAGAGCATAGGATGTGAAAAATGGGTAGAGTAGGTCGAGGGTTGTTGTGTTGCTAGATAGGGATCGTTGGCGGTGTCCTGTATTTTTTTTGGAATGACGATTTTAGTAAAATCACGGTAAACTATTGATGACTTTCGTGTCGGTGTGACAAAACAAACTTGGACTTGTGAGGTAGTAGTTAACATGATTAGTTGTAGATAATTGTATTAGTTGCATTTGACGTAGGAGTACTAATAGATTCCTATCGCATTTTCAGAATGGAGCCCAAGGATAATAATTTGGAAAGTGGCTTCGAGGAGACGGCGAGTGATGAGTCCCCTTCTATACCTCGAGGATTGACGAGGCAGGTTCTGTGGGAGATTGGGTGTAGTGTCAGGAGACACAAACGCTCTCCTACTACTATAGGGTGTACCATTGAGAGGTTCACACGTATGCACCCTTCGACGTTTTCAGGAGGACCTGATCCGATGGTGGCCGAGGATTGGGTTGAGAAGACCGAGAGAATCGTGGAAGTCCTCCATTGCACAGATAAGCATATAGTTCTCTACGCTACCTTCCAACTGTTTGGGGAGGCGGGGCGTTGGTGGACTGCGATGAGTCTGCTGGAGAGGCAGAGAGACGGTGTTTCAGAGATAACTTGGAGCCATTTCAAGGAAGTGTTCTTTGAAAGATACTTCCCGGCCTTTACCCGTGATGCTAAGGAGGATGAGTTCTCTAGTCTGACATAGGAAAATATGACGGTGCAGGGGTATGCTGCTCGGTATATAGAGTTATCCCGTTTTGTGCTGTGCTTGATCTCAAATAAGTATGAGAAGACTCAGAGATTTGAGAAGGGCTTAAGGAAGGATATCCGCAGGCTAGTGGGTATGCTTCAGATCCGTGAATTCTCAGTTTTGGTGGATAAGGCTACGGTTATCAAGACCGGCATCCGAGAGGATGAGGTGGATCAGGAATCAAGGAAGAGGATAGTATCTTCTGGTTCTCAGTCGGGATCTCGTCAAGTATCATGGAAGAAGAAGAACAAGGGCTCAGGTTACCCTCAGAATACTGAGCATCCGAGTTCTCAAGCGAGTCAGACAGGTGATCGTTGTATCAGGTGCCACAGATGGCATAGCGGTGAGTACCATCCATTTGGGGGTAACTGCTACAACTGTGGCCAGTTAGGTCACATGACTCGGGATTGTCATGCACCAAAGAGGGGTACGCCTGCTTCGAGTTAGAATTGGGGAAGTAATCAGGTATCTCGGGGAACTTATCAAGCAAGCACAGCTCTGGCAAGGGTATATTCACTTACTCCAACGGATGCTGAACATTAGGGGAATATGGTGACAGGTACTTAGATGTTACTTTTAAATAGAGTCGTGGTTTTGTTTGATTTAGGTGCAACCCATTCCTTTATATATGGTAACTTTGTAAAACTGTGTGGGGTTGAGACCCGAGTCATGAATGAAGAAATGTCTGTGGTTATGCCATCTGGGAGTGTATCATTCTATAAGAGGATGTTAGAAGACTGCCCAGTGGTAATCCAGAGAAAGTTGCTACCGGCAAATCTTGTGATCTATGATATGTCGGGGTTTGATGTCATACTGGGAATGGATTGGTTATTCTCTAGTTATGCTGTGATTGATTGTCGTGGAAAGGTGGTAGTATTCAAACCTCCTGGGGAGTAGGAATACGAGTTTATGGGATCGTGTGTGCGTTCGACGCCGCAGGTCCTATTGGCTTTACAGGTGACTAGGTTACTCTTGGACGAATGTTAGGGGTACCTAGCTTGTGTGAAGGAACCACCACAGGATGAGTTGAGGCTCGAGGATATTCGAGTGGTTAGTGAATTCCTGGATTTGTTTCTGGAAGACTTACCCGGTTTACCTCTAGATCATGAGGTGGAGTTTGCGATAGAGTTGTTGCTTGGCAAGGCACCAATCTCTAAAACTCTGTACTAGATGGATCTAGCTGAACTTCAGGAGTTGAAAGAGCAGGTGCACGAATTACTGGACAAGGGCTTTATTCGACCTAGTGTTTTGCTTTGGGGAGCTTCAGTTTTTTTTGTGAAGAAGAAGGATTGGTCAATGCATATGTGCATTGATTACCGTGAGATCAACAAGGTGACTGTGAAGAATTGTTACCCGTTGCCTCATATCGATGATCTCTTTGACCAGCTGTAGGGGACGCAAGTCTTTTCAAAGATCAATCTACGGTCAAGGTATCATTAGGTGAGGGTTCGATCTAAAGATGTTGCGAAGACTACTTTCCGAACCAGATACGGCCACTATGAGTTCTTAGTCATGCCCTTTGGGTTGACAAATGCTCCGACAATGTTCATGGATCTAATGAATAGGGTTTTCCATGAGTATCTAGACCAGTTCATAGTGGTGTTCATCGATGACATTCTGGTGTATTTAAGGAGTTCGGAAGAGCATGAAAACCATCTGAGGTTGGTATTACAAATTTTGCGGGAAAGGAAGCTATATGCCAAGCTGAAGAAGTGTGAGTTCTAGTTGAATCAGGTCGCGTTTTTTGGCCATATGGTGTCTAAAGGCGGTATCTCAGTTGATCCTGGAAAGATTGAAGCTATAGTTAACTGGGTGAGACCGAAGAGTGTGCAGGAGGTTCAGAGTTTTCTAGGACTGGCAGGTTATTGTCGTCGGTTCGTGGAGGGATTCTCTAAGTTGTCTGAGCCTCTAACACGATTGACCAGGAAGGGGGTGAAGTTTGATTGGATAGAGGATTGCAAGCAGTGTTTTTAGGAGTTGAAGCATTGTCAGGTTATTGCTCCGGTTTTGACCATTCCTTCAGGAGATGGCGGGTTTGTGATCTATAGTGACGCGTCTCTAAAGGGTACAGTAATAGTGTATGTTTCACGGTAACTTAAGGATTATGAGAAGAATTACCCTACGCATGATCTGAAATTAGTTGCGGTAGTTTATGCTCTGAAAATATGGCGATACTACTTGTATGATGTGCAGTGCAAGATTTTCATTGACCACAAAAGCTTTAGATACTTTTTCATGCAGAAGGAGTTGAATATAAGGTAGATACGGTGGCTTAAGCTGATTAAAGACTACGATTGCACCATCAATTATCACCCGAGGAAAGCCACTACGGTGGTTGAGGCGTTGAATATGAAGTCAGAACATGTGGCGGTATCTACAGTAGTAGTTCAGCATCATATCAGGTGGGATCTAGAAAGCCTGGGTGTTAAGTTGGTGGCCGGAGATCATCAGACTTTCATTTCTAGCTTGACGATCTAGCCGACTTTGTTTGAGCGTATTAAAGCTGCGCAGGCTAGTGATGCTAAGTTAGTTGAGACTATGGAGAAGGTGCAGCAGGGGTTAGTTGCGGATTGTAACATCTCTGAAGGAGGTGTGTTGAGGTTTGGGACCAGGCTCTGCATTCTAGATGATGACGACATCTGAAGGACAATTCTGGAGGAAGCGCATTGTTCTTTGTATACGGTACATCCGGGTAGTACGAAAATGTATTGAGACTTGCGCAAAACCTTCTAGTGGGCTAGTATGAAGAGGCAGATTGCTCAGTTCGTGGAACAGTGTCTGACATGTCAGCCACGTGACAGCTAAACATTAGAGGCCGGCAGGGCCATTGTAGCCCTTAGCTATTCCAAAATGGAAATAAGAGCATATTTCCATGGATTTTGTGACCGGATTGCTGCCAGCGCTTCACGGATAGAATGTCATTTGGGTGATCGTGGACAGGTTGTCGAAATCTACTCACTTTCTACCGATGAAGGTTAGCTACCCTTTGAGTAGGCTAGTAGACTTGTATGTGCAAGAGATAGTTAGAATGCACGGGGTACCGTGTCCATTGTGTCTGATCAAGATTCGAGGTTTACCTCTCGTTTCTAGAAGAGCTTGTAGGAAGCATTGAGGATGAAGCTTACTTTTAGTACAACGTTCCACCCCTAGACTGATGGACAGTCACTTGGAGGATATGTTACGGGCTTGCGTGTTAAATTTTGGTGGTAGCTAGATACAGTTTCTACCACTAGTAAAGTTTGCCTATAACAATAGTTTCCAAGCTAGTATCGGGATGACACCGTTCGAGGCTCTGTATGGTCGGAGGTGTTGATTTCCTTTGTATTGGGATAAGGTTGGTGAACGTCAGGTGTTAGGACCTAAACTCGTGCAACAGGCGTATGAGAAGGTGGGTTTGATTTGGTATATGATTAAATCGACTCAAATTCGGAAGAAGAGTTACGTGGACGTTCGCCACCATGAGTTGGAGTTCGAGGTGGGGGGTAAGATATTCCTGAGAATTGCTTCGATGAAAGAGGTGATGAGATTTGGGAAGAAGAGCAAGTTGAGCCCGAAATATATCGGACCATTCAAGGTTCTTGAGCGAGTGGGTCCGGTAGCCTAAAGAATTGCATTACCCCCAGTACTCTCAAGGATTTATGATGTGTTCCACATATCCATGTTGAGGAGGTACGTGCCGAATCTATCACATGTTATTAGTTATGAGGACTTGGAAATTGAGGATACTTTAGCGTACAAGGAGGTACTTGTCCGGATTGTGGACCATAAAGTTCGGAAGCTACGTACCAAGGACATATCGTTGGTGAAGGTATTATGGCATAATTATGAGGTTAAGGAAGCTTCTTGGGAACTAGAAGCAGAGATACGACGAAAGTATCCACAGTTGTTATAAGTATAGGTGTATTACCCTACTTTGTATGAAATAGGTGGTTAGTCTCTGGGAGTGTGTGTTATTGCGAACTCCTGAGATGGTTTATGTATGTAACCATGGTTTTCCTCCTCCATAAGTGAGGGTATGTACATATTGTGATGGGGCGGCATTATAGTAGTCGCCGGTTCTTTTTAGAGTTGAGTGTGTGTTTGATTGTATGAATGAGTTCGTAAATGAGAGATTGCAAATTTTGAGGATGAAATTTTTGTAAGGAGGGGAGGTTGTAAGAACCTGAACCATGATATATGGAATATATTAATAAAGAGAAGGGTAAAATGGTAATTGAGCAGGCTTCGTCGACGAAGCCTGCTCAATTACCGTTTTACCCTTCTCTTTATTAATATATTCGACGAAGCCAGAGTTCGTTGACGAAGGCCCTTTACTACTCGGCGAAGAATTCCAAGTGCTCATCAACGAGGAGAAGCCGAGAGGTTTCGAGAAACTAGGAATCTCAGGCTCGTCGACGAGGCCACTGTTTCGTCGATGAACCGTCTACTTTGGCTCGTCGACGAAGACGCCATTTCGTCAACGAGGTCGACCGAGTCAAAGGGCTATAAATATCCATTTGCATTTCTTCCAAGCTAAGTAATTTAGAAATATCCTCTCTCTCTCTTTAGGAACTCAAAGGCCACACTCTTTCTCTAGATTTCTTCGCCATACGTTGTTGGAATCATCGATCCGAAGTTACCACGAGGATCAGGGAAGGATTCTCTTCAAGATTTGTGGAACAGATCTTCATTCCGAGCATTTTTGGGTTTTGGTTCAAAATCGAGGTAAGACTTGATTTTCATTTCTATTCCGGTAGTTTGGTAGGGAATGGAATTTTGAGTATGTTCTGTACTGTGGTTTATAGGTTTTGGGAACTCGGTTCATGGTTTAGGAGCCGTAGAGTTCGGGATTGGATTTTTAGGGAAAGGTAAGGGGATTCTGTTTACATCTATTATTTTCGAAATCAGACTCGGTAGAACTATAGTTCACGGTCTTGTGTGTGTTTTGGCTACTCATATGGGGGGATCTAACGGGTAAAATTATGGGTTTTGCATATTACAGTTTTGGGAAAAAGGGGGCATTGGGTTGCATCTCTGGTTTTATTGGAAAATCGTGAATATATGGTGATATATATTGTGTTATGGAAATGGTCGTGCCTTGACTTGTTTTAAACTGCATTCTGAAAACCATGATTGTTGTGATTACCAAATGAGTGTGGATGGATGTGTTATATGAGCATATAGGAACTGAGTTTCGAATTGTTCCAGGTTGTGAAAGAGTTTCTGACTCTATATCCGAGGGTGTGAAATATCACCTACCATGTTTGGCAAGAGTGTCTGACTTTATATCCGAGAGCGTGAGCCTTACCGACTAATCACCAAAGGGTGTAGCTCCACCAGTTGTACCGATACGATGCCATGGGAGTCTAGGGCTACGCCATGTGTCGAGGACGTCGTGTAATGCGGACCGGCTTTAGGCCGAAGGGTGTGACGACATCGGGTTACTTGATCATGTGTGTGTGCGTGTGATGCACTATACTGGAACTGTTTTTGTGAAAATATTGGAATTGAATTGAAATGTATATGTTTATGTCATGATAACATTCATATGCCACACACTGATATAACCTAGATCCGCCTTACTGAGATATGTCTCACCCCTACGGTACGTACATATTTTTCAGGTCCTACGAGTAACTAGAACTAGCGTCCTTGTGTTGGGAGCGTAGTGGTCGGTGTACTATGGATAACGCTTGTGTAAGTGCTAGGACCTTATCGAGTAGTCATTTTTGGGGTATGGTTGGCACCCGAGTGTATGTTTTATTTTATGGAGCCTAGACTTCTTTTGTATAGACTCTAGTATGGTATGATGTATGTATAGAAAGAATATTTTTCACTACCTATTGGTCGTAATTGTGAATGTGTATATGGTGCTTGGGAACCCCATGGGGTCGGACCTTCATTCATTTGGTATTGTATCACTGGTAATTTGCATGATACAGGGACATATTAGGTTACTAACTCACCCCTGGGTCCTATTACCGGGTTCGAGGCATGACACTACCCAAGGGCTTGCTGAGAAAGCTAGTGCCCTAACAGGTATCATATGTAATTGTAGGTTACATATCATATTAGAGTAGAGGGAAGCTACTTGTATAGGCGGGTAATCTTCCCTATCCTTGAAAACTTATGCCTGTAAACATTTGTGTGAATATTGTGAATATGAGATAAACTATTCACCTGAGGGCTTATTGAGTAAGAGTAGTGCCCTGATATGCTTCAGTTGTGGACGTAGGTTGCATAAGGTATCAGAGCAGAGGGGAGCTACTTATATGGGCGGGTAATCACCCTAATCCTTGGGAACTCTTGTTGGTAAAATATTCTGCATGTGTGTGAGTAGGGACAGAGAATGGTTTCATAATTTTGATACTTTTATAAATGATGATTGTATATTTGTACACAAACCTCATGTTAGCCACACACTAGTGTTAATCTATTCCGACTAACTGAGATGTGTCTCACTCGATATGGAATTTTAACTTTTTCAGGAGGATCACGTGATCGAGCTCGCCACACACTAGTGTTAATCTATTCCGACTAACTGAGATGTGTCTCACCCGATATGGAATTTTATCTTTTTTAGGAGGATCACGTGATCGAGCTCAGTGAGCTCAAGGCTTGGCGTAGCGTTTTTGAGAGAGAGAGAGAGAGAGAGAGAGAGAGAGAGAGAGAGAGGGTATAAACTTTGGTTACATTTTGAGTTGTATATTTTGGGGTTGTATTATATTTAAGTTTTTTGAGATATATATATATATATATATATATATATATATATATGTTTGTGAATATTGGATGTTGGAGAATACCTTTTGAGATTATAGATATGTAGAAACTTTGTTATATTATTAAGGAGTTGTTATTATTCCCGTTGCATAATTGATGTGAGAATATCAGATATAGGTAATGGAACACGTGGCACCTGGGTCCCACTTGGAAGGTTCAGGGCATCACAAGGTGGTATCCGAGATTTGTTTTAAATAACACTCCAGGCCCTAGTTTCGCGTTCAGAGCATTACATTTCTACACACTACTACTATTCATGTTGATGTGGCCACAGATAGACTGACATCCAGTGGCTGAGCTTCTATCCCACACAGTTTGATATACTCCCGAGAAACAAAAGAGTGAGTTGCCTCTGAATCAAACAAGACAACAGCTTTAATTGAAATCATGAAAATAATACCTGTTACCACATCTCCTACAGTCTCTGCATCCCCTAGTGTGAGAGAGTAGACCCACGCCTAAGCAATGTTCCTCTGCTAGTTGTCTCGAGATGCCTAGTTGTTTCCCCTAAATTTTCTAGGGGCGAGAGCATTACTCGGTGGCGTCCGACAATCTCGTGCCATGTGGCCAGGCCGACTGCATCGATAGCAAATAATCACCCTAACCCGACACTCCCCTAAATGTCTCTTATTACATCTAAGGCAAGTAGGGGGTGCTGGATTACCCTGAGGGACTCGGTGTCCCATTACTTGTCGTTGGCCCCCCTCGTTACTTCTCCACTTACCCTGACTAGTACTCCCCTGAAAATCAGGAGGCATGGGCCTCTTCCTCTTCCTCTAACTCAGTACCCCTATGCCTCTCTACCGACTTATCTCTACTACGGTGGCTTTATCCACCAATTTTGAAAAATCTCGCACCTGTTACACCGCCACCTGCTCATATATCTCCTATCTCAGGTCTCTCTCGAACCTCTACGCCTTTCTAGACTCATCTGGAATCATGTATGGGGCAAAACAAGACAGTTCCACAAATTTGGCGGCATATTGCTACACTATTAAGTGGCCCTAGGTCAGATTTAGGAACTCCTCCACTTTAGCATCCCTAATGGAGGCGGGAAACTACCGGTCGAAAAAGATCTCCTTAAAATGACCCCAAGTCAGTGCTATGGGTACTAGCCTCTACTCCTTTAGGAGCTTCACCACTGACCACCATCGCTCGGCCTCACCCGTCAACTTGAATGTAGCATAAAGAACTTTTTGCTCATCAGTACAACGTAGTACTATCAAGATCTTCTTAATCTCTTGTACCCAATTCTATGCAATAATTGGGTCGACACTTCCTGGAAAAGTCAAGGGATTCATCCAGGTGAACTGCTCTATGGTGCAACCCTGGTGAGCCGATGGGTAGCCTTGTTCCCCTAAGTTTCTTGGTATCTTCACCATGACTTGTTGGGAAGAATCACTGCCGCCCATGCTGGAAGGCCCCGCATGGTTACCGCCACTAGCATCTGCATTACTAGTTCCAAGGTCCATCTTGAAAATAGAACGAAATGATCTTAGAATCCTACTGTCTTAATAAGATCAGTGCATTTATCTAATGAAGAAACCATAAGATCTCCTCCTACAACCAATCAACCTAACATCCTTATTCCTAATTTAAGATTCCTTCTTACCCCTCAGAAACAAGAACCGACATTAGTTTACCATGACTTTCCTGAAATTGTCGTTTTAGGAAAATCACAGAAACCACCACGAAATTCTTGTCTCCAGGCTGCAAGAAAAAGTCATAAATTCCAATCTTATCCTTCGACAATGACTTACTAAAATCCTAGTCTTCCCATTTCCCACCCTCATCAAGATTTATTCCTATACTCTGGTATTGTTATCCATTGTCCACTAAAGTCTATAGAACCTAGCAACCTAGGCTCTAATATCAAATTGTGACGACCCAAAAATTCTACTACATAAATAAATATGTTCTGATACCACAATATCTATATCAACCTGAACCCAAAGTATGGTACCAAGGATACACCTATCCATAAATACATCATAGCAAAGCAGCAGAAAACATAATGTACCTGATCCTCATATACAATACTAGAGTAATAATGTCTCCAAATATATATATATATATATATATATATATATATATATATATATATATATACATATATCCCCAAACCATCCATAAAATATCCCAAGGTTTATAAAAAACATATCCCTATATTAAAACACTTACCCTGGCCTACAGTATCTAGGGCTCCTCTACCTTGGACTTCGCTCTGTTCGGCTGCCTGAATTTCCTTAACTGTTTAAGGTTATAGGATTGAGACACTTCTCAGTAAGAAGGAATAAATTATTGTCAGTGTGTGGCAACATGAGTTTTAATGTATCATAACACATTTATTTAAAAATTAATTTAAGTGAGAAATCATGAAAACTGTACTCATAACCATATATATATATACACACATTTGCAACCATATATTTTTCTAAAAAAAAATGCTCATGCTCATTAAGTTTCTCGGTGTACAAAACACAACATGTTTGTTAATGTAGAATCATCATGTCTGTAATGAGAAATCAACCTGAGTGGACATTCTTACATCACCATCATGTAATAACCCCACATGACCGAGTTGTGTGGCTTGAAGGTGGAACTTAATCATGGCTGGCCTACCAGGCTAAGTCAAATTGTATGCATTTGTAGTACGATTGGCCTACTGCAGCTTGGTCCGGACCCAAAGGCGGTCAACATCTCTCCGCAGGCCCAATCAACTTCCAATACCAACACTCTCCCCGAATAGTGTGGTTGCACTAACTCATTCACTAGCAACTGTACCGTGCTCTCATGTACATTACTGGTCCATCAGGGTTCTCATTTTCACATCTCAGTATAAAAACTGTCATTTCTATCATTTCATTTCTTGGTATAATACCGTCATCACATATCTCAGTATCAAAAATATCATGTATGTATTTTGGTATAAAACCGTCATCACATATTGTACTATAAAATCATATTTAATCATTTCACAATATCTGCCGTATTTTCAATATTTCTCATAAACCAGTATAAATCACATTTCATCATAAAATATTCTCACATGTTTATTGTATAGTAACAAAATCATTTCTCATGCCACACAAATTTTAAATAATATTTCATAATATAATAATTGCCCAGAAAAATATATGATAATCCAAAACCACTATTTTCATATGTCTGATAAGTCAAAAAATCATATACAATATTTTCATATTCTCATACTTTAAATTAATCAATTAATTTTTAAAATGCCTAACATAATTTATTCCCCTTATCTTATCGTAGGAGTGGTGCCTATGATGTCCCAACGACGAATCCACTTCGGTTAAAACGTTGGTGACTAAGATTGGAACCTAGGGATATTTTTCGTTCTTCAATCGGCACACGTTTCGCCGAAAAATTTAGGAGAGAGAGAAAGTTGGATGGAGGAGAGAGAGAGAGAGAGAGAGAGAGAGAGAGAGAGAGATGGCTTTCTGGGGGGGTCTCAGATTGAAATTTCACTCCTGAAGGATCCTTCAGGTTACTTTTATATATATATATATATATATATATACATAATTATTATATTATATTATATTATTTAATTAATATTAATTAATTAATTATTTTTCTTGGATCACTACAATTACGTACTGACGGTCTAGACAATATATATCAACAACAGTTCCTATCTGTCCACTGCTACAAAGATAGTCTCATACTAGCTCATTTGAATTGTAATCATCTTCATGAGCAACTCACCTATGTATACACTGACATGGTTGTTGAAGAATGAATCTCATTCCATCCACTTTGTTAAAAACAATAATCCTAGTCCATGACCAGATATTTAGATCTTTCCTTACTTAGATTTGAAAGAGGTTGCTTCTATTAGGAAAAGTGAGAAAAGATCTTTTGGACCTGATTCATTCAAGAAACTAAAAATGAGTAATGCTTTTGTGAATCCTTCATTTGCAAAATAATGCTACAAAGTCTGTCTCAAAGAAGTTGGAAAATTCTTCCGCATATGATGAAAGTGGAACTTCGTTGGGGGAAAAACTCCTATTTAGATTCCTGGACAAACTCAGCAATCGGTTTTATTTGTCCACCGCTAGCTATGAATTATACGACACTAAACAACTAACCGACCATGGTTTGTACACGGTCATTCCAAAATGTATGAACTTGAAAAGGTTTAAATTTAGAGAATCAATATTTTCAACCAATATTCACTATCAATGATAACTCTTTCATCTTTTTTGTCCACTATGTTAAGAAAAATCCCAGTCCATGGCCATATAGATCATTCTGCTCTGGAGTTTTAGAGATGGGTGTTGGTCCAACAGGGCTAGGTGTTTGGCCCGACTCATCAGTTAGATCAGTTTCCAGGTATTTTGCCAAGGCGAGGCCATTTTTATGTTTGCGTTTCGCTAATTGCACTTGATTGACCATTTTCGTTGCTACATTAGATTGACTTGATTGTGAATCACTCTTGATCGCCATTGTCCCTATCAACAAATGCATTATTAGTGACGATTTATGAGAATCATCAGTACTAGCTTATATAAGACTATTAGTGACGATCTTTCTCTTCAAGCATTCTACTTAAAAAAGAATCTGAACCTTAAACGTGTTATTTCTTTTTTGAGCATCAAATTCCATTTTAATGTGATAACCAGTTTCAAAAGATCTCACAACCTTTATTGCATTTAAAAAAATCAGTCCAATCATTGCAAAACTTCACCAGAGATACAAGACTAATACAAGAAACCACAAAAAAATCCAAACCATCCTGCACGTTGTGCACTGCAACATTCTCCAACATTTTTCAAGTCGTCCTGGAGTGTAAGACCAAAAAATAGACTACCCACGGCCTCCAAAATGTACCCTCTATCTCCCCACAAATTTTCATAACTTTTTGAATTAATTTGCTATTTTTCTTGAATTTTTCCTTTTTTTAATTCAAAAACTATTAGTGACGGTCGAGAAAATTTGTCACTAATAATAGACTATTAGTGACGGTTGTGCTAAACCATCACTAATATTATTGACTTTGACGGTTACATGAACCGTAACTAATACATGACTATTAGTGACGATTTACGATCCATCACTAATACTACAACTAATATGCTTGACTTTTACCCCAATCAAGGCTAATTTTTTAGTGATGATTTTATGACCCGTCACTAATACAAGTCTATTAGTGACGATTTTCCTAAACTGACACTAATAATAGACTAGTAGTGACGGTTTTGTAAATCGTGACTAATAATTTACTATTAGTGACAATTGAGAAATCGTGACTTATTCACTATTAGTGACGCCCTAAAACCGTCACTAATAGTATAGAAACCGTCGCTAATATTTTCTTGGGAAATTTTAGCGCCAAAAGTGACTTCTCGCAATAGTTTAGTGACGAAATTATTAGTGACGGTTTGGAAAGTGTCTTATTAAGACATTTACCTTCCTTACTATTACAAAAATTTAATAGGGCTTTCCTCATATTTGGAAAAAAAGACAGGAGTCTTCTTTATGTTTCAAAATTTTCATGAGCCTCCCTTAAGTTTCAACAAAAAGACAATAATCTTCCATAATATTTGAAAAAATACAAGTCTAAGGAAAGGATGTTAGTATACCAAAAATAAAATATCAAGGAAAGCCATGAGATTTTTGAGACCTCAAAAGATAACTACATCTTTTTGAAAATCCTCAATACAGATTTATAAGATTTTTGAAACTTCAAAAGAAGTTAGTGTGTTACACAAAGCTCAGGCAAGATTAGTATTTTTTATCCAAATTAACATCAATAGATCCAACATAGCATTTTATTTTTAAAAAATACTTTGAATGACAGAATTGCTTCTTCTTATTATTATTTAGTTAGTTCTTGTAAGACCCAAATTAAGATATGTATCTAGTATAATTTTAGAAAAAGGCTCAAAAAGTTTCATTGATTATTGATTTAATTTGAAACTTTTAATAATTTATTTTTAGAAAAAAATATATTGTCTCTATTATAATAATAAAAATAAAAAGATGATATAATTTATATTTTTACTCTTAACAACAAAGGAGAAGCACATGAGTGATGAGTGATGAGTGATGGGTTATGAGTGATGGGTTATCTCTGATGGTGCAACTCCAGCCCAAGCCTTCAATGAGAGTATTCAAGTAAAAGAGCTAAATCAAAACCTGTGAGCATTTAAGCAGAATTCTTGACATGCTGAAGCTTCTCTGTACCCTTCTGGCATACTGGCAATCAAATCTTTCCTCTGGAAGTTGTTTGAAGGCCTACAAGGCAAACGACAATACAGGATGGACGGTGGGTTGTGAGGGTTAATGCATAAAGACATGCTGAAACATGCTTTGAAGAGAATGATACATTAATAAATAAATATACACTAATCTCTTACTAAGCAACAGTATAGCTTTTTTATTAATAACCTTATACCGTATAAAAGATAATACATGCAAGCCACGGTTGATTGGCAGATTATACGAGACAATTACATGAATAGGGGCATGAATGGCTCTTATTCACAACACATCCATCTCCAACTGAAGTCCAAACTCCGCAATTCATGTCTCCGGTTAATTATGTGGACATTTTAAATTATAAGAAAGGCCATCAACTTAAACCATGTTAAACTCCTTTTTACCCCCAAAAACAGCAAAGTGTCAATAGTCGTGTAACTTAGCTGGAGATTTTACTGGCTTATTCGTGGCTGCTCGGTGTTGCATTCAAAACTGAATCCCGGAACGGAATGAGACTACAATGAACTCATGGACAGCCCATGGGATGAGTTTCTGCACCAAGAGATTTACAGCCTTGATCGCCGTGCGGATTTCACAAGATGGAAAGATGCACTTCTCTGAGCAGAAGCAGATGTTGTACCATTCAAGGAGACTGACGGCCTTGTAGTCATATCCCAACCTTCGACATTCTTGGGGACAGATACGTCAAAAAGAAGGTGATCAGGAACCATGGAGGAACTTATAGTTGGTGGGATAGGCACATAAATGCAACCACTCCCGTGTTCGTCTTGCGCAGACCCAACATCTTCAACCTCATGGTACTCCATTGCGCTAGGCAAGACGAAGTGATCACTCGACTCAAGGGCTAATCCATGTAAGCTCTCGCCAGACATCCCCCCTGCTTTTCTTATGTTGTAGTCTGGCCTAGGGAATTTTTCATGCGTCTCCTCTATGGCCATTCTATCGCCTTCAAGTCGTTGAAATCTTTGGGAATAAACTAGCACTGCCTTTCCAAGTAGCTCAGTCACAGCAGCTTTGTAGTCAGTTGGATGGAAGCGATAGTGACCTGTGGCAACATTGAATCATATGAAAAGGGAAATAAGGACAGAAATATTTGCACAACATGTGAAAAGGATCTATTGAAGCATGTAGAAATGGAAGAAAGTTGCACCACATGAGAATTTAGATATATTAGGAAATTGGGATATAGATAAGACTTTCAAATTACTTGGACAAGAAAAATGTTTGCCACAATGCTAATTGAAAAAACAAAAAGGTAAAGCTACTATATGTGCTATATTAACAATTTCTGCCTATCAGATTTATTTGATTTAATAATAAAGCAGGGCACAGTTCAGAAAACTTACTGGCCCAGATATGAATGCATGCACTCATGTGGTACCAAATGTGTTCTTTATGGAAGCTTGATGCATCACCCACAAAACCCAGTCCAGGTTTGACACAAATTGCAGAATCCAAGAACTAAAATAGTCTAAAGCAGCATACATCAAATGTAAAACCAACCCCGAATAGGTTTAGGAGCAGACCTACATGAGGAGAGTCTTCCCATTTCACTATTTTAACATCGCCCCCAAGCTCTTGCAAACGTTGAGCAAAATTGCAAATGGTTTGATAGGAAGCAAGATCATCATTTTCTGAGCATAAAATCAAATAGGGGGCTCCCATGCTCTGCAAAATAGTAATGGTGAATATGCAGAAAACAAAAGGAATGTACAACTTCATGTAGTGGTGGTTATGTATACTTACAACAGAAGAGTACAGGGTCTGCCAAAAGTCAGAACGCTGTGATTCAGACCAGTAGATAAAGAGAGCATCCAACCCAGACCTAATGCCATTTGCCGTCCAGGATAATAGTCTTGGTGGATGGGGCCTTTTAAGAACACTTGGGTGAAGAAAAAATCGAAAAGCCAAATCACTGTAAAAATCTATGGGGCTAGAATCGTAAATGTAGCCAGAAATACAGTCTCGAACCAGTTGGCAATCATCCTTCACAGAAGACAAACAATGAGGTCAAAAAGGAAGCAAATATAGAAGTTGTCAAATTCAAAACCAAATAACCTATTGAGAACTAACAAGAACTTAGACCACATTTTTCTGCCCAACATGCACATGCTCTAGCTTTAAATAAACCAAGACGGGAACTTTATGCATGCTATTTTTTTAATTATGTGTGGCATATTGACATCTTTTCAGACACTACATTAACTGGATAAGGCAAAATCACATGAAAAAACCACTCAATAGAGCTGAAAACCAATCTTTGAGAGACATAAAAGAAACAAACCATACCAGATCACGCTGCGTTTCACACTTCCCTTCAACAATCTGCAATGAAGGGAAAATTGCTAAAATAAAAAAAAATTCATCCACTGTCCCCCATACAATCTATAATACTTTATAAGCCATGATTTACTAAACAACACAGGAAATTTTTATTTTGAAGTTTTTACCTGAAGAACTTTGTACATGCAAGCTTTTGGACCACCAGAAAAAGGTGCAAAGACGACAGGGCGTGGCCTAATCTTTAGCTCCTGCATATCCAAGCAAATATAGTCAAAAGTGCATCCAAGTCATGCTATTTTTCATTTTCTAAGATTTGTTAGCCATACAAAGAGCACAGTGTCACAGGGTAGAAAAGTAAGGGGCTATCAAGGTGCAATGGCACAGGCAATAAAGATGGCATCTAATATGTAATTCTCAAGGGATTTACATTGTACTATGAATCTCAAATATGTGGATGTAGTGTCGCTCTTACAATGAATGATACTAGTAGATCTTTTATACATGTGCTTGTGAACATGTTATTAATGTCACGAGGTACCAATGCAAGGGGATATCAAGGGCTAGTGGGATAGGCCGGATCCAACTATGTAAATCTTTGAAGAACAACATAATTACATATTTGGAACCTCCCATCTTTCTTGCCTATGTCATTACCCTTTGACATCCCCTCAAACTGCTACCTTGTGACACGTAGCATGGAATTGTCAAGACTTTTTTTCCTTTTCCTCATGAAATCACTTACCATCCTTAACTAACGTCAAAATTATAGACCTCCCCAAGTGCTTTTAAAATAACATTGACCTCTCTTGGGGTCAACTGATTCTATCACTTACTTTCCCTCTCCTCTATTAACCATCAAATATAATGACAAAAAGGATGATGTAAAAATTACGATTGTTGACCTTATTAGTCACATCCCCTTTTGATTATGACAAATACTATGATATTTAATAGTTAATGAGTTTGTGTGCTGGACCAATCGGAGGTATCATATAGTGCACGCACATGGACTTGAAGAAGACAAAGACCATAGTTATAATTTAATTGTTGTAATTTTTATTCGGATCTGTAATATTTAATTAAGAAAAGGTTTGTAATAATCTGCATTTCATGCATGTAGGAACTACAAGCTCAAAGACCTTAGAACGACTCTAGGTCCCTACACATATCTTGAAAATCAAATGACTATAAAAAGACCTTAGGGAACACCCTTCAATCGACCAACATCGAATTTTTTCGGTGTCTTTAAAAGGATCTAGAAATGACCCTAGGACACTCACTCATGCACGTATATGAATGATTATTTGAAATGGGAGATTGATTGCATGAAACAGGACCGAAATGCACAAAATGTGCACCTTTTGGTCGACCAACCTGTGCAGTTCATTTTGCCCTCGGTCGAACGAACCCGGTCTGGGTCAACCAGTTGACCACATCCCGGTCGACTGAACTCTTGTAGTTCAAATGGCCCCGGTCGACCGAACCTCCTTTAAGTCAACATTTTGACTTCCTAATCAACCGAGAGAAAATTGTATACCACCAACCTGATTGACCAAATTTCCACGTGTGGGAACCCAACGGTCTGATCGACCGACCAGTATAGTTCAAAATGACCCTGGTCGACCGAACCTTGCAAATTTGAAAAATCGCCCTCGGACATACATGTTCGGTCGACCGAGACCTTAGTTCATTTTTAGCTTGGTCGACCGAATTTGTCCTAGTTGACCGGTGCTCTCGGGTTGGACTTACTTTCTTATCGCGGTTTAATTTTTTAAAACAAGGTTAATGGGGTTAAAATGTTTTAAAACAAATATAATAATACCCTACATGTCCTAACGGCTATAATTTTTCCTATCTCTATATATAGGGCTTCATTTGCAATAATTAGTAAGAGATTAGCCAAAATAATTAACAAAAATCTTCTCAATCTCAAAAACCTATTTTAGCCTATTCCACTCCAAATACTCACGTATATTCATTCCCTTGATACATCTTAGCATTGAGAGTATATTTTGTGTGCTAGTACTTATTAGGTATTGCTAATACTCTCATTGCCTTACTTGAATATTTGATATTGATTTTGGGGAGTTTGACATAGTTTATCCCACAGATTTAACTTGATAAATCTTGTGTGGGGATAAATTAAGCAAGCTTAGGATATTTACATCTTGTTGCAAGTGTCCAATTACTTGGTTTTTGTTTGTGCAAATATTTTTTCAAACAAGCAAATATTTTCAAACTAGTACTGTGCATATTACATTGAAGAAAACCCTTTTGAACTAGTTTGATTATCTGATTTGTATCTTTGGAATATTGATTTGCTATTAAAGTACTTTGCTTCGATTCCAAGATATTGCTTGTATTAAACACTCTTGAGCATCATACTGATTATATTATATTGAGTGTAGATTGCACATATACACCACTGAGCTTATAGTTCATACATGTTTGGTGTGAATTGATTATTAATTCCGCATATTAGGTACATATCTGCTTTACGTGAAAGCACAATTATTGTACCATTTGATTGAGTGAATATTGTTGTATTTTCAAGCATGGCCTGAGGGGGTGGTAATCTAACCCGATAAGGATTGTGTAGGTTGAGGTCAGTCCTGTGTTAATTGACCTGATTGTAAAGGTTGAGGTTAGCCTTATGCTAATTGACCTGATTGTTTAGGTGTTGCTCCACTCGTTAAGTGAGTCTATAATAGTAATTCTTGTGCTTGTTAGCCAAGGCGGGAACGTAGGCAATTTGGTCGAACCTTGATAACATTTCTGGGTGTTGTCTCCTTTACTGCTTTATTGTGCATGCTTGATTAAATTTCTATTGTAATTTAAATTCCATTGTATATTTGCATTGATTTATTTTACATGCACTAGATTGACCTTAGGCTTATGTAATATTGTTGATTAGTGGATTGACATAGGGGATAAAATTTTTTTAAATACGAATTCACCCCCCCTCTTGAGATTGCACCAAAGTTAACAATTGGTATCAGAGTCTCGTAACTTAGACTTAGATGTCATTTAGTAAAAGATCATGATGACTCGTGTTACTGCATCCCTTTCATGTGAGGGAAGATTGGTCACACACCCACCTGTATTCTGTGGTAATAACTATACTGTATGGAAATTCGAAATGACTGTGTATGTGAAAGCCTTGAATTGGAAATTTTGCAAAGTCATTGATCAGAGTGATTGTGTGCCTATGAAATCTATTGGGTGTACTGATGTTCCTAAATCCGAGTGTAAAATGAATGACCATGATAGGAACTTAGTACAGGTAAATTTTGATGCCATGAACACCTTACTGCATACTTTAAATTCTAATGTTTTATGTGAGGTTATGGCGTGTAGTAAGGCTAAGCAGATTTGAGATGAACTTGAGAGGAGATATGGAGCGTCAATGCAAAAGGAAGTTATCTCTCCGTGCGACTCAAGCTCCGCTAATCTTGAGGAAGGTAACTAGTGTTTTGTTGCTTCAACTAATGATGAGGTTATCTTTATTCCCTTTGCTTTTCTAGACAAATCTGAAAATGATTCATACGCTAAATTGAATGATATGTCTGATTGTGAATCATATGATAGTAGTGATAGTGAGAGCATGCCTACTTATGAAGAACTGCAAGTTGAATATATTAGAACTCATAAGTCTCTTGTTAAAACACTTGAACGCTACAATGTTTTGCAAAACAAGAATGAGGCATCATTGAAAGAACTTGAATCACAAATTCTTGTTAATAAAGAAAAGGATTTGAAAATCACGAATTTGGAAAACAAGAATGTTGTGCTACAAAAAGAGCTTAAAGACGTAAGATCCCAACTTACAATTGAAAATGAAAAGGATCTTCATATCTTTGATCTTGAAAATAAAGCAAACAATATGTCTAAAGAACTTATGAAACTCCAGAATGTTTGCAAAGAATTGAAAAACTCAAAAATTCAAGATCTAGAGAAGAAAATAGAAGACCAGTCTAAGATCATCCATACATTAACTAGAGGTAAAGAAAATTTTGACAAACTATTAGGTTCGCAAAGGATGACCTTAGACAAAGAAGGTATAGGTTTTAATGGAATTGGAAATAAGAAAATAAAGAACCTATACATGGGATACTTTGTAAAAGAATCAAAACACTATGCTAGTATCTCCTCCAGTTCATACATTTACACTACATGTGTCTTATGTAAAAAGAAGGGGCACGTAAAATTTGATTGCCCGTTTAAAAGAAAAGGTGTGAAACCCAAACGAGTATGGAAAGTCAAAGAATCATCGACTCCTAACCCATCGAGAATAAAAGGTAAAAAAATGATATAGGTTGGTAAGAAAGAAAACTCCTTGAAATTCAAGGAAGAATTTGCTCAAACAGGAATTACATGATCACATAATTCTTCCTTAGAAGTTAAGATAAGCTATAGGGGGTAGCGTCTTCTAAAGGCTTAGGAAATGGTTCAGGGCTAAAAATGTAAAATCTTAGTATATGTCCACTATTTAAAATTTTACATACTAAGTATTTTGAAAAATCAAGTCAATACGAAAATTCAAGAAAAATAACCAATCTGAACTTAATGCATATATTCATTGGTTAAAATATGAAATCAGTGGTTGCTTGAATAAAAATCCACTTCCAAATAGACATGACATGTTTGCCTTATTTTAAATTTCAAATTACTTAACTCACGCTTAAATATGAATATCTAACGTCAAGCATACTTTGTCCATTGCACAATTTTGAGTTTTAGGAAATGAAGTTAAAAATCTTGTCCTAAACTCATTTTGAAAGCCTAAAATGCCTAATAAAATGTTTAGTCATCATTCTAGGCTTAAAGCACTATTGATCATAAATTTCAAATAATTCTTGTGCTTCTTAAAAGACATTTCTTTCTTGATCAAAACTAGAGGCATCCATGAGGGGATTCAAGTTTCACTGTCAAATCAAAAATTCCCTTTGAGCTTAATTTATAAATCCTCTAATTTTGGTTTATATCCTCCATAGGAAATCTTTACCTTACCATGATCACATCAGGTAAAGATCCATCCTCTCATTAGTTCGTATCCTTGCTCCAAAATTGTGATCATATCTAAAAGATACATTCCAATCACCAAAAAGCAATGTTCCAAAATTCATACTCTTCTAGTTGCTCTTTATCTAAATTATTTAGACATATCCTCTTCCATGCAAATATCTTGAATCATGTCCATTCATAATAAATACTCTTTGAACATAACATAAATTTTAATTTATCAAGAGTATTAATTCAAAACTTCTTTTATAAGCTCTCAAGCATTAAATAAAATCCATTAGAGCTTCATCCTCATGAATTAAGTTGAATGGATGTGTTGGCAAGTGTGGCTGCCTCTCTCAAAAGTCATTCCAACTTAGGGCCTCTCACGTATTGTAAATCATAAGAAAAGAGGCAAATATAGGCTTAGAACTGTGCAAGAAATATTTATTGTAACTCTTTGGTCCTCTAAGCCTATTCATCCAAAGCCAAACATATATCATTAAAAATCTTAATACACTTGGCTAAAGAACCTGAAAAATAAGAAAAGACATAAATTGAATAAGTGCATAACTCAGGGGGAGCATATATTCTTTCATGATTATATACATTAAAATGCTCTATATTCTTATTTATGCTTATATGTTTGTATGCTTTTATGAGAACAACTCTGCACTAATCCCATAACTATCCATTGTTAGCTATTGCTTATATCATCTATTGGATAGTTCATTTCTTTTATGAGTTGTTGATTGAACTACTGGAAAGCATGCTTGTGTTGAAAGCCTCCTGCATGACGGATGTAGTGATATAATTTGCATGCTAGTTGTGGATATTAGGTTGTTGCTTGCTTTATATGACTTATCTGTTGAAAACAACCCACTATCAGGTATTGATTTTTATGGGAAATTGTCCTACATACAAACGGCATGCTGCCGAAATTTCGCCAGGATTTTCCCCTATAAAACCATGTGATAAAGATGATTATGATAAAATTAACGTTAAAATATTTTTGAAAGGATGAGTGAAAATCAATTAAGCAAATTAAACTTCATCCTAGCATAATCATCAAATATTTAGAAAGACTAAGATTCATCCCTAGAAATAGAGCATAAAGAACTCATTTGAATCATGCTTTGAATTTGAAAAATTGAGATTCTTTTGATATCCTTGAACATTATATCCTGCACTTAAAGTTCGATGATTTGATATGAAATGTTCTTGGGTCATGAATTGCATAGAATGCCTTAATATCTATTTCCAATACAATCATTGTCTATAGGAATGACTATGCTAATGAGAGATAAATATAGTTAATAAATATCCAGTATAGTTGTTGAAAAATGGTTTGTGTGCTCACTTATACTTTGACATATTCAATGAAATGAATCCCTTGCAAAGTATAAGTAATTTATAGTATCTAGGCAATAATTCAAATTGATAGGGGGTGCTTCTAAAATTAAAATGCCTATCATATTAAGCTCACAAACTTTTTAGCTTAGATATGGTGTTGAATCAAATGTGACATGTGCTTAACTGAAATGATGTTGGTGAAAATCTTACGTTGATATATATTTCTTTGCCACATGTTGTTTGTGTTTGCCATATGATCTTGCATGTGATTGTTAAATCTTTAGGATCATTATGGCTGCGTTTTTCAAGTCATGCCTAATTTTGTACTTAATGAAATACTAGAAAAGTAGTGCTTGCATTATCTTTAAAGCTTCTTTTTCAGCAAGCACACCCCCAACACTATTTTGCAAACATTAAAAAGAGGATATATATATATATATTGTAATACTTTATGGCAAGATCAAATTTCAAAACAAACTCTTTTTCCTCTTGCCTCATTATTATTATTTACATATATGGTTTTCAAAATTGCATAACTGGTTCTATAACTTCATAAGAAAATGCATGCGAACTGGTTAGACTGTATTTATGCTCAAACTTCCTTTTTGGTATCATATGTCACGTGCTTTTAATTCAAATCTTTCACGGGTCTTATGATATGTGTCAATTGAAATGTTTTGTGCATATCTATGGTCGAACTCTGTTTTTCATGCCATTTAAATGACCAGTTGTGTTGTTTGTGTACTAAATTGTTGAAGTTATCTTTGTCATTCATTTTGCATTATATGACTATTCAATTTCTTGAATGCCTAAAGGTTATACTTCTATTTCATGATTTGAAAATATTTTGCTCCATCAGGTCACTTGCATATAGAATTTTTTTGGAAAATGTTCTATTTTCAAATGGCATGCTGCCGAATTTTCTAAAAAACTTTTCCCAAACACTTCGTGTATTCAAATGATTATTTGCCTATATACTTTAATTTCTAATCTAGGCCCTTTTTGCTGTTGCCAAAAGGGGGAGAAGTAGGGCAAGTACTTGTCATCATCAAAAAGAGAGATATTGTTGACCTTATTGGTCATATGTCGTTTTGATTATGACAAATATTATGATATTTAATGGTTAATGAGTTTGTGTGCAGGACCAATTGGAGGTATCATATGGTGCACGCACATGGACTTGAAAAAGACAAAGACCCTAGTTATAATTTAATTGTTGTAATTTCTATTCAGATTTGTAATATTTAATTAAAAAAGGGTCTGTAATAATCTACATTTCATGCATGTAGAAACTACAAGCTCAAAGACCTTAGAACGACTCTAGGTCCTTACACATCTCTTGAAAATCAAATGACCATAGAAAGACCTTAGGGAACACCCTTCGGTCGACCGACACCGAATTTTTTTGGTGCCTTTAAAAAGACCTAAAAATGACTCTAGGACACTCACTCATGCACGTATATGAATGATTATTTGAAACAGGTGATTGATTGCATAAAACAGAACCGAAATGCACAAAATGTGCACCTTTCGGTCGATCGACCTGTGCAGTTCATTTTGCCCCCGGTCGTCCGAACCCGGTTTGGGTCAACCGATTGACCACATCCTGGTCGACCGAACTCTTGTAGTTCAAATGGCCCTGGTCGATCGAACCTCCCTGAAGTCAACATTTTGACTTCCTGGTCGACCGAGAGAAAATTGTATACCACCAACCTGGTCGACCGAGTTCCCACGTGTGGGAACCCAATGGTCTGGTCGACCGACCAGCATAGTTCAAAATGATCCTGGTTGACCGAACGTCACAAATTTGAAAAATTGCCCTCGGACATACATGTCTAGTTGACCGAGACCTTAGTTCATTTTTAGCTCGATCGACCAAACCCCAAGAACTTGGGTCAACCAAACTTGTCCCGGTCGACCAGTGCTCTCGGGTTGGACTTACTTTTTTACCATGATTTAATTTTTTTAAAACAAGGTTAATGAGGTTAAAATGTTTTAAAACAAATATAATAATACCCTACATGTCCTAACGACTATAATTTTTCCTATCTCTATATATAGAGCTTCATTTGCAATAATTAGTAAGAGATTAGCCAAAATAATTAGCAAAAATCCACTCAATCTCAAAAACCTATTTTAGCCTATTCCACTCCAAATACTCACGTATATTTATTCCCTTGATACATCTTAGCATTGTAAGTATATTTTGTGTGCTAGTACTTATTAAGTATTGCTAATACTCTCATTGCCTTACTTGAATATTTGATATTGATTTTGGGGAGTTTGGCATAGTTTATACCACAAATTTAACTTGATAAATCTTGTGTGGAGATAAACTAAGTAAGCTTAGGATATTTACATCTTGTTGCAAGTGTCCAATAACTTGATTTTTGTTTGTGCAAATATTTTTTCAAACAAGCAAATATTTTCAAACTAGTACTGTGCATATTACATTGAAGAAAACCCTTTTGAATTAGTTTGATTATCTAATTCGTATTTTTGGAATATTGATTTGCTATTGAAGTACTTTACTTAGATTCCAAGATATTACTTGTATTGAACGAGCATTATACTGATTATATTATATTGAGTGTAGTTTGCACATATACACCACTGAACTTATAGTTCATACATGTTTGGTGTGAATTGATTATTAGTTGCGCATATTGGGTACATATCTGCTTTACATGAAAGCACAATCACTGTACCATTTGAATAAGTGAATATTATTGTATTTCCAGGCGTGGCCTGAGGGAGCGGTATTCCAACCCGGTAAGGATTGTGTAGGTTGAGGTCAGTCTTGTGTTAATTGACCTGATTGTAAAGGTTAAGGTCAGCCCTGTATTAATTGATCTAATTGTAAAGATTGAGGTCAGCCCTGTGCCAATTGATCTGATTGTTTAGGTGCCGCTCCACCCGTTAAGTGAGCCTATAGTGGTAATTCTTGTGTTTGTTAGCCAAGGCGGGGACGTAGGCAATTTGGCCGAACCTCAATAACATTTTTGGGTGTCGTCTCCTTTATTGCTTTATTGTGCATGCTTGATTAAATTTTTATTACAATTTAAATTCCATTGTATATTTGCATTGATTTATTTTACATGCACTAAATTGACCTTAGGCTTGTGTAATACTATTGATTAGTGGATTGACTTAGGGAATAAAATTTTTTTAAATACCACCTCTTGGGATTGCACCAAAGTTAACAACGATGAAGAAAGAAATTTTTGATCCCAATTTCAATTTAAAATAATCAATTTTTTCCTAATTTGTTTAAAATTATACTAACTTTAGAAAAGGAAAATAAATCAGGTTAGACTATCTTTTTGAACTGCAACATTGTTAATATCATGACTTTCTGTGAAGCTATGTGATAAAACCCACGAACAAGAAGGAAGGTTCATGTTAGAGTAGTAGGAGATGTTTCTAAATTATCTGAAAATCCTAGAGAAGTGCAACTTTCCTTCCTTTTTTATTTTTTCTCATTTTTTTTTGGGCAAGTGAAAACAGGAAGCAGAAATGACATCTTTTTAAACTCAGTTATTATTGATTTTTTTTTTTTTTCATTTTAAAGGCTACTATCTAATTTTCTTGATGTTCTAATATAGGCCAGTCCTGCACCAGACAATAGCCACAAGAGTAATCATGTTGAAGATCAATTGAGCAAGCATAATATAAAAGTATAAAACAATTCTGTATGAAGAACTGAATTAGCTCTAACCTTAACAAGCTCACCGAGAAGATCAAATGCTAATGATGTGGCCTGTGCAGGAACAAACCTGCAAGAATTATAGATTTTAAAACTTGTTTACTAAGCACAAATATTGATACATCACATAATCTTTCATGAAACGAGAAATTGAGAAATTGAGCTCCATATGTCTACTCGTTCACCCATGCCAATCACATGCATGCATGCTAGACTGGAACAGATATTGATAACAAAAAATTCATGTTTTCTGTTCTGTGTCATATTTTCAAAGGCAATTCTCTCAAACTGGGCACAACTTCTGTAAAGGTCCAATATGCATTTCATATTGATCCCAAATAAGAGTAAGCAATGTGAATTTGAAAAGTTGTACCCATTTGAAATGCTATTGGTATCTTAGTTTATTTGTAGCGCTTATTGAGGACCAACATGAAATGCACAGAGGGAACTTCTGCCTTCACTTTTCACAAAGACACCTCTCTCATGCACCCAGCATCATGAACAAATTGTATCTTTCCACAAAATAGCTACATCTCCCATACTTATTTCAGCCATTTTCCATTCCTCTAGATATGTCCTTCTGGAGAGTTTGTCGGATAAATGAACTTCCCAGATCTTCAAAAAACCAGCTTAATTAATGACTTAGCAAGTTGCTTTAATAACTAAAACTTGAAACAAGGAATAGCAGATTGAACCATAACAGCTCTAAACACACACACACACACACAGAAGAAGTAAATTGTGGAAATATTGATTGATCTTGCAGCATATCAATAAAACATCATGCTCGACAACATATATAAAACTGAGAAACCCCAATTCTCAGAAAGACAATTCTGCAAACTCAATAAGATCCCAAAGGGTAATTTTTTCTAATTAAAAAAGGAACAAAAACCCTTAGCCGATAGTCTGACACAGTAGATATGAATCGAGAGATCGAGAGAGAAAAAAGAGAAAAGACCCAATTGGGGCGGATTGAGCTTACATGTTAAGACATCCGGAATGGCAAACGAGGGAATCCCAACCAATGGAGGAGTAGAGTCGGACATAGTTCTTCAAAAGCCTTTCCTCACTGCACATCCATGCGAACACCACCACTATTCCTCTGGAATTCCCCCCTTCCGATCTGCCCCAGTAGTACCTTCCCCCGAGTCCCAACATCTCCGCACGACCCAAATCGAGATCGAGTATTCAATAATCGCTTTCCCACTCTTCGAAGCTGAGAGAGAAAACGCTCCAACTTTCCCGAGAAAATCAGATGGAAGAGGTTCGTGAAACCGAGGAAATTGGTCCCAGCAGAAGACGCGTAGAAGGGCTGCGCAAGTCAGCTTCCCTGTCTTGTCTGGACGTAGAATTCCCAATTCGCTTAATCTTCTGTAAATAATCTTTAAAATCAGAAATGAGATATTTATTGCGCAATTGCAGTGGGGTTCCATCCTCGATGGGCCGGGACGTTTAGGTGCTGTGGGAGTACCACCTTGTCCTCCCATCAGGCCTACCCCATCATAAATTAGGGGTTTGGCAAAATGATTTCTAATTGGAGTCCGATCGAATTATAAACGGATAAGATTATAAACAAGTCGGTATTAAATGAATCATAATCATATAAATTCTAATGAGTTATTCGTTTGAAAAATAATTATATATTTTAAATTTTATTTTTTAAAAATACTCCTTATTATATTTATTAAATCTTAAAAAAAATATAAAATGTAAAAAAAAAAAAAGAAGTAATGGATGGACTACTAAAAAAGTAGAGAGAGAGAGAGAGAGAGAGAGAGAGAAAGAGAGAGAGAGATTTGAGATTTGAGAGGTAGGGGGTTGTAATGGCTCGAAAAATAATAGTATTTTAATAATAAAGAGGGAGGAAAATGAAAACAGAAACAAAATGAGGCAGTAGATTTCGTTGATGAAAGCGACATCGCACTTTTGGAAAAGACTCCAATAAATTTATTAGGGCCTCGTTGACGAGGGCAAACTTCGTCGACGAGAAAATACCGAAAGTAGAATTTGAGCTACTCTGAATTTCGTCGACGAAGGGTAAGGTTCGTTGACGAAATTACTTAAGAACTCGTCGATGAGATGGTGTGGCTCGTCGACGAATTTCGCAATATAAATAGCTCTAAATTGATTTTTAATCGCAAAATTTTAGCCGAAACACTCACTCTCTCTCTCTCTCTCTCTCTCTCTCTCTCTCTCTCTCTCTCTCTCTCTACGGCTCCTCCTCCTCCTTTCTTCGATTTCGGCCCCGTCAGTCGCCAAATCGACGATCTGAGGCCACCACGACGCTCCTGGCGGAATTCTTTTTAAGTCTGTCGGAGCGGATCGTTGGTGAAACGAAGTTGGAATTCATTCCAAATCTAGGGTAAGACCTTTTATTCAGAATTTGACTTTTAGAAAGTTGTAGGAAATGCTATAGACGTAAAAATAGTGACGTTTTGTTCTGAGATTTATGATTTTCAGGGTGTTGAGTGGAGAACCCTGCAGGTGTTAGACCAGTACACTATAAGGGCTTTCCAGTAGTCAGGTAAGAGAAATATGCTATGCTAGGTTATTTGAATATGATTTCAGTATAAAATTATAAATGTTTTACCAGAATATTATTCACAACAGAGACTTATACAGTTTATCATGCATGATTAATATGTTTTAAAATTATTGTGTGGTTTGAGAATATAGATATAGTATAGAAGCATGCTTTACAGTATTTTTCAGAAATGTATTTTATAGAATATACAGATAGTGAATGTATTTTACAGCAATTACAAAAATACCATGATTATACAGTTTTACAGTGCCATGACATATAGTTTTACAGTTCATTACAGAAACACAGTGATATAGATACATTTTTCTACAGCGTCATGGTTTATACAGTTATCACAGAATCATGGTAAAATAGATAATTGTATATATAGAGATGTATTATATAGTATCAGACCCGATTGGACTATACAGTTTACAAAGCACGGCACCATAGCTACATATAATTTATAGAATGCAACCACCTATTCAAATAATTCGTGATATAAAGGTCGATCGCATAGAACCCACGAGTGGACAGGCTCCCCATCAGATATGGGTTGAGGAGGGCTGATCAGACTTGGAGTATAGTGATTTATTCCTGGTTTGCCAGCCAGGGTATATCCCGCCTACGGACCGCACAACCCTGTCATGAGGGGTTAAATCATGACACACAGTTATCCACAAGGAAGTTTACAGTTATTATTATAATTATACAATTTTATAGAAATATAAAGTATATATATGTATAATAACAATATTTTGAGTAGAAACCTAAAGTACAGAAATGTTAAACAACATGTAAAGGATAAAGATTTATATTACTAGTATTGTATTTTACAGATTCAGTGATAGATTTTCATAGTATTGTAACTCATTTGTCACACACTAATAATAGCATATTTCGTCTTACTGAGCGTTGGCTCATCCCAATTAATTTAACATTTTTCAAGTGACCCGGGTAGGCGAGCAGACCAGACTCGCAGATAGAGGGACTGCTGTATTGCCCTGTCAGTAGATAGTGAGTATATTTTTGGGGTATTTTTGTATAACCCCAGCCCAGTTGAGGGTATCTTGGGGAACAGTTGTGCATGTATATTCTGAGAAACAATTTAGCACTTTGGTATTGTATATAACTATATGTGGTTATGTTTATTTGATTTCTACTTCTCGCTGCTTAGGTTGATGGTTAGGTTTAATACAGTATGATTTCAAAGCATTTTAAATATTATAGTGTAAAAAAAAAAAAACCCCATTTAAATAGCAGGTCGTTACAGGGGGAGACTAAGGTGAGGTGAGATCGTGAGAGGGACTGAGCCACTAAAGGAGACGAGAGTGAGAGCACTGAGAAGGAGTGAGAGGGAGATGGATGTTAGGGTGTGGCTCATAATGGATTAGGCAGCCGTACCAACCTAGCCGTGTTCATTGACGTTGGAGATCGGAGGCCATCAACCCTACCGACCTTGCTGAAATTTCAGCTGCCTCTGCTTGACTTTTACCCGCCATCCATATGTGTGTGTGTGTGTGTGTGTGTAATCGATGTGGCAAGATGTGAGTTGCAGAGGATTGTGTGTGGGTGAGAGCAATGTGTACTCTGTTGAGAGAGAGAGAGAGAAAGAGAGAAAGAGAGAGAGAGAGAGACTTCAGTTGAGGGCAGTAGCCTCCTCCTCCTTGTATTATTCTTTCAGTTATAGTGATTTGGTGTGTGCTTCGTGGACGTAGGTTAATTCAGTCAAACCATGTAAATCCGGTGTTCCATTTCTTTTGTTTATTTTTGCTCATGTGTGATTGTTGCTCTTAGATCCACCCCAACAAATGGTATCAAAGCGAGGTTGGAACAAAACTGCCAGATTGGAGCAAAATTGATGGATTAGAGCCTCTGTCTAGTTGCTCAAAACTCAGTTTTGAGGCCACCAACATGTTCCTTTAGTTGAGACAAAGCCAATAGTGGTAATTGTAGCTTGAACATAGCTCAAACGAAGCCACGCGCCTACACGCATTGCCAACGGAAAGACGATGTCGCCATAAGCCCCGACACGGCTTCACGTGCACACCAGCAATTAGCAAGTGCCCTCACACGCTCCCATGCGCCAAAGTTCTCCCGACAAGGCTGAAGGTTGAAGACTTCTGATGTTAGCGTACCACATCAGCGCACCATCAACGCCACGTAAGCGTACATGTCAAAGTCACGTCAGCATCCAGCAAGCCGCCTCGTTAGCCAGGACCAACGACACATGACTTGCCACGTCAGCAGCCGAGGCCCCAATGTCGTGTTAATAAGTGGGCCCCATAGTGCCACATCAGCAGACGATGTTATTAACGACGTCAATAATGCTGTTAGAATATTCCGTTAAAGTTGACCGAGGTTTGACTAGGTTTGACCAGAACTTTGACTGGGCTTTTCAGAACCATTTCAGATCCATTTTTCAAACGGTTTAAACCATTTCTAGGGTTTTCGACCGTCTCGGATCCAACCGTGTTGTTTGTTTTGTGAGATTCAAAGCAAAACGGTAGGTGTTGGCATTTCAAAATTTGAGGTGGAGAAGTTTGATGGGCAGAACAACTTCAGCTTACCACAAAGCACACTGAAGGATATTTTGGTTCAATAAGGTTTGATCAAGTCGTTGATCGAGATGAAGCCAGAGACTATGGCTGCCAATGTTTGGACTGATTTGGAGAAGAATACGATTAGCACAATCCAATTGTGTCTAGAAAATGAAGTCAAATATTCTGTGTTAGACGAAACTTCATCGATGGAGCTCTGGAAGAAATTGGAACAGAGGTATATGTCAAAGTCCCTTACTAATAAGTTGTTTCTGAAGAAGAATCTTTATCAACTTCGAATGAATGAGGGAAGTAGTCTTTTTTATCATACAAATGATTTTCATAAGATTTTGACCCAGTTATTGAGCCTCCATGTAAAAATTGTTGAAGAGGATAAGGGGCTTATACTTTTGTCATCTCTGCTAGCTTCATTTGATGGTCTGGTATCTACATTGCTCATGGGAAAGGATACCTTGAAGTTAAATGATGTGATGACATCACTTCAAGATTCTAAGACGCTAAAAAAGTCGATTGTGACTTCTCATGAGCAGGCTTTGGTGGCTAATAGTGAGAGATAAGGAAGAAGCAAAGATCGAAATCTTGGAGGTAAACAATGGCGTTCAAAATCAAAGGATGAGACACGAGTGAGGTTGTATGCTATTGGTGTGATAAAAGGGGCCACTTCAAAAGGGACTGTGAAGATCAAAAACGGTATGAAGAAAAAAAGAAGACACGGGATGGTGTTAATGTATCGAAGCATGCCACATGACATGATAATGATAAGGCCCTCGTAACGGCAAGCAGTCGACAAATCAATCGAAATAATGTGTAGTGTCGATAGTGCAAGAAGTACGGTCATATGAAGAGGGATTGTCGAAAATTAATGGGAAAGAACATGAATGCTTGCAGCAGTCCAAACGATGATGGATGGGTTTTGGACTTTGAGAGTTCAGTTCATGTTTGTTTTAAGAAAGTTTTTTTCCATTCTTTCAAAGAAGTTCGTAGTACGGTATCACCTGGTGATGGGTCTTCATGCGATGTCAAAGCGATTGGATATGCGAAGCTGAAGATGCTTGTTGGAGCAGTCTGTATTTTGGATGGCGTAAACTTTGTTCCAAAGATACGAAGAAATTTGATCTCCGTTAGTTGGTTGGATTCTAAGGGTTGTCAAATCTCTATCGCGTGTGGGGCTATGGACTTGACATGACTCAATGGTTTTTATTGAGAAGGAGTCTCGTGGGCTGTATCAGTTGATGGGAATCACAATGGTTGATGGTTTGACCTCGGATGATGACAGCTGCACGTCGTCAAGAACGGATAGACAAGTTCGATTTTCCGATCAAGAAGGCGGTGCTCTTTGCATGGTTTAGACTTTTGAATCAAGTTATGAAGATTTGCCTCGATTGAGTTCATATCAAGGTGGGGCTATGGACTTGGGAGTTGATACTCACCGAGGTGGAGATTGTTAGGGTGTGGCTCATAATGGAGTAGGTAGCCACACCAACCCAGCCACGTTCATTAACGTTGGAGACTGGCGGCCACCAACCCTGACAACCATGCTGAAATTTTAGCCACCTCTGCTTGACTTTTACCCCCCATGCGTGTATATATATATACATATGATGTGTGTGTGTGTGTGTAATCAATGTGGGAAGATATAAGTTGTAGAGGATTGTGTGTGGAAAAAAACAGAGTGTGCTCTATTAAGAGAGAGAGTGGCGAGTAGTAGAGTGTGTTGTGTGTGTGTGTGTGTGTGTGTGTGAGAGAGAGAGAGAGAGAGAGTTAAGTTTAGGGCAGTAGCCTCCTCCTTCTTGTATTATTCTCCCAGTTATAATGATTTGGTGTGTGCTCCATGGACGTAGGTCGATTCGGCCGAATCAATTAAATTTGGTGTTTTATTTCTGTTGTTTATTTTTGCTTGTGTGTGATTGTTGTTCTTAGATCCACCCTAACAACGAAATGAGGCGATGACATGTAGTGGGAGGATCTGCGGCGACGACGTGCAGACTGCGGCGACGACATGCTACTGGGCAGAGCCATAGAAGGCAATGGGTCTATGGGTGACCGTTGACTGGTGTGGCCATATGGGCAAGGGTTCCTAGCAAAGCCGCGGAGGGCAATGAGTATATGGTTGTGGCCTGTGGGTGTCTACTGGTGTGGGTAAGAAACTAGGGTTAGGGTTAAATGTGTATATATAGGTAAGTAAACAGGTCACCTAATGGTTGAACCAACCCATGCTCGGGTTGACCCATTTATAAATGGGCAGGTCACGGGTTGACCCATTTACAAATGAATAGATTTTCATAAACTTGGACCTGTTTTAACTGGGCGGGTCATGGGTGACCCGATGGGTCAGGACCCGTTTTGCTAGACCTAGTAAAAATATTTCAAATAATATATTTTATATGGTAGAATCCAAATATAATTTAATGAGACTTACTATGTGTATGTTTTCATTGAATGGTAAGGTCTAATGAGAGGACCATGTCGATAATAATAAGGTGAGCAATACTTTTTTTTTTTTTTTTTTTTATTGTAGTTCATTTAATTCATATAAATTTAACTTTATGAGTTGAAGTCAATAGGATTATTTGTTTTATTTTTCTTTTATAATCCATTTAAATGAATGATTTTGTTTGAGAAAAAAGGGAAATGAAAAGAAAATTCACTTTCTATTATATTTTATCTATCTAGCTTATACTATTAAAAATGAAAAAAATTATTTTAATATCTTTAAAAACTAAGGAAAATAAATGTTAATAATGTATGAAAATAAATATTTGTTCATTGATTTTGTATATATTATTATCATTTTTTTTTATACTTTTCATCATAACTGAACTAGAATTGCTAGCAACTTGGGCTTAGTTCAAGCTTGAGTCAAGTTTAAAGTTTTTTATTTGAATTTGTCTCATTTAACATGTATATATATATATATATAAGTCATGTTTGACTCGACTAAAGTTTGTTTTACATGAATAAATGAGTCAAGCCACTAAACTAATTAAGTTAATTGATAATTAATAAAGATAATTAGAGAAAATATATTTTTAAATTAAAATCAAATATTTAACGAGACTACTATCGAGTTAGATCACAAGTTTAATATCAAGTTAGTTTACGAGCTACTAATGAATTAGTCAAAGAACCAGTAAACGAGCCAATGAATGAACCAACTTGCGAGTAGGCCTAACAAGTTAGCTCACAAGCCTAACACGTTGAGTATGACTAAACTTGAACTCAACTTATTTAGTCGATGAACTCGAACTTGGCTCATTTCACTCAAAAAAAGAGCTCACATGAACCATTATCAAGTCGAGCACCGAGTAGCTCACAAACTGCTTGACTCATTTACACCCTAAATTACTCATGAAAAAAAATATATATATATATATATATATATATATATATTTGTATTTTTCTCTCTTTTTTATAATATTTTTTAAGTTCTAAATGATTTGCTAATAAGAATAGTTTGTTCAAATTAAATTTTTACCCACTTCACCATTGCAGTTCATCCAACTAATGATTCAAATTGTAGATGAAGTGTTCTATATTCTTTTTTTTTTTTTCATGTTTTCTAATAAAGGTATACCATGTGTATTGAAAAAAAAGATTCATTTTTACATGAAAATTATATATAAAGAAAAAATATTGTCTTTCTTTGACCTTTAAAATCTAATACTAGTTTCTGATGATTTTTAATTAAAATAAAATAAAATTATAAAAACTAATTCAAATTTTTTATATGAATAAAAAAGTTAATAATATATTTTTACTATAATGTCCACATAATTAAGATACGTAATTATTGTTCTTTTTAAAATTAAGGTGGTGTTTGGTAATTGGGAACAAATTCGAGGAATCGAAATCGGAATGGTAGATTCCCATTTCTAATGTTTGTTTTACGGTAATCTCATTTTGATTCCCATTCCTTGCAGGAATGGGATTCCCCTAGTTAAACTCCTAACTTTTACTCTGGAATCAAATTCTAATTTTTGGAAACATAGTAATTATTATAATACGATAATTCATATTAATATAATATAGTATATATTATATAAATTTTAAAATAATATTAATATATGATGTCTTTATTAATATTGAAAATATTATAATATATTTTAATATAAATATTAAATCATCATTATTTATATTTTTATTATATATAATAATGTTTTTAACATATAAAAATTAGTAGAACAATATTAAATGTTAAATATTATGATACTTGTAATATGATTATTGATTTATTAAATTATTATTTTTAATCTCTAAAATAAATAAAATAAAGTTAATTATAAATAAATAATAGTAGAATTTAATAATGACATAGTATAAAAAATATTTAATACTTGCACAGAGATATTATAATATAATACTATATATAATATAATAAGATACATACTAGGTAAATATAAAAAATAATATTTATATAATACTATATAAAATATAATATATTACATACAACTAAAAAATAATATAAATATTATAACATCATTGAATACAAATATATAATGATATTTTTAATTTTAAATATAATAATAATTATTTATATTATATGTAATAATATTATAACACATAAAAAGTAATAAAATAGTATTAAATTATAGAATACTATGATAAAATTGTGGTTATCATTGTGTATAGCCTTAAAATGAAATAAAATATTGATTATTAATATCATTAATAAAAATATATAATAATTTTAATTATGATATAATATATAAATAATAATAAAATACTATTGTGCAATAAAATATAATACTATGGTGAATGTTTTATTATAATTTTATTTTATATTAAATAATAAATTATAATTTTATAATTTTATTATTTCATATTAAATTAATTGAATAAATTTTTATACTATAATGACATAATTGATAAATTAAACTCATTTCCGATTCCTATGTTTATGTATACCAAATACTATAATACAATTTTGATTCTGATTCCTTATCGAACCAAATATGAGAGAGGAATCTGATATTCCGTTTCTGATCCCAAAGAATTTTGATTCTGATTCTAACAGTAAACCAAACACTACCTAAATACATTTATTTAATAAACGTTGGGCAAAATAATTGTATATTTTGCATGAAATGATCTTACAAATTGGTCAACCTAATTAAAAAGTAAAAGCTATTAGTTGACATTGTTATAAAAATATATTTTTAGTTATTTATTTATGAATAGTGAAATGTCGTATACATCATGTAATGGTCTTAATTCGATTCCAATAAGGTATTGACTTTGATCACCAAACCTCGTAGTTTTGAATAAAAGGTGTTTCCCTGAAACTTATATGCGCAATGTTTACAATGCCCTATACCAAATCTAAGGGTCTGGACTCTTGGTCAAACTCTAAGAAGATATATTGTTTATTTTGGCCCATTAGATCGCATAATTTTATTTTATAAAAAATATCTTGTCGATACCCCAATTTTAACCAGGCCTTCCTAAGAAATCCGGCCAAATAAAACTCAATTTTGAATCTCGAGCAAAACCTCTTGTTTTGAAATTAAGACCCTGAATTCTCATAACTGATTTGTTTTATTTAAATTAGATAAGTTCATTAAAAATTTCAATTAGTTGTTTTTAGTTGAGTCTTTTTTATTTTCAATATAGTGTTTCTTAGTTGCAAAAATCTTTAATTAGAATCCCATAATCAACTGCATTTATTAGGTCTAGTATTGAGGTTTGGAATCCTGAAATTTAAGTCCTCAATGTTAATTTGAAAATAAATTTATCAACTAAAGTCACCTTGAGTTTTCAATTTCTAGGGATTGGTTTAAATTGAGTCCCTTTTTTAGTAGGACCTCGTAATTAATGTCTCCAAACTTTTTCGCCAAAATCTTTAAGTTTTAAAATTTTGAGAGTCGCAGTTTTCCTAATTGTTCCAAGTTTTTAAATTGAGTCTTAATTCGAAACATTAAATTTTAAACTGAGTTTTGTAGTTCCGTTGAAAAAAGTTGCCCCCCCCCCCCCCCCCCCCCCCCAAGTCTTTGATTTTAGTTTTGACAAAAAAACTGGGATTTTGTTCGGATATTAAAATCAGCTTTTATTAACTATGATATTTTGTTCAAAATTGGTCAACCCTGGAGTCACAGTTAAAAAATGCATACATCATAATTTTTACTCAGGGGAAGGCATGTGTGTACACATTCAGAGAATGTTAGAGGGAAGGTAAAATAAGGTTGTAGATGAAAATACAAAAAAGAAAAGTTACAACAAAAAAGTACAAGGAAAGTATGCACAAAAGTGCTTACAAGGTAAAAAAAATAAAAAAACCCACAAAAACAAACAGAACAAATTATATATGAAAAAAATTTTAAAAAGAAAATTAATAAATCTTTAATTAATTATAAAATATAAATAAAAAAATGTTACAGCAATAGTTGTAGGAAAGGGCAATTGCGTGGGGTACATCAGCATGCAAAGGAATTCAAAATTACAAAAAGGAAAATCCAGAAAATAAATTAAAGCCCCTCCATCCCTGAGGTCCCTAGCCAAGATTCCAACCTTCCAATCCCCTGCTCCAAGGCTCACCTGTGCACAAAGTAATTTGCACATTGGTAGCAAATGAAATTTAAAAATAAAGAAAATGCAATTAACAGAAAATCCAGATGTGGCACAAGATAGAATACTTCCCTGCCAAGTTGGTTGGAAGGGAATTTTGTTAGAGCTTTTGGCGTCAAATCACCACAGAGCCTCCCTATAAATAGGGAGGTTTCGCCCTAAGAAAGAAAGCCAAATGAGGAGAAGTGTCTGCTCTCCCCCTCACGAGAGCATATAGCACTACTGCAAAAATTGAGAGAAAAGAAGCAATTGATAGCATTAAGGAACTTTGTAAGAATTGGCAGAATTCAGAGAGAACGAGTGAAACTCTACGAATTGTAAGCGGAATGACGAAGGGAGAAGAATAATCAGATTAAAGGGACTCCACAAAATTAAAGAAGAGTCTGCCAAATTACCGACCTCAGAGAGACAAATTACAATGAGCATAGTAGCAGACCACAGAGAGTAGAATTCTCTATTCACCGACCCAGACATCCTTACCAGGCAATCTATAACAGACGCAGAAATGACAGGAGGAGAGATAGGAAGGGTAAAAGTTGAAACCATCACTCTGTAATCATTCAGTTCATTGATAATGGTGTTGAATATGGAGGCAGAAGTTATTTCTATTAGGTTTCATGCTCGTGCTTGCATTTGAACTCTGGATTAGACCCGTACCCACTTCCCCATACCCGAATCTAAGTTTGGGTTCAACCCCCTCAAACCAGACCTGTAGATCCGTTTTGAAGTCACCCAAGCCCATTTTGTTTTAAAGATAACCGGGCCGAATCCTTTTCTTAAAATACCCCAGCCCAAGTTTTCTTTAAACACCCCTAGCCCTATTCTCACTTTTAAACCTAAGCCTATTTGAAAACTCACCCTAGCCCATTTTGTTTTAAGGATTTAACCAGGCCGAACCCTCTTTAACCTTTTAACCCATCCCATCTGTTTTAAAATCTCCCAGGCCCAACTTCATTTTTTTAAAAACCCCTAAACCCATTTGAAAACCCGACCCTGGGCCAGCCCATTTAAAAAAAAAAAAAAAACAAATCTAACTTGAGGCTGTATTTTTTAACTAACCCGACCCATTGATTTTAAACTGTAAAAACCCCCCACTAGAGCCCAATTCCTTTTTTTAAAACAGTTAAGCTCATTTAACCACCCACCCCCCCCCCCCCTATAATAACATGCACTTGACTCTCACGCGACAAAACCGCACATATGACCCCCACGTGAACAGGTCCATGTGGCTCACTTGGGGACACCCGAATTTCCCACACTCACCTGGGTTGACTCATGCGAGCAACCCTGGTTATTCACCCCAACTCACTGAGTAAACGACGAGTTTACTCGTTTTTCACCTTAACCCTAAACCCCAAGACCTGTCAACTGAAACCCTAATTGGTAAGCATTCATACATAACACCAAGATCACAGAGGCAACCAGTATTTGCAACAAAATGATAATAAAAAAAAGGTTGAAAACACTTACTTCGTTTCTTTCGGATCTCCTGAAGTCCAGGCTCGCTCACCCTCGCTTGATTTCCACACCTCAACGTTATACGCATAAGAACTTTAGGGTTTTTCTGAGACCGGGTTAATAGTTTGCAGGAGATGTTGCGATCTCAGAGAAGGCTCCAAGCTTCGAGTTCTCGAAAATAGGAACTAATGGGGAGAAGGATAAGAGGGGGAGGCTTCTTAGTTCTAGTATCTCAGAAGAACAAGTCGAAGAAAGACAGAGGTGAGAGGTCCTTGAGGTAAGTGGGAGCGAAAGTGAAAGGCACAAGCTAGGATTCCAAAGGAACCCCTTCTCGCAAAGGAGAAAAAAAGAATCCAGATGTCGCGACGTCCGAACCAGCCCGGAAAGACCACATTCTGTGCGCATACAATAGTGGGTTCAGTTGCAAATTGGGAAAAATGGAATGGGCAATGTGTGATTTTGAAAAGATTCTTTTCATGGAAAATAATTGGTGATGGATCACCACTCACCTTTCTAAGTCAAAAGTCTATTTTTGGCATATATAATGGTGTGGTATGTATTTGCATGTTGACCAAGTCGTAGTTTCCATCTAGGCAGCAGATAGACTTGATGGAGGGTAAATTTGTGGGCCAACATTTGGTTACCTGATTAACAGATAACTACTTTCTTACTCAAAGGCTTCTCAAATCTCGGTTTTGGGCTTCCTGCACTTTGATACACACCACACAATTTATATATGCATAAAATACAAGAAATGTTCAGAGTGAACCGTGATTTTTACGAGATTCAGCTTTATCCTCCAGCCTAGTCCTCGCCTTACCCCATTATCACATAAGGTTTTCACTATAGCTTTTCCCTTTCTAGGTGGAACAAACTGTTACAAACCTCCTACGGGTTAAAGTCCCCCTCTCAAGCGATATCCCACTCTTGGTCCAACGATCCAACAACCTTGACCATCAAAATTACAAGAAGAAGACAATATGTGTGTACAAAGAATGCTCTCAGATAGAGCTGTTAGTAATTTGGAATCATTATATCCTTCAAGCAAAATATCGAAAAGAATGAAGTATGAAGCCAAGAATATTTCACGGTATTCGTCTCTTGATAGATTCAGAACTCTGAATTTTTGTCTTAGAAAAGAAATTAGAAACTTAGAATAATCTCAATTAATAGCAGCATTTAGTAGGCAAGAAGTGTGAGAGCACGAGGCTTTGATATATGATTTTCATTCTTGGTATAATTGATTTCCATAGACCATGTGTTTAATAGGCTTAAAAAGGGTCTATTCGTGCGACCCAATATTACTTGGAGTGTTCCCCAATTTTTGAGAAAGTTTAGGCGGCAGAAATTTTAAATTTGAAATTAAAACATTAAAAAATATATAACCGTGTCGAGGTTTCATTGCCTGAACTATCAGTTCAGTCTTCTAAACCTTCAGCCGCATTATTTTATTTTTCTATTGAAAACAGTCGGGCACCTGAGGTGTTCTGCCTCTCAGATTTCTTTCAGGAAAATCTTCAGTCGCCCTAGAGGTTTTATTCTCAGTCACCTGAACAGATAAAATTTTTTTGTTCTCTGTTTTCAAAAACCCTGACTTTCTTGCTTTCTTACATTTAAAGATATTTTTCGGGTTTTTAAAATAGGTCTCTATGTCTATTTATCCCCTAGAGTTTTCTCATCCAAAATGATATTTAGAGTTACAGTACTTACATGAAGTTTCCAAAAAGGTGTTACAAGGGAATGTTACAAGCAATAGTTGTAGGAAAGGGCAATTGTGGGGTACATCAGCATGCAAAGGAAATTCAAAAATTACAAAAAAGGAAAATACAGAAAATAAATTAAAAGCCCTCCATCCCTGAGGTGCCACCTAGCCAAGATTCCAAGCCTTCCAATCCCCTGCTCCAAGGATCACCTGTGCACAAAGGGAAATTGCACATTGGTTAGCAAATGAAATTTAAAAATAAAATAAAAATGCAATTAACAGAAAATCAGATGTGCAAAAGAATATAAATATTCCCTGCCAAGTTGGTTGGAAGGGAATTTTGTTAGAGCTTTTGGCGTCAAATCACCACAGAGCCTCCCTATAAATAGGGAGGTTCGCACTGTAGCTAGACACCCACTGAGAGCATATAAGCACTCTGCAAAAATTGAGAGAAAAAGAAAGCAATTGAGAGAAGTAAGGAAACTTTGTAAGAAATTGCAGAATTCAGAGAGAAAGAGTGAAACTCTACTGAATTGTAGAGCAGGGAATGAGAAGAGGAGAAGAGAGAATCAGAGTTAAAGGGACTCCACAAGAATTAAGAGAGATTCTGCCAAATTACAGAACCTCAGAGAGGAGCAAAGGTTACAAATGAGCATAGTAGCAGACCAGCAGAGAAGTAGGATTCATCTATTCACCCAACACAGACATACCTGACCAGGCATCTATAACAGACGCAGAAAGACAGGAGGAGAGAGAGGAAGGGGGTAAAATTTGAAACCATCACTCTTGTAATCATTCAGTTCATTTGAATAATGGTGTATGAATATGAGAGCAGAATTTATTTCTATTAGGTTTCATGCTCGTGCTTGCATTTGAACTCTGGATTAGACCCGTACCCACTTCCCCATACCCGAATCTAAGTTTGGGTTCAACCCCCTCAAACCAGACCTGTAGATCCGTTTTGAAGTCACCCAAGCCCATTGGTTTTAAGATAACCGGGCCGAAATCCTTTCGTAAATAACCCCAGCCCAAGTTTTCTTTAAACACCCCTAGCCCTATTCTCACTTTTAAACCTAAGCCTATTTGAAAACTCACCCTAGCCCATTTTGTTTTAAGGATTTAACCAGGCCGAACCCTCTTTAACCTTTTAACCCATCCCATCTGTTTTAAAATCTCCCAGGCCCAACTTCATTTTTTTAAAAACCCCTAAACCCATTTGAAAACCCGACCCTGGGCTAGCCCATTTTTTTTTTTAAAAAAAACAAATCTAACTTGAGGCTGTATTTTTTAACTAACCCGACCCATTGATTTTAAACTAACCCCCCACTAGAGCCCATTCTTTTTTTAAAACACTTAAGCTCATTTAACCAACAACCCCCCCCCCCCCTAAAAAAACATGCACTTGACTCACACGCGACAAAACCCACATATGACCCCCACGTGACAGAGTCCATGTGGCTCACTTGGGGACACCCGAATTCACACAACTCACCTGGGTTGACTCATGCGAGTCAACCCTGGTTTGATTCACCCCAACTCACTGAGTTAAAGACGAGTTGACTCGTTTTCAACCTTAACCCTAACCCTAAGACCTGCAACTGAAAACCCTAATTGGTAGCATTCATACATAAAACCAAGATCACAGAGGCAACCAGTATTTGCAAACGAAAATGATAATAAAAAAAAAGTTTGAAAACACTTAGCTTTCGTTTCTTTCGGATCTCCTGAAGTCCAGTCTCGAACTCACCCTCGCTTGATTTCACATCCTCAAACGTTAGAAGCATAAAGAACTTTAGGGTTTCTGAGACAGGGTTATAGTTTGCAGGAGATGTTCGATCTCAGAGAAGGCTCCAAGCTTCGAGTTCTCGAAAAAGGGAACTAATGGAGGAGAAAGGATAAGAGGGTGGAGCTTCTGAGTTCTAAGGATACTCAGAAGAACAAGTCAGAAGGAAAGGACAGAGGTGAGAGGTCTTGAGGTAAGTGGGAGCGAAAGGAAAGGCACAAGGCTAGGATTCCAAAGGAACCCCTGCTCGCAAAGGAGAAAAAAAGAATCCAGATGTCGCGACGTCCCGAACCCAGCCCGGAAAGAACCACATTCTGGGCGCATAAAATAGTGGGTTCAGTTGCAAATTGGGAAAAATGGAATGGGCAATGTGTGATTTTGAAAAAGATTCTTTTCATGGAAAATAATGGGTGATGGAGTCACCACTAACCTTCTTAAGTCAAAAGTCTATTTTGGCATATATAAATTGTGTGGTATGTATTGACATGTTGACCAAGTAGGTAGTTTCTCCATATAAGGCTAGCAGATAGACTTGAGTGGAGGGTAAATTTGTGGGACAACATTTGGTTACCTGATTTAACAGATAACGTACTTTCTTAACTCAAAAGGCTTCTCAATCTCGGTTTTGGCTTCCTGCACTTTGAATACACACCACACAATTTATATATGCAGAAAATAAAAAGAAAGGTTAAGAGTGAGACCGTGATTTTTTTACGAGATTCAGCTTATCCCCAGCCTATGTCCTCGCCTTAAGCCAATATCACATAAGGTTTTCACTATACTGTTCCTTTCTAGGTGGAACAAACTGTTACAAACCTCCTTAAGGTTAAAGTCCCCTCTCCAAGCGATATCCCACTCTTGGTCCAACGATCCAAACAACCTTGAACCATCAAAAATTACAAGAAGAAGATCAAATATGTGTGTACAAAGAATGCTCTCAGATAGAGCTGGTTAGTACAATTTGAAATCATTAATATACTTCAATCAAAATATCGAAAAGAATGAAGTATGAAGCTCAAGAATTATTTCACCGGTATTCTTCTCTTGATAAGATTCAAGAACTCGGAATTTTTGCTTAGAAAAGAAATTAGAAACTTAGAATAATCTCAATTAATTAGCAGCAATTTAGTAGGCAAGAAAGTTTTGAGAGCAAGAGAGCTTTGAGAGATGATTTTCAATTCTTGGTATAATTTGATTTCATAGACCATGTGTTTATAGGCTTAAAAAGGGTCTTATTCGTGCTACCCAAGATTACTTGGAGTGTTCCCCAAGTTTTTAGAAAGTTTAGGGCGCAAGAAATTTAAATTTGAAATTAAAACATTAAAAAATATATAACCGTTGTCGAGGTTCAGTTGCCTGAACTATAAGTTCAGTCTTCTAAACCTTCAGCGCATTATTTTATTTTTCTATTGAAAACAGGGTCAGGCACCTGAGGTTGTTCTGCCTCTTCAGATTTCTTTCAGGAAAATCTTCAGTCGCCTGAGGTTTATTCCTCAGTCACCTGAACAGATAAAATTTTTTTTTTTCTCTTTGTTTTCAAAACCCTTGACTTTCTTGCTTTCTTACATTTAAAAGATATTTTTCGGGGTTTTTAAAATAGGGTCTCTATGTCTATTTTATCCCCTAATGAGTTTTATCTCATCCAAAATGATATTTAGAGTTAAAGTACTTACATGAAGTTTCCTAAAACTTAAAAACTCTTTTGTTCTTTGAAGCCTTCATGAATATCATTTCTTTTTCTTATTAGGTCAACACTTGGGATAACATTTGCGCTGCTCATTTCAAAGTGAGTCAATTAATATTATTTTAACTTAAAAATTATTAAAAAATTAATAAATCTATTTATATATGGTCTCCTACAAATCACTCAACTATTAGTTATTGAGACGCTCATCACTAATTTGGGATTGTAAAATTGAATTTTCTATTAATTTGATTCTTAACAGAAAATAGACTGATTGCAAATTCAATTTCATTCCGTAACATTTTTACAATCAAGAATAATGTTGTTTAGTTTATTATTTATTTATTTATTATGATTTTAAATTATTAGATGGTTGCATTGAAAGACACTTAAAAAATGTGGCTATTAGACATTTTGCATATATTTGGTTTTGACAAATTAGATAAAATTCCATTGAAGTATACAAAAATTAGTTTGTACATGGAAGTGTGTCTTAGATTCTATTTAAGTGAATATATGTATTTTTATAGGTTTAAAAATATCTGAAATGCTTTAAAAACATAGGAAATGTTACAGATATTTTTCTAGTGTGGTTATCTCATGATCTAACACAAATAAAGTATATGTTTTGCTTCTCTCTCTTTTTCTTTTTTTTTTTTTGAAAAAAGTTCATTTTATAAAATTTTTTCGTCAGTATGAACTTTTGTTTTCTTTTCTTTGATTAAAATCTTTTCGAATTTAGTTTCTTTATTATGTATATTTCCCTAATGTGTGCATCACTCAAGGATAAAGATTAATTTTTATATTTATTATTAAGATTTTTGTAATATAGTTCACTTATTATAAATTTATTATAATTATAATTAATTACAAGAAAATCATGTACTCTTTATCTTCTCATTTTTGCTTTCATTTCTTCTGTTATCAAAACCCTGGAAGCAAATCATGTTTGGTAACATAAATCATTTTCAAAGTTCATCTTGAAAGTCCAATGTAAACAAGATCAGCTACAAGAAAAGGAAGTTGATATAGTTCATATTCATAAACACTCGCACAACATTGAGTGACTTTTGATGAAATTAGCTTCCAGGCTGCAAGATTCATAGTTTTGATCTTCTGATAATGCATCTGACATGAGAGAAGGGTCCATGTCCCTGAGCAAAAGCAAGTGGTGGACCATCGAAGGAGCCCCATGGCCTTACCTCCCACCCTTCAACATTCTTGGGAAAGTATATATTAGGAAGTACATGATCAAGAACACCTTCGGCACTCGACCGTTTGGTGCAATGGATCAAACCCTCCTTCTGTTCATCTTCTGCGGAGCCAATATCCATACCCTCACGAGGTTCCATTGAGCTTGGCAAGAATTGTTCGTATGGCTCAAGGGCTAGTCCATAGATGTCGTGGCTTGAGCATGCCGCTGCTTTACTTATGTTGTGGGTTGGCCTTGATATTTCTTTATATGTCTCCCTCATACCCATTCCATCTCCATCAAGCTGTTGAAGTCTCTGAGAATAAACCAGGGTTGCCTTCCCAAGTAGCTCGGTCACAGCAGCCCTATACTCACTTGGGTAGATCCGATAGTGACCTGTGATATTGTAGCATTGAATGATGAAGATGCGAGGGTAGTAATAGCATGGTACAGTGACAAATTTGAAAACTAAAGAAGATATATGCCTACAAGTGATGTCAAAAATACATTTTCTAAAATTTGAATATTGGCATTGTTAAAAAAATGAGTAAAATTTATTCAATTGGTCATTTTGAACATAAGAGAGTTGTGTTATGCTGGAGTCACGAGACGCATGAGCTGAACTGGAGACGCGTGAGATGCAAGCTGAAAATGTTATCCGGGCCATTTAATTTTGATGAGTGAAATTTCTCAAATCTAATTCATTGTAATTTATTGTAATTAATTCCAAGCTACCTATAAATAGAGAAGCTGTGGAATGATGAAAACACAGAGAAAAAAAGAGAGGAAGAAGAGAGTGTGAGGAAGAGAGAAGCTGAGAGAGTTGTATTTCTTTCCGACGGTTTTAAGTGAATTGTGGTGTGCTTTGTGGACGTACGTCGTTCTTGACCGAACCACGTAAATTTCCGGTGTCCCAATTTTTCTAGTTGCTCACAGGGTCCTAACAAGTTGGTAGCAAATGAGCAGGTGCACATACGTGTTTGGGGAAAAAAAATTATGGAGATACAAATTTATAACACTACCAAAACCACCCCTTCTAGATTTAACATATCTTAAGTTTAGAGTCCAAGAATCACCAAATTAGTCTAGCAGTGATCATGAAATATAATATGGTAATAAATTGACACTAAAAGAATTAGAGAATCAGACCAACATGAGGAGATCCATCCAATTTCACGAATTTGACATTGGCTCCAAGATCTTGTAATCGTTGCGAAAAATTGCATAGAATTTGATAGGAAGCAAGATTATCAATTTCTGAGCATAAAATCAAATATGGGGCTCCCATGCTCTGTATAAGAATGACAAAGAATAAGCAAAGTAGGATACAAGTAACACTTTTGCGTATCAGTGAATATGGTATATACTTACTACAGAGGCAAACAATGTCTGCCAATAGTCAGCGCGCTGTGCTTCAAACCAGCTCAACAAAAGGGCATCGATACTAGAAATAATGCATTTTCCTATCCACAACACTATTTTTGGTGGATGGGATGTTTTCAAAACGCTTGGGTGAAGAAAAAATTGAATAGCCAAGTCACCATAAAAATCTACTGGACTAGAATCATAAATATATCCAGATATACAGTCCTTTACCAGCCGATAGCCATCCTTAAAAAAATAAAAACACAAAAAACAGAAAACATGTACTAGAGTTGTCAAACTATATAAGCAATTAAACACTAACAAACAATGCAACAGAGAGTATAATTTAATTTTTATTGACATCAATGAATAAATCGTACCAGATTGCATTGTGCTTCACAGTTTCCCTCAATTATCTGCAAAGGAGGGAAAGTTATTTATGTTGCTAAAATTAAAACAAAAGCACTGACATTTTCCTTGTATAATCGATGAACTACAGTACTTCATAGTTTATATGATTACACAAAAAAGGGAAAATCGAAAACAAGAAACGATATTAACTTTCATCGGGAAAATTAACAAACAACACATGAAATCATAAGTTTGAAAAATAACAAATGACACAAAAATTTAAAATTGGGAGCATTTACCTGAAGAACCTTATACATACAAGCTTTTGGACCACCAGAAAAAGATGCAAACACAATAGGACAACGTCTAGTCCTTAGCTCCTACACATATAGAACCAAGTTAAAAGAGAAGCAATAGTGTGCTAATTTCATCTAGCCAAAATGGTCAGTCAAAATAACAAAGATCGAGAAGATGATCTTCAAAGCTTTATTTATTTATTTATTTTTTTCAGTGGTTGTTTCTAACACAAATGATCATTTTAAACATCAATTTGGTGAAAAAAAATATATAAGCACACTGAGCTTAGAGCACTATATTAAATCTAACCTTAACAAGCTCATCAAGAATTTCAAATGCTAGTGATGTGGCCTTTGCTGGAACAAACCTGTAAGAATTATAAATATTGAAATCTTACATAAAACACACACATACATAGAAATATCGAACGGTCAATCAACAAGAAATTGAATTCCACTTGCCCACTCCTGCTAGTTAATGAAAAGTTGCAGAATTGATTGACAAAATAAATGGATTAGGATGCAACGCATACCTAGTTACCAATCCTAACTTTAAGAAAATATAACCTCCTAGCCTCCAAGGATACATTCGTTTCATAGGCAAAGATTTAATATGATTAAACTGGTTAAATAGTATTGAAATGGATTGGACATGAGAATAGCATGCTAAGATATGTTAATTATCATATTTCGTGTTTAATTTGCCATCTATAAGGGATAGGATGAGGCATAGCTCCAATAGCTTGAGTAGTGTGGGCCCATGCGGTGCGACGGTTGTGCTAGATGATCATCTTCCACATTTGTATTATACCAAAAGTAGGCTAACCCTACGTTTGGAATAAGTCTTGTATTTCTATTTGGGTGATTTTGGACAAAATTCAATGCAAATATAAAACTGTATTGAATTTTGCCCAAATCCACCAAATCCAAATCTAACCCTTGAAATCCATACTTCCAAACACAATGGAAGAGTGCTTGTTGAAATATTTCAAAGTCTTCCATTTATGAATTTTCTAAAGCATTTATGACGAGTATTTAATGTTATGTGGATTTGTCCTACATTGGAAAAAGTGAAAAAACAAAGATCATTAATAAATGACAAGGTGAAATAATCTCTTAAAGTTGGTTAAGAGAAAGTGCTAATGTGTACTCTAGTGCACCCTTGGACGTTACTTCGCACGATCCACATGTACTCACGCGCACATGGTGTGGGTTGTAGGGCGCTGGTGGTGCATTTAGTTAATGCACAAGCACTTAGCACTAGGACTAGGAGATTATGTGGCACGAGTAGAAGATCAGGTGCGACCTGGTCGACAGTACTGTTGACTGAACATTCAGAGTAAGTGATTTTCCAGAGAGTCTTGACTAGGGCTCGACCAGGTCGAATCTGTTTCGCGATTTGAATAGATGCAACTTTTCAGAAAATGCATAATTCAGTTTATTTAAAGATAGAATTAACTCCATGAAATATACGAAAAATTCATTATTCTCTCCTTCTCTTTCTTATATAAAGCTTCCACAAATTATATCTTTTTCAAATCTAAATTCTATTTTTTGTAGGAATAAAATTCTAGAAAATTTGTTCAGATTATTCTAAAGGTGTTTGTGATCAATTTTTCATGTGTGCATAATGCAAACTGATATCAGATTATGTTCTAAGTTTCATTGTATCCTGAAAACGTATTTATTAACTCAATACACACCGATCTGGTGGGGGCAAATAACGTTTTAAGAAAAACGACATTATAATGTGCCTTGAAGCATTTTCAGTACTGCAGCATTCTCCTTTCTTATTCTTACAGTGCTTGCAAAGGCACCCAAATGGAAGAAGGATGCTAGCAAGCATGCTTCCATTTTCCCAATCTATTTTTTGCATCTAGAAAAAAAAAATGAAATTAATAAAGAAAGTCAAAGCAAATAAAATGAAGCTCCATATGTGTTGCAAAACAACAAAATGATCCAAGAAATCACATGACTTATTCATTAACTAGGTCAACAACATCTTATTAATGCACATCACAACTCTCAACTAGAATTTTGTTCGTATGTGTCAATGTGTGTGTGTGTGTGAGAGAGAGAGAGAGAGAGAGAGAGAGAGAGAGAGAGAGAGAGAGAGAGAGAGAGAGAGAGAGAGAGAGCCAATTGAGAAGAGGGAACTTACGTGTTGAGACAACTAGAATAGTAGACGAGGGAATCACAACCGAGAAAGGAGTAGAGTTGGGCATAGTTCTTCAATTGCCTATCTTCACTACACATTTACGCGAAGGCCACCACTATTCCTTCCCTTCTCCCACTCCCGACTCTTCCCCAATTATACCTTCCTCTGAATCCCACATCTCCCCACAAATCAAACCCACCCAAAAAAGAGAAATTGTTCATTTGCCTTCTAAACTTCCCATCTTAAAAAGATCCAATTTTCTTAAGAAAATCCTAAGAGAAAAGAAAATTTTCCAGCAACCAAGAATTAGATTAAACGGCTAATGCTTAGAGGGGATCATGCCCTCATAACAGTCTTCTTCTTCTTCTTCTTTTGAATCAAGCCTCACTCCATTGATATATTGTTCATTTTAGCCAATTAAGCTTCACGATTTGTTATTCCCAATAAAAGGTGTGCCACCTAGTTGAAGTTTAAATCCTTATATGCCTAAAATCTTCTTAGTAAATATCCAACATACAGTAATGATACATTATATGAGAATAACTCTCCACTTATATATATATATATATATATATATATATATATATATATATATATATATATTTGGCCCACAAAATCTCAATCTTAAATTCTGATTTAAAATATTTTAAAAAAAAATACCGATTAAAACTTTTTTATAAATAAATATTATATTAATTATAATGACTTGCATTTTAAGACATAAATTTACTAGGCTATTTAAAAAAAATGCATTTATTAGAAAAACCTTTAAAGGAATATATTCATTAAAAATATTTTTTTTTAAATTATTGATTAATTATTTATATTATGAATATGCTAATTTAGAAAATATATATCTTTGAAAAAGAAAAAATGCTTAAATACACGGGGGGGCATGATGACACACAAGCCACATGGTAGGACTTGACTGGACAATACAGTGTGATACCTACATTGCATCATCTTGTAAAATCCTGCCATTGACACAAGCCCAAGCCCCATATTGTATAATACAACTATAAATATATATATATATATATATATATATATCCTAAATTTTTTTTAAAAAACAAATCCTAAATTTTTTTGACTTTTTTAATTCAATAAATGTGGGTCCTCCCAAGCATCTTCTCTTAATTAAAAATTCCTAAAAAAATCTGTACTCCATTAACAAAATAACCCCACTTCTCCGCCTCTCTCTCTCTCTCTCTCTCTCTCTCTCTCTCTCTCTCTCTCTCTCTCTCTCTCTCTCTAAACCAAAAATATATTTTTAAGAGCCACCTTTAAGGAAATGTGTACATAATTTTCTATCTTGACCGGACAGATGAGCAAGAATAGGATTTTTATGCTTGACTGATATTATTTTAACTTAAAATTTATTAAACAAATAATAAATCTATTTATATGTGGTATCCTATAAAATCACTCAACTATTAGTAGTTATTGAGATGTTCAATACTAATTTGGGATTTTGAAATTGAATTTTCTATTCATTTGATTCTTAATACAAAATAGAATGATTTCAAGTCCAATTTCACTCCATACCAATTTGCCATCAAGAATAATGTTGTTTAGTTTATTAGCAATTATTTATTTTATGATTTTAAGTTATTATATGATTGCATTGAAAAAAAAAGTGTGGCTATTGGACATTTTGCATATATTTGATCTTGATAAATTAGATAAAATTCCATTGAATTATACAAAATTTAGTTTGCACATGGAGAATATGTAATTTTATAAGTTTAAAAATATCTGAAATGCTTTAAAAACAGAGATGTTACTGATATTTTTCTATCTCATGATTTAAGACAAATAAAGTACATGTTTTGCTTCTTCTTCTTTTTCTTTTTTTTTTTTGAAAAAATTCATTTATAAATTTTTTCATCACTACGAACCTTCTTTTCCATTTTTTTATGAGAATTTTTTGAATTAGTTTCTTTATTATGTACATTTCTCTAACGTGTGCATAACACTGAGATAAAAAATTAATTTTTATATTATTTTTTGGGCGAAGCATTATTTGTTATTAAATTTTTTGTAATATTGTTCACTTATTATAAATTTATTATAATTATAATAAATTTTGAGAAAATCATATACTCTTTATCTTGTCATTTTTGCTTATATAGCCGAGTGGCAAGGACGATCCTTAGAACCTGCTGGTAACCCCAGTGGTCCGAGTTGGATTCCTGCCAATCGCGGTGAGCATCCACCATGGTGCTTGCTGCAAACTCAACCAAATGGAAGAAGGAAGCAAGCATGCATCCATTTTCCCAATCTATTTTTTTTTTTTTCTAGAAAAAAGCAATGAGATTAACAAAGAAAGCAAAAACAAATCACATGAAGCTCAACTTGTGCTGCAGAACAACAAAATGATATAAGTCACATAACATATTCATTAACTAGGTCAGTGGGAGAGAGAGAGAGAGAGAGAGAGACCCATTTGAGAAGAGGGAACTTACATGTTGAGACAACTAGAATGGCAGACGAGGGAATCCCAACCGAGGGAGGAGTATAGTTGGACATAGTTCTTCAAATGCCTTTCCTCACTGCACATCCACGCGAAGGCCACCACTATTCCTTCCCTTCTCCCATCTCCAGCTCTCTCCCAGTAGTACCTTCCTCCGAATCCCCACATCTTCCCTCAAATCAAATCCATCCAAAAAGAAAATCTGCTCATTTGCTTTCCGAACTTCCCATGCTTCTTAAAAGATCCAATTTTATCAAGACAATCCGAGGGGAAAAGAAAATTTTCCTGCAATCACAGGAATAGGTTAAACGGCTAATGCGGAGAGGGGATCCTACTCTAATAACAGTCTTCTTCTTCTTCTTCTTCTTCTGCTTCTTCTTAATCAAGCCCTCCATGGACCATGGTTCCTAGTTTTGGGAAATGATGTAGGCAGGCATTATATTAGTCGCTAGTCAGTATCTTGCATAATTGTTTACTCCTCGGCGTCCTCGCTTCACATTTTTAAATTGCGAAAGAAGGTGATGTATTGCTTTGTATATTTATCAATCTGTCCACTTGCCGTTGCCTGCTAGTAAACGGGCTAGCATATGTTCACGTTAAACCTTCTATAAAAATAGAAAAATAATAGAATAATATAGATGAGAAAGAGAAAAATTTGAAAGGCAAATGAAATAGGAAACAAGAAATTCGTTTGGTCGGAGAGAAAGTGTAAGATAAGGTGAGTAAGGGACGGCATTTTTCTTTCTCCAAACTGAAGAGAAAATGGGTATATAAATAATAAAAATAAGAATAAAAAAGTTAATAATTTAGATAGTATTTGGGAGTATGAATATTGAATTATAAATTTATAAATTTAAAAGAAACTAAATATAATTTTATATTATGTGTGGTCCAAATTTAAAATTTTAGTTCTATACTTCCAAATATTGAACTCAAATACTTTCAAATTTAAAAAAAGTTATTTCATGAAGCTCAACAACAATAACAACAAAACTAAAGCTTAAGTCGTACTACTTAGGATCGGTTGCATGAAACTTGCAACCCTACTCCTGTTGAGATTGCAGCTGGTGGAGTCGTCGGCAACCGCATCAACCAACTACTTATGTTGAATTTTGAGCTGCAATAGGTGGAAACTGACAGCCACCTTCACCTATATTGCCCACCTTGGTTGACTTGCACCCCTCCCCCCCCCCCCCAAAAAAAAATCCATGGCTATAAATAAGATGTCTGTGTGTGTGTGCAAGATGTTGTGTGCGTTGTGTGTGTGTGTGTGTGTGAGAGAGAGAGAGAGAGAGAGAGAGAGAGAGAGAGAGAGAGAGTTGAGTTGAAGGTAGTAGCCTCCTCCTCCTTGTATTATTCTCTTGGTTATAGTGAATTGGTGTATGCTCCGTGGTTGACGTAGGTCAATTCGGCCAAATCACATAAATCTACTGTTCCATTTTTGTTATTTATTTTCACCCATGTGTGATTGTTGCTCCTATATCCACCCCAACAATTGGTATCAGAGCAAGGTAAGAGCAAAATCACCAGATCAAAGAAAAATTCCCAAATTGGAGCCTTTGTCTAGTGTCTCAAAACTCAGTTCTAGGGCTACCATTGCATTCCACTCGTTAAAACGAAGCCAATAGTGGTAACCAGAGCTTAGATGAAGCCACACGAGCCATTGACGTTACGAAGATGCTACAATGCACCTACACGCGCCCTCATGCGCCCCCCGGAGTTCGAAGAGTACAGGCACGCTCTCACACGCGCCGGCGAATCCCAACGAGCTAAAGGAAGAAGACGACATGAAGTTAGTGCCACATCACCCCATTCACATTAGCGTTAAGTCAGCACCCCTATCAGCGTCCGCATCAGCACCAATCAGCGCCACGCCAGCCTCGAGTTCACGGCCACGTTTGTGCTGAGTCAGCAGGCCATGTTAATAGGGACCCACGCCACTTCAACTGCCACGTCAGTAACTGGTTCCACACCTCACATGGCAATCAACAGGTGGGCCCCATAGTGCCACATCAACAAATGGCATCAATGACCGTTAATGGCGTCTAGTATATTCCGTTAACGAAGGGAATATTCCTTTAAAGTTGACCAAGTTTGACCAAAAGTTTGATCGGACTTTTCGAAGCCATTTTGGGTCCATTTTTCAAACGACTTGAACCATTTTAAAGGTTTTTGGCCATTCTAGATCCAACCGTATGGTACATTTGAGCTAATTTCATCTCTAAATTGGTGAATCAAGATGTTTGACGGCACCAACTTTGGTCTCTAGAAAATGCAGATTTAAGACTACTTGTTTGGTAAGGAGTTGCACTTACCATTGAAGGAGAAGCCAGAATCCATAAATGAGAGCGAGTGGGAGTTGCTTGAGTGAAAAGCTCTTAGAGCTATTAGAATGATGTTGACAAAGTCTGTTGCTTTCAACATTAAGTACTTGACAACCACCAAGTCCCTTATGGATGAACTATCCAATATGTATGAGCAATCATCAGCTACGAATATAGTACACTTGATGAAAAGATTGTTTACCATAAGTATTTCTGCAGGTGAAATTTTTAGCAGACACCTAAATAATTTCAATAAGTTATCAGATAAACTCGCTTGAGTTGGAATTACATTTGACAGTGAGACCCGTGCCTTACTAATTTTTAGTCAGCTACCAGAGAGTTAGAAAGGTATTGTTTCTGCGATCAATAGCTTTGTAGGAAAGTTGAAACTAAAGTACAATGAAGTCATCAACATGATTTTGACGAAAGAGATCAGAATGCAGTCGAACAATGCATCCACTTCAAGTTCAGCCTTGAACGTGGAAAGTTGAGAAAAAGGAATTAGGCATGGACGATCAAACAATCGCGGCAGATCTAGGACCAGACAGTCTAGGTCTAGAAATCCCAAAGGTTCCTAGGGCACAAAGAATGTTGAGTGCTGGAACTATGGAAAGACCATGCATTTCAGAAACCAGTGCAAAAGTCCGAGAAAGGAATCTGAGGTGAAGAAAAAAGCAAACCTCAGCTCTTCCTCAGGAGAAAAAGATGCATTGATATATTCTTTGGAGAGCAAGTCGGAGTCTTGGGTCTTAGACTTCGGAGCCTCATTTCATGCCACTTACAGCAAAGATTGCTTAGAGGAGTACACACCAGGTAATTTCGGTAAGGTGTACCTTGGCAACGATCATCCTTGCGACATAGTCAACAAAGGAGTTGTGAAGATCAAGATAAACGGGTCAGTATGGTAGCTAAAGGATGTCAGATATATTCCAGACCTGAGAAAGAACTTGATCTTAGTTGGTCAACTAGCAGATGAGGGATACACGACGACATTTATTGGCGATGAATGGAAGATTTCAAAGGGTGTACTAATGATTGCTTGAGGTAAGGAAAGTAGAACACTTTATCTAACCTCCAATGCCTCCATGTCTATTTCAGTTGCTGCAAGAAATGATGACAACAACATCTAGCACCAACGACTCGGTCACATGAGTAAGAAAAGACTCAGGGTGATGCACTCAAAAGAAAAATTGAGTGGTCTATGGTCAGTCGAGATTGACATGTGCGAGGATTCCATATTCGAGAAACATAACAGGATCAGTTTTCAGACAAACACCCGTGCCCCAAAGAAGAAGAGATTAGAACTAGTCCACTCAGATGTATGGGGACCGACGCCCATCTCATCCATAAGCGGAAGGAATTACTTCATCACATTTATTGAAGATCATTCTCGGAAGGTATTGGTTTACTTTCTAAAGTATAAGTTGAAAGTCTTTGATGCTTTCAGGGTATGGAAAGCTATGGTTGAAAACGAAACTAGTTTGAGAATCAAGAAGCTGATAACAGACAATGGTGGTGAGTATGAAGACACCGTGTTCAAGAAATTCTACTATGAGCACGGTATTATGATGGAAAGAACTGTGTCAAGTACGCCTCAACACAATGGCGTAGCCGAGCGGATGAACCGAACATTAACTATAAGAGTTAAAAGCATGCGTATACAGTCAAGCTTACCATTGCAGTTCTGGGCAGAAGCAATCGACACAGTAGTATCCTTGATTAATAGGGGTCCATCAGTACCATTGGACCACCGTATACCAAAAGAGGTATGAAGAGGAAAAGAGGTGAGACTTTCACATTTGAAAGTTTTTGGTTGTCTTACATATTTACATATCAGTGAGCATGTCAGAAAAAACTTGATCCTAGGTCCCAGAAATGCACCTTCGTCGATTACGGTGAATATGAATATGAGTATTACATTTGAGATGATGAAAACAAGAAGTTGATCAAAAGCAGAGACGTGATCTTCAACGAAAAGGTGATGTACAAGGACAGGAACACAACAGAATCCACCGAACCAGTTAGAGAGAATCAACCTATGTAGATATGGATGATGTCCCAGAAGGTGTGGGGACACAACAGTAAAATGTCGAGAATCCTCAGGCGGAGGAACCAGTGGAGCAGATCGTCATACCACCGCCTCTTACTCCAACTCCGAAGCTTAGGAGATCTTCTCGGCCCCATGTACCAAATAGAAGGTATATAGATTATTTACTTCTTACAGATGGAGGAGAGCCTGAATGCTATAATTAATAAAGCATGTCAGGTGGTAGATACAAGCAAGTGGGAGCTTGCGATGAAGGACGAGATGAAGTCCCTCACCTCCAACAAAACGTGGGAACTAGCTGAGTTGCCCAAAGGTAAGAAGGCTCTTTACAACAAGTGTGTGTACAGGATCAAAGAGGAGCATGATGGCTTCAGGGGGTATAAGGCCCGGTAGGTAGTTAAAGGCTTTGAGCAAAAGGAAGCAATTGACTACACCGACATCTTTACACCAATTGTGAAGCTAACAACCATCAGATCAGTCTTAAGCATTATTGCCTTGGAGGCCCTATATCTCAAGCAGTTGGATGTGAAGACGACATTTCTTCATGGTGATCTTGATGAGAAAATTTACATGCTCCAGCTAGAAGGATTCTTAGAGAAAGGTAAAGAGAATCTGGTGTGTAGGTTGAAGAAGAGCTTGTACGATCTCAAACAAGCTCTCAAAAAATGGTACCAAAAATTTGACGGCTTTATGCACAGGAATGATTTTCTTAAGTGCAACACCGAGCACTATTGCTACTTCAAGAGGTATCAATATAGCTAAATCATTCTGTTGTTATATGTGGATGACATGCTAATTGCAGGACCAAATATAGAAGAGATCAGAAAATTGACGCACTAATTGTCAAAGGAGTTTGACATGAAGGATTTAGGCTCAGTGAAGCAGATACTTGGAATACAGATTTTCGGAGATAAGTGACAGGGAACATTGCAGTTATCTCAGTCAGAGGCATTAGTAGTGTTTTTCAAAGGTTTAACATGAGCACCGCCAAAGCAGTAAATACACCATTGGTAGGACATTTTTGCCTCTCTAAAGATCAGGCTCCCCAGACAGATGAAGAGAAGGACTTCATGGCCAAGGTACCTTATGCCTTAATCATTGGAAGTCTCATTATTGCCATGGTTTGTACCAGACCAGACATTGTCCAAGCAGTGGGAGCTGTCAGCAGGTTCATGTCAAATCCAGGGAAGAATCACTAGGAAGCAGTGAAGTGGATCTTCAATTACCTTAGAGGAACTGTTAATAAGTGCTTATGTTTCGGCAAAGAAGACTTGAAAGTCAAAGGGTATGTAGATGCCGATTTTGCTGGTGAAGTTTATCACCACAAGAGCATCACCAGATATGTGTTTACTGTTAGCACAACAGCTGTTAGTTGGATGTCGTAGATACAAAAGATTGTTTCCCTATCCACTATAGAAGCTGAGTATGTTGCAGTGACAAAAGCTAGCAAAGAGATGTTTTGGCTTTAAGGTTTGTTGACAGAGCTTGGATTAAAGCAAGAAAGGAATTTTTTGTACAACGACAGTCAGAGTGCGATACATCTAACAAAGAACTCTGCATTTCATTCCAGAACCAAACACATTGGACTGCATTATCACTTCATCAGATCTCTATTAGAGGATGGAGTGCTAGCACTTGAAAAGATTCAAGGTAGCAGAAATCCAGCAGACATGTTGATGAAGGTGGTGACTACTGAGAAGCTGAAGTTGTACTTAACTTCAATTGGCCTTCATACTTGAAGGCAGATATGAACACATCATTTGCCTATACACTGGTTGAGATGCTGCCTCCGTCTCCAAGTGGGAGTTGTTGAGATTGCAGTTGGTGGAGTCATTGGCAGCCGCACCAACTAGCTACTTATGTTGAATTTTGAGCTGTGGTAGGTGGAAACTAGCAGCCACCTTCACCTACATTGCTCACCTTGGTTGACTTGCACCCCCCATCCATGGCTATAAATGAGATGTTTGTGTGTGTGCAAGATGTTGTGTCTTGAAGCTATGCATAGTGTGTGAGGTAGAGGGGAAGTGTAGAGCTGTGCGTTGTGTGTGTGTGTGTGTGTGTGAGAGAGAGAGAGAGAGAGAGAGAGAGAGAGAGAAAGAGAAAGAGAGTTGAGTTGAAGGCAATAGCCTCCTCCTCCTTGTATTACTCTACCGGTAATAGTGAATTGGTGTGTGCTTCGTGGACGTAGGTCAATTTGGCCGAATCACGTAAATCTGGTGTTCCATTTTTGTTATTTATTTTTACCCGTGTGTGATTGTTACTCCTAGATTCACCCCAACACCTCCTATACCCGAACTTAGGACCGATTGTGTGTGAAAAGATTAAGACATTAAGTTGTAAATGAAAATTAATTTGTATCTTTCAATATGTTTCTCTCATAGCTCTCTTATTAGGCAACTTTAAAAAGTAATCTAATTAACTTCTTTTCTCATCCCCTCTCTCCTCTATTTTAAAGTTCCCATTCTCTTTTCTCCAACTAAATATGCTATAATCATTTGTTTGATAGTCGAGAATGGAATAAAGTACGTTTTTATAATTTTACATATTTGTCATATAATTTTTCTTCTCATTTTACTTCCAATCTATTCTATTCTATTCTATCACACTAAAATTTGAGTAAAAAAAAAAAAGAATGTAAAAAATTGTCAAAGAGAAGAGTGTATTAAGAGAAGAAGATGACCAAGAGAGTAGTGAAAGCTTATAGGAATGGGAAAAGAGAGGTGTAACTGTGTGCCAAAGCTAAAATATGTTGAATAAATTCTAATCGCATAATTTCTAGAGAGAGAGAGAGAGAGAGAGAGAGAGAGAGTCCTTCTCCATCAATATGTGAGTTCTTCCAGTTATATGCTTGATCTTACCCTGTTTGATAATACTTGGAACAAAATAAATAAAAGAAACAAGTACTTCAAATATTGAAGAACTAGGATTTTGCAATGACGTTATGTACATGATGCATAAATAATTAATATGCTTATTTAGTTTCTTTTAAAAATAAAATAAACATCCCTGCATATTTAATAAATAGAGTGGAGGGCCAATGATCTATTTTCTGAAGGACCAATAACATGATTTATGAGAACTTAAAATACTACAAAACCATACAACCTTATTTAACATGATTAAAGGTCATAATCTATAATTATCAATTTATGCTGAATGTTTATGATTTGGTGAGAGCCAATACTAGTAGTCTTCTGTCTTGGACCATCTCATCAAATTTTTAAGATGGAAACTAATAGCCAAGATGACAATTTTAGAATTATTTGGGAAGTCGAAAATTTAAAAACAAAAACAAAAATATTTTCTAAAGTGAACATGTCTATGTTTTCCTATGTTTCTTTACAGATATTGAAACACTGAAAGATAAAATGGCATCTTAATTTGTAACTATTTTAAAAATGAAAAATAAAAACTATATTCCGCGACTTAAAACGTTGTAACCATCTCCAAACCAAAATACAAATCTAAGACTAGTTCAGCCACAAGAAGGTTTTATTGAGGTCCTAATTAGCAGTTGGGCCAAAATTATCCAATTACCTGCTTGATACTATTCAATGTTGAGCTAAGGAATGCAAATGATGAACACAGTTGCACCACTCCAATCAATAACTGAAACTCACATAAGCAAGACTGTTCTAGCTAGGCACAAAGAAACACAAAATAAATTTTACAAATCCCCAACAAGGAATACCATCTTTCCACAGTACATTTGGTGGTTGGAGACAGTTGAATCACAAGAAAATTTTATGGACTTACTAATGGCATTGTACCTATTTTGAAGAGAAACAGAAGTGTGCCAATACGCCATTTTGGTTGATCAGTGCTGCTGATCAGGATAAGCGAAACACTTTGGTGAAGATTTCTCTCTGGAGGTATGTTATTCTCCTCCCTGCAGCCTCTTTCTGTTCCCCTTCAGCTTCTCCGGCAAAAGCTTCTCTCTAGAGGTAGATGTTGCAGCTGTTGTTGCTGTTATTGTAGTTGCGTTCAAGCCATTGTTTATGAAATTAGGAAGAGCTTCCCAAGAGTAGGGTGAATTAGTTTTTAAAACTTTCGTTTTAGTTCCTTTTAGAATTCTTAAACTTATTTTATTTCTTTTAACAAATTTGTGGCTTATTTGTTTAATTTGTTAAGCACTCAAGAACTTAATTTCTTTATTTAATCTTTAACCATACAAACATCTAATCATTCAACCAAATCAATCAACTATAATTAGAAAGTAAACAAACAAGTCAATATACAGCACTTATGTAATATAAAAACTCAAGATCGTTGTTTGTTTATATTAGCCAAATTTGAACCAAGTCCTGTAATGAATGAGAATTTATGTTTGCTGATGTAAAACCTTATATAAATGAATCCAATCACTCTTTCCAAATATTTAGAACTCAAATAAACTCTTGATAAATTTATCTTTAGCATGTTAACTAAGTAACGTACTCCCGTATGATTTCCGTAAGATATGGTGTAACCAATGTACTCCCTTTCGATTTCCGCAACCCAAATCAAAATTGGACTCTAAGTTTACTTGATTTTCAAATATGCGTAGTATGTATAATTTAGATATTTAAAACATCCACGCAGTTGTATATGAACTAAAAATAAAGAATAGGGAAAGAGAGAGTGAGATGGGGATTTTTACGAGGTTCGGCTTATTCCCAGCCTACGTCCTCGCCTTTGGCAAACCACCAAAGGATTCACTGAACCTGTTCCTTTGACGGGTGGAACAAAACCTGATTACAAGCAATACCCCAAGCTCAAACACTCCTTCACTTAGGTTAGAGCCCACCTCTCCAAACGATGCCCCCTCTTTCGGTCATTCCTTTAGGCTAGAGCTCGCCTCTCTAAGCAATATCTCCTTACTTAGCCAACGATCCAAACAATTCTTGGAACGTCAAAGAACTACAAGAAACACAAGGTAAGATCTGCATACAAGTATACTCTCTCAAAGAGCAAGTTAGTACAATTTCAGTACTATATATTTAAATGTAAAATATCAATATGAAATAAAATGAAGTTCAAGTGTAGAATTCACCAATATCCTTCTTAGATAAGGATTAGCAGTAGGAATTCAGAGAAGGAAGGATTAGCACTTCAGAATATTTCAGCAAAAGAGATTTGCAATGAGTGAGGAAGAGAACTTTGGAAAAACAAGAGTGCTTTCAGCTTCTCAAAACAGATTTTTCAATTCTTGGATGAGTTTTTATTTGCAAAACCATGTATTTATAGGTTTTCAAACAAGTTTCCTTATTACTAAAGTTTCCTTAGAGAGTTTCCCAAGTTGTTAGAAAATTTGGAGCTCAAAACGGCCATATTTCAAAATATAAGATTTTTAAAAATTTGCCCGTTGAACAGTGTTCAGATATCTGAAGAGTCGAGTTTAGTCATCTGAAGTTCCTGAAATTCTTTAAAAAATGAACTGGACACAGGGTCAGATGTCTGAAGAGAGGGTTCAGACGTCTGAGGTGTCGGGTTTAGATGTCTAAAGTGTCAAGTTTAGACGCCTAAATAGTTACTGCCTGTTTCAGATTTGTCTCAAAAAATCTTCAAACGTCTGAGCTTATTCTTCAGACATCTGAGGTCGTTCTATGTGCTGTTCAAACAACTGAAGTTCCTCCCGTGAACAGTGTTCAGATGGCTGACAACTGTAACCCCGCTTTAATGTTTCAGTCATAAATTTTTATGTATGACTCCAAATTAGGTGTTCTTTGTGTCAAAAGAAAGCTAAGAGAAAATCCTATAACTTTCATGTTGAACACATTTTAAAATAAGGAGATTTTGATAAAGAAAAATTCACCTAAGTGAGGATGCATAAAAACTGACAGCATTTGGAAAAACTATTTTTGGTGTTTTTCATTCCAAAAATGACTCTAACCCTTTCAAAATAATTTTTGACCTTATAAAAATATTTTCCAAGTATTTTAAAAGGTATCTAGGTCCAAGAAGTTAACTTAAGAGTTTCATAATACTTCAAAAGATATTTTAAATATTAAAGCACTTACATGAGACTTCTAAGATATTAACATTCTAGGTTCTTAAATCTTCATGTGTTTGTCCTTGAATTGAGTCCATCTTTTCTTCAAGCTTCCATATTCTTTGAGTTTTCTCACTTTGCCTTTCTTTGGCTCTTTTGACTTTAATATTCCTTGGCTTTCAACAACTTATTCATGTCCTCATATTCTTCAAGGTTTAATATATCATCTTTAAATCCATGTTTTGACTCATTTAAGCTTCATTTGATCCTTGTGAGCAATTTGACCTTACTTTCTCATATGTGAGCCCTGAAATAACATTACTCACACAAATATGTTAAATTCCACTTGTTTGTTAGTATCAGATAATAAGATTTTAAGCTTTCAACAATCTCTTCATTTTTTATGATGACAAACAAGGAGCAAAAATGTGAGTAAGCCTTAAAGAGGCTCCCCCTTTCAATAAGTTTCATCTTAATAAGATCAATATTAATTTCATCAATCATGCTCTTCACTTTCTTTTGGTTTTATAATTTTTTTCAATCAATATTAAATACTTAAATACTTCTTTTGAATAGATATTATGCTCATGCACAATTATGCTCAATTTTTGATTCACAACTTCTCCCCCTTTTGACATTAATCAAAAAGAAAAAAATGATTTAAATTCAAATACAAATCATTTTGAGCATATCAATAACCATGTATTCCAAACATATGTACATACTCAAGTTATTGTTTTTCAATATAGCATAGGTAGTGTGTAGCTCACAACAATTATTCAAGATACTAGCTGATATTAATTTGATGGTTTTTATGATACCAATTTAAAATTTAAAATTTAATTCATGATATAAATTGATTAATGATTCATGACACTCCCCCTGAATTCAATACATTCAGTTTATTAATTTTGCTTTTATCATCCCATGTAAAATATTGAATCATATCATGTATCAACTATCAATATCATGCTAAGATCATCAATGTCACATCATGATCATAGACATAATCATGCTCATAAATAATTTGACTTTGTGATACCAAGTGAGCTTTTAGATTTGGTATCTATTGAAATTTTTAACATGTGAAACCAAAAATACTTTATAGATACCAAAGCTTAATATCACATAATGTATAGTTCATGGATACCAATATAACTACTATATCTTTTATAGCTCATAGATAAAGAGTAGTATGTTTATTAATGTGATTCATTTAAAATCATGCATGTTTAAGAATTATCCCTATATCAAAAATTTATACTTAAGTTCAATAATCTCATTCTCAATTTTCAACATAGTAAACCATACTTTTCAATATAAATCAAGTCAAGTTAATTAATATACATGTAGCATATAGCATATCAACACATCACATGTAGCCAAGTAAGTATGTACCATGTAACATCAAGGCGCTTATATAATAAGCTCAGATTTGATATTTTCTTTATATTTTCTTAAGTTAAGTCTTGTAAAAAGTCATCCTATGATTTTGGCCAACAATGTCATTTTCTATTTTATATATGTGTGAAGTCATTATTTCATTTTTTGTACCCATATTTTTTTTTATTTTCCAGACTTGTTTGATTTTAACACCTTTCTTCTTAAACGAACATTCAAACTTTATATGCCCATTTTTCTTGCATTGATAGCATATGGTGTTTGTGTAGGCATTAGAAGATGTGCAAGTATAGTCTTTGGATTCTTTCGAGAAATATCCCATGTAAGAATTCTTTTTCTTTTTATTTTCAATTCCATTGAAACCAATGCCTTCTTTTTTTAGAGACATTCTTTGTAAGCCAATCATCTTATCAAGGTTTTCCTTTTCTTTTGTGAAGTTGTAAATAATTTTATCCTTATCTTTGATTTGATTCTTGAGATCGTTTAACTCTATGTCTTTCTTGTTATCAACATTCTTTAATGATTTCTCTAGCTCTAGAGATAATTTTCTGATTCTATCATCTAATTCAAAAATATACATATTTTTCTCATATACAGTAGAGGATAAGGATCGAAGGTCTTCTATCATTTGGTCATTCTTGCTTTCCAGTTTCTCAATTTTCAAGTTATTTTCTTTTTCAGCAAGATTTTTTGTAATGACCCGGCCCTTTATATGGACCCAAGTGTCACTCACTTATACCAAATACCTATACCTATTCAAGATATGGAAACAACCTACCCTAAATAGGGGCATACGGGTATAAATCATATATAATCATGATATAAATGTCGCGAAAAAACATAAACATCCATTGAGATTTCTACCAGACTTATACCAGAGTTTACTAATACATCCATAATTTACATAAATTCGGTCTTAGAATAATTCTCATTATTACAACCCTCCAAAAAGGAACTTCATCCAAGTTTATTACAAGATTCATATGCTTACGTAAGCTAACCAAAAATAATCTCCCCAGTCCCTTTAGCTATTAGGACCGACGCACTGATGGACTTGAAAACAAAGGTTGTATGATAAGGTGAGACATCTCTCAGTAAGGAAGAAGGAGTTACAATAGTGTGTGACTGCATACATGCATATTTTATTAAGAACTCATGCATTCAAAACATTTGTTTATAATACTGTATCGTATAACATTTATTAGCACATCAAATATTTAAATCATCCATATGACTATTAGAACAACTCCAGCTTGGTAAGATAGTTTGCCTATTTACCCCGTGGCACGGGTTGTGCATTGATTGCCTCTGACAGTGTCCTATTTGTGCAGACAAAAGCCGCGAATTTTTTATGATCCGACCACCCCCTGGTTTATTTTTATCAGCAGCTTACTAACTCCTTGCAGGTCGATCATTTAACGTACCCATACTGATTTCTCATGTATGGTTGCACTGTACTGCCAACATCGGTACCTAGTCCTAAGAGTTTATTTCAACCCCCGAATTGGAGTATTTTTCAACCCCTTTTTCTAAAGTTTCTTTCAATCTCTTTTGGTCACAAGCTATGGTTTCAATATCATATATACAATTTATAACAAAACAGTAACCTGTGCAATTCCAATATTTTTCACAACTTAAGATAATCACATTGGATTCAAAGCGGCGCCTTTCCACTCAGTTTACCCCTCTTTGTTTACTGATTCAGCTCAGTGTATCACCGGCCTCCGTTTTTCACATTCTCAATATAACAAATTAGAACTTTGTTCCCATATTCTATATCAATAGAATAGAAAAATTCATTCATTTCCATTTCAACATATATCACACAAGTTTAATCCAAAAACCCGCTAAATGATAGAAATCAAGTAAACATCATTTAAATGAATAAGTAAAGGGTTCGAGCATCTCCTACTATAGTATAAATGCAAATAACTGATTTTTGTAAAGTTTGGAGACTATACGCCAAAATCCTCGTTTTTACTAAAAATCGTAAAATCGTAAAACCGACATTTCTACTCGGTAGAATTTAGCAAATAAATAGTTAAATCATACATAATAATATAAACTAGCTTTTTAGTGGTTTAGTTTCCTAAAAATGTTGTTGTAATCAAATTCCCCTTACCTTATACTTGAAATGAAACTTCGTACAAACACGGTCCAAATCGACAACCCAGGATCCCGAAAACCTAAAACCACAGAACATATCCTTACTATGTTTTCTACCACTATCCAAATATCCAATCAAAAGTAAGATTAGATCCCTACCTCGATTTTTGGAAAGACCCAAAAATCACTGAAACGATGATCCAATCTGCTAAACTTGTAGAGTTTTCTCTTCTGATCCATGCAGTACCCTCCATTTTTGGAAACGAACAACAAACGGCGAAGAATCCTAGAGAGAAAGAGAGAGATTCGTAGCTTAGAGAGAGAGAGAGAGAGAGAGAGAGAGAGAGAGAGAGAGAGAGAGAGAGAGAGAGCTTTTGGGTGAATCTTAGCTCCTAAGCAACTCAAATGGGATATTTATAGGGCCTTTGACCCGGTCCAATTCGTCGACGAGGCGGCGTCTTCGTCGACGAGGCGGCGTCTTCGTCGACGAATCCACCACATAAATCGTCGACGAGACCCTGAATTTCGTCGACAAGGATTTCCTGAGAACCTCCCAAAACCCCTCGGCATTCTCTCATCGACGAGGCTCTGAAGGACTTCGTCGACGAATCTTGCTTATACAGGTTTGGGTCTCTACATTTTTGGATTCTATTTCTTTAATTGTTGATTCATACTTATGTTCTAATTGCTTAAGTTTTGAATCTTTATCTCTTTCAGCATTCTTTAGGAATTCTAACTCTTTCATTAAAATTTCATTCTTATTCTTTAATGAGGTGTTTTGTTTATTTGCTTTCATCAACATCTTATGTACTTTGAATAGATCATTTTGAAGTTCATCATAAGATGGCATACCCTCATCACTTGATTCATCACTACAAGAATTATTTGAAGATTTAGTTAAGGAGCTTTCTTCGTTATCCCATGTCATAAAGCACGTGTAAGTAGCCTCTTGGTCACTAATTTCATTCTCCGAACTACTTGTACTATCCCAAGTAGTGGCTTTCATGACCTTCTTGTTTTTCTTTTTAGACTCTTTCTTTAATAGTAGACATTCCGATTTTAAATGTCCAGCTTTATTGCAATTATAGCATTTAGGTGTTTTATTCCTTGATTTCTTTTTGCTAACTTCTTTTTCTTCTTATTCGGAGTCTTGATTTCTTCTTTTAAATTTGTTTCTCCTTCTTAGTATCCTTGCTAGCTTTTTAGATATGAAGGCTTCTTCATCTTCATCCATTTCACTACTTGAGTTTTCTTCTAAGGCTTTAAAGGCTATTTTTTCTTAGGCTTTGGTTTTCCCACTCTTTTCATTCATTGTCATTTCATATGTGAGAAAAGAACCTATAAGCTCATCTAAGGAAGTTTTTTTCAAATTTCTTCCTTCGGTTATGGCAGTGGCTTTTGGTTCCCATACGGTTGATAGCCCTCTAAGAATTTTCCTTATCATCTCATAAGTAGTGTAGGTTTTTCCTAATGCATTTAGGGAATTGATTATGTGAGTGAACCTAGTAAACATATTTGTAATTGATTCATCCGGGTTCATCTTAAAGGCTTCATACTCGCTTGTGAGCATATCAACCCTATTATCCCTAACATCCCTTTTTCCTTCATAAATAACTTCTAGCTTATCCCATATTTCCTTATAGTACTTGAATTTTTTTGGAGCATTTTATAATCTTGATCAGTCATATCTTTCTTCTCTTTTGGGATTTTTTTTCCATCTACTATCTTAGTGGGAATTTGATCTCCATCTATAACAACTTCTCATACTTTCCAATTCATCGTTTGGAGATAGATTTGAATTCTCTTTTTCCAAAACGTGTTGTTTAAACCACAAAAGATAGGAGGCCTAGTTGAAGATTGTCCCTCTCCAAAGGGAGCTACGCCTAAGTTAGTCATTACGATCTTTTTATAGCTTCTAGTTAAGAATTGTTATAACCCCGCTCTGATACCAATTGAAATTAGGAAGAGCTTCCCAAGAAAGGGGGTGAATTGGTTTTTAAAACTTTCATTTTAGTTTAACCATATATACAAATATTCAATCATTCAACCAAACCAATCAACTATAATTAGAAAGTAAACAAACAAGCCAATATACAACACTATGTAATATAAAAACTCAAAATGGTTGTTTGTTTATATTAGCCAAATTTGAACCAAGTCTTGTAGTGAATAAGAATTTATGCTTGCTGATATAAAGTCTTGTATAAATGAATCCAATCACTCTTTCCAAATATTTAGAACTCAAATAAACTCTTGTTAAATTTATCTTTGGGATGTTAACTAAGTAACGTACTCTCATATGGTTTCCACAAGATATGGTGTAACCAACGTACTCCCTTTCGGTTTCTACAACCCAAATCAAAATTGGACTCTAGGTTTACTTGATTTCCAAATATGCGTAGTATGTATACTTTAGATATTTAAAACATCCACACAGTTGTATATGAACTGAAAATAAAGAATAGAGAAAGAGGGAGTGAGATAGGGATTTTTACGAGATTCGGCTTATATCCAGCCTACGTCCTCGCCTTTAGCAAACTACCAAAGGATTCACTAAACCTGTTCCGTTGACAAGTGGAACAAAACCTGATTACAAGCGATACCCCACGCTCAAACACTCCTTCACTTAGGCTAGAGTCCGCCTCTCCAAACGATGTCCCCTTGTTCGGTCACTCCTTTAGGCTAGAGCCCGCCTTTCTAAGCAATATCCCCTTGCTTAGCCAACGATCCAAACAATCCTTAGAACGTCAAACAATTGCAAGAAACACAAGATAAGATCTACGTACAAGTATACTCTTTCAAAGAGTAAGTTAGTACAATTTCAGCACTATATACTTTAATGTAAAATATCAATATGAAATAGAATGAAGCTCAAGTGTGGAATTCACCAATATCATTCTTAGATGAGAATTAGCAGTAGGAATTCAGAGAAGGAAGGATTAGCACTTCAGAATATTTCAGCAAAAGAGAGTGAAGAATAAAACTTTGGAAGAACAAAAGTGTTTTCAGTTTCTCAAAACAGATTTTTTAATTCTTAGATGAGTTTTGATTTGCAAAACCATGTATTTATAGGCTTTCAAACAAGCGATTATATTTTAAAATATAAGATTTTTAAAAATTTGCTCGTTGAACAGTGTTCAGATATCTGAAGAGTCAAGTTCAGTCATCTAAAGTTCCTGAAACCCTTTAAAAAATGAACTAGACACAGGGTCAGATGTCTAAAGAGAGGGTTTAGACATTTGAGGTGTCGGGTTCAGATGTCTGAAGTGTCAACTTCAAACGTCTAAATAGCTACTGCGTGTTTTAGATTTGTCGCAAAAAATCTTCAGATGTATGAGCTTATTCTTCAGAAGTCTGAGGTCGTTCTGTGTGCTATTCAGATAGCCAAAGTTCCTCCCGTGAACAGTATTCAAATAGCCTGTGACCCCACTTTAGTATTTTAGTCATAACTTTTTCTGTATAACTCCAAATTAGGTGTTCTTGGTGTCAAAAGAAAGCTAAGAGAAAATCCTATAACTTTCATGTTAAACACATGTTCTAATAAAGAGATTTTGATATAGAAAAATTCACCTTAATGCGGATGCATAAAAACTGACAGTATTTGGAAAAACTCTTTTTTGTGCTTTTCATTCCAAAAATGATTCTAATCCTTTTAAAATAATTTTTGACCTTATAAAAATATTTTCTAAGTATTTTAAAAGGTATTTAGGTTCAAGAAATTAATCTAAGAGTTTCATAATATTTCAAACAATATTTTAAACATTAAAGTACTTACATGAGACTTCTAAGACATTAACATTTTAGGTTCTTGAGTCTTCATGCTTTATCTTTGGATTGAGTACATCTTTTCTTCAAACTTCCATATTCTTTGAGTTTTCTCACTTTGCCTTTCTTTGGCTCTTTTGACTTTAATATTCCTTAACTTTCAACAACTCATTCATGTCCTTATATTCTTCAAGGTTTAATATATCATTTTTAAATCCATGTTTTGACTCATTTAAGCTTCATTTGATCCTTGTGAGCACTTTAACCTTACTTTCTCATATGTGAGCCCTAAAATAACATTACTCACACAAATATGTTAAATTCCACTTATTTGTTAGCATCAAAACAAGATAACAAGATTTTAAACCTTGTAAGGCCAACAGTTTAGCTTCCCCAGTAGCCGCTACACTTCCCTCAATAGTGACACTAGGCTTCTCATTGTTGTCCTCCTGACCTATATCCTTTTGTACTTGCCCCAGTTGCAAGCAATCCTGTAATATCCTAATTATCGTTCCACTAGCCCTGCCATGGGAGCCTTCCCATTTTTAGCAAAATGGTGACCATTTATCCCGCATGCATATCTGCATACAGTTTGTGAAATGAGAAAGGCTACCGTTGGTGCATTGCACGTCAACCGAAAAATAACAAAAGCATTTCTAACGTTTCTGATTGTAAAAGGGGAATGTATACACCTTAACTGTTCATCGCTTTCTCATGCTCTGTTTCAATCCTAGAAGCATCTCTGCTCTCAGCTCTCAGCTCTTACATTTCCAAATATATAATTACACACATGTAAATACAACTGTTTTCCTTCCCAAAAAACAAACATTTTACACAAAACACAAATAGACAAGGAGAAAAGAGATCTGTACATCAACAAGATCAATGTTAGGAAGATTGGAGGCTGATTTCTTTCCTGACCTGCCCAAGTCACTTGCTCGAAAATAATCTTCCGAAAATCTGAGCTCCTTAACAGTGTAGTTTCCATCTGTGATCCCAATTAGAACTGGAAACATCCGATCCATGGGACCACTGGAATGCACCAGGGAAAGAGAATTAAATATAGAAATGTTTTTTCCTAGTCACTGTGCATAGTTCTTTTTTCCTGTGGATTTTTATTACATAAATAATTGGGGCTAGGCTAAGCCATCCCAGCAGAAATATTTTCCCCTGGACTGAGGGAATATTACTTAGGACTCTCCTGGTCTTTCTTCAAATCACAACATAGGGAATTTAAGTCCATCTAGTGGACCATTTGGCATATCAATGTGTAGTAAAGAATCAATTTATTTATTTAAAATAAAAATAAAAAATAATTTATTTAATAATTTTTTAGAATTTGAAAAAGTTGGACCAACATTGGCATAGTCTTGGAGCAGAAAACTGTCGCCCGGGTTCATCCATTGGCTATTGCTCATCCAGTGTTTGGTGACCAGAAACAGTGAGAAAATTGGGCAGGCGATAGAGAGGCAGGACCAATTGCAGGGAGTCAAAACTCAAAAGAAAAGGACAATTATTTGAAAAGTTACATGGAGCAATACTGTACTGACAATTTCATATGTTCATGAATGCAAATCCAAGACACAAATCCACGAGATCTCACATGCACTCTTGATGACTAATCATGGGTCTGGAAATAAATGACCAATTAACATGGACCCAATATCACATATTATGCATATTTGGAACCCTGACTTTCAAATCCGTGGTAAATCCTTAGCCCGTTGAGAAACAAATTATTAAGCCTCATACCAATGATCTTGTACCACCGTCTTTATTAACTCAGATAACTCATTCGCTTTGAGTCGAACATTACTGTTTGTGGCACCTTCCAGTCCAAACTAAATCCTAGGAACCCAATCCTTGCTTTTCATGGCATCTTTAATTCAGAAAATTTGCGTCCAAACTTTGGTAAAAATTTCTGTAATGAAAGATTTATAATCTTGATCTAATGCATTTAATAGGATTAAAAGGTGACTGTCTCTGTGAAGAAATAAAGGGAGGCCCATTCAAGTTGTCTGACGACTCTGACCGCCTCATCTCCCAACCTTCCACATTCTTCGGAACACAAACATCAAAAAGAATTTGACCAAGGACCCCATGAGCATTGATGCTTGGAGTGCTAGGAAAATGGATCAAACCTTCTTTCTGTTCATCTTGCAAAGACTCAACATCTCTACCCTCCAGATAATTCATGGAATCGGGTAAAAGAAACTGGTCTCTTGGTTCCACAGCCAAACCCTGAAAACTGTGACTTGATCTTTCCATTGATTTTCTTGGATTACACATTGAATTGGATATTTTGTCTTGCATCCCATTGAAGTGCATTCTATCACCTCCAAGTTGTTTTATCCTTCGCAAATAAATCACAGATGCCTTTCCCAGTAGCTCAGTCACAGCAGCCTTGTAGTCAATTGGATAAATCCGATAGTGACCTGTGGCAGGGCATTGAATCATGCAAACATTATATGATATTAATTTTAAAAACAGCGAAATGTAAAAAATATTTTTACATGTGTGTGTTTTTATAAAATGCTACCCCAGATGTGGTTTCATTTTTATTTTTATTTTTTGGTGGATATAAGAAAATCAAACATATTAAGTAGCAATTACACAAAAGGCATGTGCAAACACACATGTGCGCACACAAAAATTATTTTTATGCAAGCTTGACGGCAAATATCATTGACATCAACCCAGGTTAGATATATTTAAGTGCACAGTAAAAAACCATCAAAATAGTTTCAACAGTCATCACCAAGGCTTAGGTACAGACCTACATGAGGAGAATCATTCCATTTCACTACTTTAACATTGGCCCCAAGGTCTTGTAGTCGTTGAGCAAAAGTGCATATAGTTTTATAGGAAGCAAGATCATCATTTTCTGAGCATAAAATCAAATATGGGGCCCCCATTCTCTGCACAAGAATATTAGTGAATTAATAGAGCAGAAAAGGACAGGCACAATTTGAGTATCGATTATTATGTTCTGTACTAACAGCAGATGAGTAGAGTGTCTGCCAGTACTCAGCACGCTGTGATTCAAAACTGTTGAGGAAGAGAGCATCTAAACATGAAGCAATGCTATTTGCTATCCACAATGCAAATCTTGGTGGATGGGACACTTTGAGAATGGTCGGGTGAAGGATAAATTTCGTACCCAAGTCACTGGTAAAATCTACCGGACTGGAATCATAAATGTAACCAGAAATGCAGTCTTTAACAAGTTGATAATTATCCTTCACAAGAAACATATCATTAGGAAAATAGCAAGGCTTGAAAAGTAATCAAACTACATAAAAATTAGACACTAACAAGAAAAGAGAGCATTTTTTCGGTCTTCGACATATATGATTGTCCAAATCAGACATAAAGTGAGCCCACGATTACAATTTTCACCTTTGCTGTTTTTCCAACTGAACGAGATGAATCAACACATTTCATGGAACCCATATAAAATTAATCAGGTAAAATTAGATAAGCAACAACCACATCCAAATTTGATACAAAGTGAGCTCACAACGACAATTTTAACCTTAATGCTGTTTTTTCAACTGAATGTGATGAATTATCACATTTCATTGAAACTGTAAAATTAATCAGGTAAAATTTGATAAACAAAAACCACTAAACAGAGATTGAAACTTATTTTTATGGACCGAACATGATAACAAGCATACCAGACTGCATTGCGCCCCACATTTTCCTTCAATTATCTGCAACAGAAGGGAAAGATATTTATATTACAACAACTCTTTTTTTCCCACGAGGTTGAATCACTCAATTTATCCAATGCACTGAATGTTGCTTCACAATTTCTTGATCAGACAAATAAGAAAAAAGTTTAAAATAATAATAATAGTAACTGACTTTTGCAATGCAAATTAACAATAACAGCAGAAATCTAGAATTTTGAAAGATTTACCTGAAGAACATTATACATACAAGCTTTTGGACCACCAGAAAACGATACAAAGACAACAGGACATGGCCTAATCTTTAGCTCCTTCAAATACAAAACAGAACCAAATCCCAAAATATGTTAAGGTTACTCTAAGTACATTATCTTCTTTCTAACGTCACACACAGTGCAGAACTGAAAACTTGTAGCATGAAAGCCAGAAAAAAATAAATAAATAAAAAATGGGGCAGGGGGCACACGAGGGAATTATACTCTCAAAAGCCAAAATATAAATGATAAAATAAAGCTGATTTTCAGTTCTTGTTAAATTTTTTTTTTAATTCAATTTTGTTATTTTATTCCTAAAGCATGATGTTTCAACATAGGCAAGCTGTTCACTTGATTATCAACGAAAGAATCAAAATATAAAGATCCATACTGCTGTAATTGGAGGACCATATTAGCACTAACCTCAACAAGTTCAGTCAGAATATCAAATGCTAGTGATGTGGCCTTTTCAGGGAAGAACCTGCAAGTATTATAACCCAATCAGAATATCAAATGCTAGTGATGTGTGTGTGTGTGAACTATGTAGGCAATTTCAACTACATCATGAAGGGATGCTCCATATCAGACCCCACATGATTGAAGAAAGCAGCAACAATAGATTCATTTAAGCTTATCCCAATTGCATTAATATTATCCAACTAAAAGTTGAAGAGAAAACAAAAAATCTAGATCTATTTTGACAAGTACAAGAGCTATAAAGCTAGTGCATGTATTTTTTTGTAATCTCATTTTCAATGAAACTTTTCATATCTTTCAGCAAATCATTTATTAGTTTCCTTCTCTGGGAGTATTCCATCATATATTGAGAACATGGAATTAAAAAAGAAAGAAGAAAGACTTAAAACAGAAAGGAAGTTAGAAGAGAAGAGTTAGTTAGCAGAGATTAGTTAAAGAATTAGTTAGAAAAGTTAGTTATTAGTTTATTTTGTTATTTTGATGAATTATAAATAGGACTCAAGTCTGATGTAAATTCATTCAATTACAATTCAGTATTGCTGTTTTTCCGTCTTTGTTTTCTTCACCAAGTTCAGATTCTCAACATGGTATCGGAGCTCTTGCACAAGAAAGCAGCAGTAGCATCTTTCCTAAATTTTGCAATATGTTTTGCAAATTCTGATCGGGATTTTTTTTCTCTTCTTTTCTTCTTGAAGATCCTATGTTTCTTGCATTTCTTGAATAAATTCTTGAAAATGAGTTCTGGAAATTCTCCTCTTGTCAGTTCATCTCCCATCAACCCTTCAAATGACTCATCAAGTCCATATTACCTGCATCCAAGTGATAATCTTGGTGCTTTGGTAGTATCAGAAATTTTCAATGGACAGAATTATGTTGCATGGAGTCATTCGATAGTCATTGCATTGACAGTCAAGAACAAGGTACAGTTTATAGATGGTTCAATTGCTTCTCCCCCTTTTGATCAACTTGTCAAACACACAGCATGGGTAAAGGCAAATAATCTAGTTCTTTCTCGGTTGATGAATTCTATTTCAAAGAAATATGAAATAAATTGTTGTTTGTGGTTTCTTCTGCTGATCTTTGGAATGAACTTAAAGCCAGATATCTCAAGAGTGATGGGCCAAGGGTTTTGCATCTTGAGAAATCTTTGAGTTGCATCAGTCAGAGTGCTCATTTTGTTATTGAATATTTTAGTACCTTCAAGCCTCTTTGGGACAAGTACATTAGCTATAGGCCATTTCCAACATGCACATGTGGTAAGATGGCAACATGTACTTGCGAACTTTTCAATTTTCTACAAATCAGACAGCAATCTGATTATGTACTCATATTCTTGGCGGGGCTAAATGATTCTTATGCCTCTATCAGAAGCCAATTGCCGCTAATGGTTCCATTACCAAGCATGTCCAAAGTTTTCTCTCTACAGCTTCAAGAAGAAAGTCAAAGACAGCTTACAAATTCTGCTACATATAATGAGACTCATGCTTCGATGGCAAAGCAATTTAATCAGCAGAATTACCAGCCAAAATCTTTCAAAGACAAACCAAAGAAATCTACCCTACACTGTACTCATTGTGGCTATAATGGTCACACAGTGGATAAGTGTTTTCAACTTCATGGTTATCCCCCTAGCTAGAATAGACCAAAAGGAAGAAGAAATGAGGCTTCTACTCATGCTGTCATTACAACTCCAGAAGTCTACAATCAAAATAGTAATGAGCAACAAAAGTTTTGTTTCACTCCAGAGGAATTTAATAAACTAATGGCACTTGCAAATTCGGCACAGCCCAATTCTTCGAACCAGAATAATGTCCAACCAGCTATTAATCTTGTCACCACCTCTCAATTTTCTGGTAAAGTGCAATCTACACTTAAACCAACTTTATTTTCTTGTAATTCTGTTGCTTCTAAGCTAAATCCCAGTTTATTTTGGATTCTTAACACAAGCGCAACAGATCATATGATCTGCTCACCACTTTTATATCATTCTATACCTAAACCAGTTAATGCATCCATAAATCTTCCTAATGATACTACAATTCTAGCTACACATATTGGTACTGTAAGTCTCTCAAATTCCTTATTTTTACATGTCTAATGTGTTCCTCGTTTTTCATTTAATCTACCATCTGTTTCCAAACTCACTAAACAATCTAATCTTTCTCTTATCTTTACTGCTTCTCATTGTTTTTTACAGGACCAATCAATGGAGAAGATTATTGGGACTGCTCTTGAGAAAGAATGACTTTACCATCTAACTCAAGCTTCATCAAAAGTTAAAATCTGCAATTCATTTCATTTTAATTCTACACTTTTTGCTTTATCTTCTCCTCACAAACCATTAGACATATGGCATTGTAGATTAGGACATGTATCTAGTTCAAGAGTACATTCTCTCAAACAAATTGATTTTGCTATCACTTTTGATTGTACAAATGTTTATGATATATGTTCTTTAGCAAAGCAAAGAAGGCTTCCTTTTCCTGTATCACAAAGTAATTCTAATAAAAGCTTCAATTTGATCCATTGTGATATATGGGGTCCTTCTGGCACTACTTCTTACTCTGGTTTTAGATATTTTTTCACTATAGTCGATGACTTCACAAGGTGTACTTGGGTATACATGCTTAAAGCTAAATCAGAAGTGCCATCTTTAATCAAAACTTGCTGTAAAATGATAGCAAACCAGTTTTCTTCTTCTGTGAAAGCTATACGGTCTGATAATGGACCAGAATTTTACTCACAAAATTTTATCATAAATATGGTATTTTGCATCAAAGAAGTTGTGTAGAAACTCCACAACAAAATGGTGTTGTGGAGAGAAAACATCAACATCTACTGAGCACTGCAAGAGCCTTAATGTTTCAAGCAAATCTACCATTAATTTTTTGGAGTGACTGTGTGCTTACTGCAGCACACACAATCAATAGAATTCCCACTCCTCTACTTCAAAATAAATCCCCTTTTGAAAGGCTTTTTAATAAAACACCTAATCTTTCTCATTTAAAAGTTTTTGGTTGCCCTTGCTTTGCATCAACTTTAAATAGTCACATACAGAAATTTGATTCAAGAGCCACAAAGTGTATATTCCTAGGATATCCTTCTGATATTAAGGGTAATAAACTCATGGATCTGAACACCAATAAGATAATTGTTTCTCGGAATGTCATATTCCATGAAACATTTTTTCCTTTCCAAATGTTACCACCAAATCCTGAACATCATTCCTTTATGTTTCCTATTTTATAAACTTTTTCAAATTCCCCTTCTACCAACTCATTCTTCAATTCATATCAGAATATAGAATCTGCATCATCACATAATAATTCAACTCTTTTCTCTAAACCTCATACACACGTTGATTCAGACTCATCTACATTTCCATCTCCTTCCAATATGGATCCAATATCTGATTCAACTGACCAAGAAGTCCTACAGCTCAAAAAATCAACCACAATTAAACAAAAACCTTCATATCTGCAGGACTATTATTGTGGTAATATCTCTTCATCTCAAAGTGCAACTCAGGCATCTACTTCAACTGACTCTCCTGGTAATTTCTATTCTCTTCACCTTTTTCTTTCTACCAGTAGACTGTCCACATCACATAAATCTTTTTTAACTTCTATCACAAACTCTCCAGAACCCAAAACATATCAACAAGCTTCTAGACTACCTGAATGGCAAGCTGCCATGAAAAATGAACTTAATGCTTTGGAGTTGAATAAAACTTGGAGCTTGTTACTCTTCCTACAAATAAAAGGACTATTGGTTGTAAATGGGTATTCACAGTAAAATATAAAGCTGATAGAACTATAGAAAGAAATAAAGCTAGAATGGTGGCCAAAGGGTATACTCAGCAAGAAGGCCTAGATTTCTTTGATACTTTCTCTCCTGTGGCCAAAATTACATCCATTTGATTATTACTTGCTATAGCTACAGTCAAACAGTGGCATCTCCATCAACTAGATGTCAATAATGCATTTCTGCATGGTGATTTACATGAAGAGGTATACATGGAATTGCCTCCTGGTTTGGCTGTCCAAGGAGAACAAAGTTTGTCAACTTTTAAAGAGTCCCTATGGCTTAAAGCAAGCTTCTAGGCAATGATTTGCCAAGCTATCCAATGCTCTTATTTCCTATGGATTTGTTCAAGGTAATTCTGATTGTTCTCTGTTCATTAAGAAATATGACAGTTCCTTTATGGCCTTATTAGTTTATGTGGATGATGTGCTCTTGGCAATTGACAGCATTCAGGATATTGAAAGGTTGAAGTCCTTTTTAGATGCAAAATTCACTATTAAAGAATGAGGACAACTGAAATACTTTCTTGGCTTGGAAGTTGCAAGGTCCAAAACTGGTATCTCTTTATGCCAACGAAAGTATATACTTGATTTACTTGCTAACACTGGTTTAACTGGTTCAAAACCTGCTGCCTTCCCTATGGAATCTACTCTCAAGTTATCAGCAAATGATACCAATTTATATGGAGATCCATTAGGTTATCGAAGACTTATTGGCAGATTACTTAACTCTCACCAGGCCTGGCTTAGCCTATTATGTACAAGTGCTCAGTCAGTTTTTAGCAAAACCTGCTGTCAGTCACCATCAAGCAGCCATTCGGGTATTGCGGTATCTCAAGGCTACTCCGAGGCAAGGTCTCTTCTTTCCATCCTCTTCATATTTTCAATTAAAGGGTTTTTCAGATAGTGATTGGGCAGGCTGTGTAGATACTCGAAGGAGTATCACTGGTTTTGCAATTTTTATTGGCAACTCATTGATTTCATGGAAATCAAAGAAACAAGTTACCATCAGTCGCTCGTCTGCAGAGGCAGAGTACCGAGCCCTTGCTACTACAACATGTGAATTAAATGGTTTTTGTATGCCTTACAAGACCTAGATATCAATCATTCTCCGTCAGCTCTGTTATATACTAACAATAAATCAACAATGTCCATAGCCACAAATCCTGTTCAGCATGAGAGAACGAAGCATATCTAGATTGATTGCCATCTTATTAGAGAAAAATTGCAGCAGCATGTTATTAAACTTTTCCATATTCCATCACGATTACAACTAGCAGACATATTTACAAAGCCCCTCAAATCTTTATCATTTCATCATAATCTTCGCAAGATGAACATTCTTAACATCCATGTTCATCTTGAGGGGGGTTGTTGGAGTATTCCATCATATATTGAGAACATGGAATTAAAAAAGAAAGAAGAAAGACTTAAAACAGAAAGGAAGTTAGAAGAGAAGAGTTAGTTAGCAGAGATTAGTTAAAGAATTAGTTAGAAGAGTTAGTTATTAGTTTATTTTGTTATTTTGATGTATTAGAAATAGGACTCTTGAGTCTGATGTAAATTCATTCAATTACAATTCAGTATTGCTGTTTTGCCGTCTCTGTTTTCTTCACCAAGTTCAGATTCTCAACACCTTCAAGGCTATAATTTGCTCAAGAAAGAAATAGCTGCCAAGCACACCACAGCTCTAAGTTCCAGTAACCTTCAATTCAATCATACAAGTAAATAATCAAAAAAATAAGACCTAAACACCAGTACAACCACAACATATTAGCCAGATTGAAACTAAAACAAATGGAACTCCACCGAAGCCCTTTGATGCTGATCCATTTCCCAATTCCCAACATTATTTGTATAGATAGGAATGATTGGAACCCCCAAAGCAGAAAGAAGCCACCTCAGCGGATTCAAACTCAAATTTGAGAGAGAGAGAGAGAGAGAGAGAGAGAGAGAGAGAGAGAGAAGTAAAGCTGGCATACGAGTTGAGAAACTGCGAATGGCAAACGAGGGAGTTCCAGCCGAGGGAAGAATAGAGTTGGACATAATTCTTCAGATGCTTCTCCTGACTCGACATCCACGCGAACACCACCACTATTCCTTCGATTTTCCCACCTTCCTTCCTCCCCCAATAGAACCTACCCCCAAACCCCCACATCTTCCCTCCGCAAAACCAATTCCCGGGAAAACTCCGACCTCACTTCCCAAACTCTCCGGCCGAGAAATGATACAACTTTCCCGAGGAAATGAAAAATCCCACCCAGATTTCCCAAAACTTAAAAATAGATTTAGAATTCGCCCGAATTCACGCTCAAGGCAGGGAGGAAGAGCGCGAGCCTCTCGGTCCAGGTTTTCCGCAACTCGAATTATATAGTGAAAATGATCATGATGATGACGAGACGGAGACGGGACACTGGGATATAGACATTGAAGAGCAGACTCAGCGGAGATAAATTAGATAAACGGCCATGAGCCAACCTTGGACCTGGTTCTTCTGCGGTTAGTGCCCCTGCAGTTCCTGCGGTTAGAACGCCACTTCATCAAAATTTGATTACAAAAATGCCCCAATACATTAAATTCCGTGACAGATATGCCACCCTCTGCGGCGACGATTTTTCTCTTTTAATATGAGCGTAGGGAAACGCGACCGATTGAGAAATTGCCACGTGGATTGGTGGGCTAAACCCGGAAACTTTATTTTTTTGACTTTTTGTTGTAAATAAAATAAAAAGAGAATTATAAAAAAATTGAAGTAAAAAAATTTGAAATTATAGAAATTTAGTAGTATAGTTTTTCAGGAACTAAATGTTGTTAATCATCTTTTTTATATCTCTATTTTAGTTAAACATGTTTTCATATAGGTAAAGATTATATTAACATCCTAAAGGTCAATTCCATAATTAACCATTATGGGAACATACCAAAAGTTATAATATATTTTCAAGATAGTCATTCACATGTATTGTATAATATACACGTTTTACAACACTTCTCATTTGATAACTATATACTGTGAATATGTCTCGTTAAAACTTTCGTTAAGGAAAATCCTGTGAAACAAAACCTTAACGAAAAAAAAGAGTACAGTATTCATACTTCCCCTAAAAAATACAATCAATTAAGAAATGTCTTTAAGTTGTCGTATTCCAATTTTATGTATATGTTTTTTGAAAATTGAAGTTTGTAATGTTTTTGTGAATATATATGTTGAGTTGTCATTTGAACGAATTTTACAAATGTCAATATCTCTTTTTTTCATAAGTTCATGAGTGTAAAAAAACCTTTGGTGAAATATGTTTAGTTCTATCACCTTTTATATACTCACCTTTGATTTGTGCAATACATGCTGTATTATCCTCGTATAATATTGTTGGCTTGTCATTCTCCAGTGATAATCCACTTGTCCCTTTAATGTATTGGATTATAGTTCTTAATCATATACATTCATGACTTGCTTCGTGAATTACCAATATTTTTGAATGGTTTGAAAAGATAGGAGTGATCGTTTGCTTTACAGATCGTCATGAGATAGTAGTATCACCACATGTAAAAATATAATCTATTTGTGATCGAGTTTTATGAGGATCAGAAAGATATCCAACATCAGCATATCCTTTCAACACAGACTTTACTCCCTTTGGATAAAACAAACTCATATCAGATGTGCCGTGGAGATAACGAAAAACATGTTTTACTCCATTCCAATGTCTTTGAGTTGGTGTAGAACTAAACCTTGTCAGAAAATTTATCGCAAAAGTTATATCTGGTCTAGTGCAATTTGCAAGATACAAAAGTGCTCCAATTGCACTAAGATAAAGTACTTCAGGACCAAGAATTTCTTCATCATCTTCTTGAGGATGAAAGAGATCATTTTTTATATCAAGTGAACGAACAACCATCGGAGAGCTTAATGGATAAGATTTATCCATATAAAATTGTTTCAAGATTTTTTATACATAAGATGATTGATGAATAAGAACTCCACTTGCTAAACGTTCAACTTGAAAATCAAGACAAAATTTTGTATTCTCAAGATCTTTCATTTCAAATTCTTTCATTAAGTAGTCAGCGGTCGTTGGGATCTCTTCTAGTGTTCCTACTATGTTTATATCATCAACATAAACTGCAACTATAGCAAATCTAGAATTTATCTTCTTGATAAAAACACAATGACGAATAAGATTATTTTCATATCCAATTTTCAATAAATATTCACTTAGATGATTGTACCACATTTGTCCAGATTGCTTCAGTCTATACAATGATCTTTGTAATTTAACAGAATACATTTGTCATTGTTTTGGATTATATGTAACACCCCAACCTCGAGGGGCCTACGATATTAACTTTTTACTACTAATTTATAGCAGAAGCAAAATAAACTCAATTATTATTAAACCAGAGCACTAATTATCCATATTACAATCATTTATTAAAAAAAAAAAGGAAAAATTTCACAACATAAATATCTGGCATCATACTAATATTTCTAATCAATCTTTATTTTTCTATCCCCACCCACGTGCTTGCTAAACCTGATTTCCGACATGCTCTTCAGAGTCATGTGAAATAAAAATTTGATTGGAGTGAGACGACGCTCAGTAAGTAAATAAGATTATTATTAGTGTGTGGCCAAAATGAGCTTTAAAAAATTTCGTTAAACAATATTTAATACTATAATTTCAAAATTTCTTTTAGAATAAATATAAATTTAAAAATTTCTACATAAAACTTTTGTCATCAATTACAACAGTAAAATTTTATAATTATATACTATAATTGTTAAATTAAACTTTTAACTTTAAAACTATAAAAATATTTAATGATAAACATACATATACTTTTCCTTATACGTTTTCCTTAGATCGTCATTTAAGCATCAAAATGATCATTTTCACGTAAACTTACACTTTTCCTTCAAATCATCAGTAACTTTGTACACGTAATTAAATATGTATAAACATATATTATAAAAATCACCCTTAAACCCATTTGTCGTAAGTCATGTTTACCCCCATGACTTGGTTGTGCGGTCCGAAGACTGAACTTAACTGGCTGGCCGACCATACTAAATCAACGTACGTAAACTTTAAGTGAGATTTTCCTTATTAAGTCCTGGTCCAGAATCAGGTGTGCACTCAGGAGAAATCCACTAACATAAATAATCACTCTATAAATAATGTGGGTGCACTCTCATCCGTATAAATTTTAAATTGCGATACCGAACATCTGTAACTTTGAACTTTCGTTACCATAAAGGGTTTTAAAATCATCTTATTATAATTTATGCAATTTAAAATAATATCTTAAAAATCTCATCTTTACTCATATTTTTATAAAAAAATGCAACGTAGAAATAAACTCATGCCACACAATTTTTGTTTTAAAAATATATATAATTTTATTTTTGAATAGAAAGAAATGCTGAAAATTTACCCGAGGAAATTAGAACATTTTTTAACCCAAAAATAGATGCAAGTATATTAAAGATAAAACTGATATAATTAAATATGCGTACAAATAAGCTCATGAAAATTTTGTGGAACTAATTAACATAATTGAAATTTACTTATAAAATAAACTCAGGTATAAATTTTAAATAAAAAAAAAAACTAACATAATCTAAATTTACTTACCTTCTTCCTTACGAACACTGTAACTATCTCTAAGAAATGAGATCGAAAAGAGTGGGTGATTGAGAACTTACTCAAAAATTCTCTCCACCACAATTTCTTTCACTGACTAATTCTTCTCTTCCTTGGATAATTGTTGTGAAAAATGAAGGTTGAGAGCTCCCTATTTATAGGAAAATTTTGGGGAAGAAATGAAATTTATAAAAGTGTGGGGAGATTGGTGATATTATAATTTTTAAAAATTAAAGAATGGGCAAGGGATAGGCAAGATATAGGTTGAGTATGGGATGGGGATGGAGGCCATGTGGGAGTGCTTGCCACCGTTCCCATTAAATAAATTTTTAATTAATCACTTACCTAATTAATTAGTCAATTAGTTAATTAATTATTTTATTATTTTTCTTAATCATTATTATCATTATTTTTACTTTTAAACTATTTTTAGTATTTATTTATTTTTGAACAAGAATTAAATTTAAAATTTGAAAACTCATGTGGGCCCCACATGGTCTTGTGAGCCCCACACAATTTTAAGACCCGAATGGATCTACGTAACTCGAATAACTCTTATACGATTTTATGCATCTTACATAACTATAAGACTCGTGTAAACCTCCATACGACTTCGGCACTCATGTGGGCCCCACACAGTCTTGTGGGCCCCGCATAGGATACCTATATTATTATTATTTTATCATATATTTTTACAAATTATATCAGTCAAAATATTATTTTATATACTTATTTACGTATATAAACAGTGTCTTGTGACTCCGGGACTCATGTGGACCCCACATAGTCTTGTGGGCCCCACATATGATACCTATATTATTATCATCTTATTATGTATTTTTACAAATTATGTTTGTCAAAACACTATTTTATGTATATATACTTGTTTACGTGTACAAACAGTGTCTATCCTGTTTATCCTATGAAATTCTATTTTGACCAGGCCAACCTCCAGGGAGCGACTAAGCCGCAATGGTCTCTGAGCACTCGCTTAGACAAGATCTTTCTAAGGCATCAAACATTGAATCAAGGATCCTACAGAAAAACATTTCTGTATTGATATTAACTCAATGACCATTTTTATTATTTTATTATTATTGTGCTTTAATTATATATATATTTTTGGGTCATCACATTATATGCTTCAGGAATTTTAAATCCTTCAAGGATTTTCTTATATATGTAATTATCCAATGAGTCATACAAGTAAGTTGTTACTACGTCCATGAGGCAAATGTCAAGTCCTTTAGAAACCGTTAAACTAATTAGAAATCTGAAAGTAACTGCATCCATAATAAGGGAATAGGTCTCATTATAATCTATACCAGGCATTTGTGAGAAACCTTGTACTACAAGACGCACCTTGTATCTTACAATTTCATTCATTTCATTTCTTTTACGTACAAAACCTTATATATACCCAACAGGTTTGACATTCTCAGGTGTTTGGACTACTGGTCCAAATACCTTACGTTTGGTTAATGAGTCTAGCTCAGCCTATATTGCTTCTTTCCATTTTGACCAATTATTTCGATATCGACATTCTTCTACAGTTTGAGGTTCAGGCTCATTATCATTAATAATTTCTGAAGCAATCACATATGCAAGCACATTGTTAACAACAATTTCATTTCTTCTCCGCATATTTTCAAATTTTAATAAGATATTATAATTTTCCGGTACCAAAAACACTTCTGGTGTTGCTTCTGTGGAAATATGGGATTGTTGATCTATATTTCTTTTAACCTCTTCTTAAGTGTTAATGACCTCTTTTGGAGTGTCATTTTTATTCATTTCCTTTTTCTTTCAAGGAACAGTATCCTTTGCACCAATTGGTTTACCACGCTTTTGGCGCATTTTAGATTCATTAGATGCTATTCCCATTGGGTGTTCTTCACGAACAATCAATCTAGTAGGAATATTTGCAGCATTCTACAAATGAATTATTTTTTGAACTTCAAGTTCACATTGATTTGTGCATGTATCAAAATTAGACAAAGTTGGTGTGTTCCAACAAATTTCTTGTGTTTTTAATCATTTACCTTTTCCTTCTCCTAATGACAGAAAAACTGATTCATCAAATTGACAATCTAGAAATCTTCCTCTAAAAAAATCGCCTATTAATGGTTCAAGATATCTAATGATAGAAGGAGAATCAAAACCAATATAAATACCAAACTGACATTGTGGTCCTATATTACTTCGTTGCGCAGGTGCAATAGGAACATATACTGTGCAACCAAAAATTCTAAGATGAGATATATTAGGTTGGTATTTAAGCACAAGTTGTGAAGTGAAAACTTGTGATATGCAATTGGTCTAATTCTAATCAAAGACGCAGCATGCACTATAATATGAGCCCAAGTAGATGTAGGAAACTTTGATCGCATAAGCATAGGTCTAGGAATAAATTGTAAACGCTTAATGAAGGATTCCGCTAAACCATTTTGTGTATGAACATGTGCAATAGAATGTTCAATACTTATTCCTATTGACATGCAATAGTCATAAAATGTTTTTGAAGAAAATTCGCCTGCATTATCTAAATGGACAATCTAAATGGGATGATTAGGAAAACTCAATCTTAACTTTATTATTTGAGTAAGAAATTTAGTAAACGTAACATTATAAGTTGAAAGTAGACAAACATGTGACCATCGAGTGGAAGCATCAATTAAAATCATGAAATATCAAAATGGTCCACAAGATGGATGGATTGGGCCACAAATATCTCCTTGTATTCTTTGCAGAAAAGATTGAGACTCTAAAGGTAATTTAGATGGAGAAGGTCTAACAAGTAGTTTTCCTTGAGCACAAGAAATACAAAAATAATCACTAGGTAAAAAAACTTTCTGATACTTAATGGATGTTCATGTGTATTTTCAATGATTCATTGCATCATAGTTGAACCAGGATGGCCAAGACAATCATGCCAAAGTATAAAACTTTTAGGCTCGAAGCACTTCCGGTATATAAAATTTGATTCAACCATCCTTATTTTTGTGAAATATAGGCCAGATGAAAAACTTGAAAATTTTTCCAATATGATCTTCTAGTTTGAAACTGTAGATGTAATTAAAAGATATTCCATATCTTCTTCATTTTTGTCCTTCATTTGATTCATTTTTATTTTTGGTTTCAACATGATATCCATTGCGACATATATCTTTAAAACTTAGTAAATTTCTTCAGGATCTACTAGAATACAACACATCATTAATATACAATTTTGTCCCATTTGAAAACATAATATGAACTCTTCTAGAACCCTTTATTACATTTGCAGAGTCAGATATTGTATTAATATTAATTTCAGCTAATGTTAATTGTAAAAAATATTTTTTAACATGAAGAATTGTGTGAGTTGTGTCACTATCCACCAAACACACGTCATCCTCCATTTTATCAAGTTTATTTTGTATGATCTAATAAATGAAAAATAAAATTTAAGAATTAAGAAAGATAACAAAATATTACCAAGCATATTATATGTAAAACTTTTAAAAATTACATAAATTAATTTTTTCAAAACAAAATAAATATGAAGATAATTTAATAGTAGACATTTCAATCCCCAATCAAATGATCAATTTTTCCACAAGGATCCTCAAAAAAAAAAAAAATCAAAAACATCAAAATCAACATCCAAAAGAGACTCATATTTAGCATCAATGTGTTCAAACAAATTCACTTCAGCATTTTTCCCTTTTCCTTTTAATGGTGCCTTGTAAAGATCAACTAGGTGTTTAGGAGTGCAATATATTCGAAATCAATGTCCTTTTGTTCCACACCTATAGCAAATATTGTTAGCTTTAGAGGTTACGTAAGTTTAATTGTCTTATTTTGATAATAACAACTCATTAGTGGTTCTAAGTAAGCTTATCTTTGTACAATAAGTCTTAGTAAGAACAAACACAAATGCAAAGATTAAGTAGATTCTTAATAGGTTAGACATCATCAAAAGGGGGGAGAATGTTAGCCCTGATAGGTACACTATCTTGGTTTATATGTTTTGATGATATTAACCTATTTTTTGTTCCTAGTATTTTCCATCCTTGCAGATCTTATCTAGTACAGGTACAAAGTGTCGGATACATGGAGGTACCAAATCAGAAGTAAAGATTATATCGGGTAGACATCAAATAGGAAAGATCGGAAGGACGCTAACTCGAAAGCACCAAAGCACATCCTGAAGTTTTTATTATGTATAAATTAATTGTAATAAGGGCTATGTGAGTGAGTGCGTATTGTAACTCTTGCGGTGTGTATCTTGCATGATTTCTAAGTAAGAGTTAAGCCATTACATAAGCATACTAGGACACATGAGCATATAGTGTAGTGACCTGAAGAATAATAGTATTTTAATAATAAAGAGGAAGGAAAATGGAAACAGGAACAGAAGGAGTCAGTAGACTTCGTCGATGAACGCGATCGCACTTTGGAGATAATAATAATTTCAAGAAATTTTCAGGCCTCGTCGACGAATACAGGGGTTCATCGACGAGGTTCCGTCTCGTCAAAGAGAAAATATCGAGAGAAGAATTTGGGCTACTCTGAATTTCGTTGATGAAGGGTAAGGTTCGTCGATGAAATTACTTAAGGACTCGTCGACGAGATGACGTGACTAGTCGACAAATCCAACAGTATAAATAGCCCTAAATTCATTTTAATCACAGAAAATCAGCGCCGCTCTCTCTTCTCTCTCTCTCCTACAGCTTCTCCTCCATCTCTCTTCTATTTCAGCCCCGTTAGTCGCTGGATCGACGATCTGATGCTACCACGACGCTCCTAGCGAAGTTCTCTACAAGTCTGCCGGAGTGGATCGTCGGTGGGGCAAAGTTGGAATTCATCCCAAATCCAAGGTAAGGTTTTTTATTCGAAATTTGACTTTCGAGCAGTTGTAGGAAATGCTATAGACGTAGAAATAGTGATGTTTTGTTCTGGAATATATGATATTCAAGGTGTTAAGTGGAGAATCCTGCGGGTGTAGAACTCGTCTCAGTAGGGAAATATGTTATGCTAGGCAGTTCTAAAATGTTTTTCAGTATAAAATATATATTTTTACCAATTTATTATTCACATCAGGACATTATACAGATTATTAATTATAAATATTATGTATTAAATCATTGTGTGGCTTGAGAATATAAATACAGTACACAAGCATGTTTTACAGTATTTTCAGGGTATGTTATACAAAATATACAGCCAGTGGATATGTTTTAAAGTAATTACAGAATACCATGATTATATAGTTTTCAGTACCATGATTATACAGTTTCTAGTACCATGACTTACAGATTACAGTTTAGTTCAGAAATATAGTTAACACAGTTACAGTTTATTTCATTGTCATGGTTAATACAGTTATTTCAGAATCATGGTAAATCAGATAGTTATATATAGAGATGTATTATATAGTATTAGACCCTGTTGGACCATACAGTTACAGAGCACGGTACCGTAGCTACATACAATTTATAGAGTGCAACCACCTATTTAGATAATACATGGTAGTAGGTTGATCATATAGTGCCCTGACGTGGACAGGCTCCCCATCAGATATAGGTTGAGGAGGGCAAATCAGACCGAGGGAGTATAGTGGTTTACCTTGGTCAACCAGCCAGGGTAGATCCCGCCTACAGGCCGCACAACCCTGTTATGAGGGGTTAATTCATGACACATAGTTATCCACAGGGAAGTTTTCAGTTACTATTATGTATATACAAATTTTTAGAGACAGAAAGTATACTTATTTATATTAGAAGTATTTTTAGTAGAAACTTAAAATACAAATATGTTAAGTAACATGAAAATGGATGGTGGTTTCTCTTACTTGTACTGTATTTACAGGTTCAATTTTACATGATTTTTATAGCAACATATTTTCATAGTATTGTAACTCATTTGGCACACACTAGCAATAACATATTTCGTCTTACTCAGCATTGGCTCATCCCAATTATTTTAATATTTTTCAGGTGATCTAGGTAGGCAAGCAAACCAGGCTTGCGGATAGAGGGGCCTCAATATTGCCCTGGTATTAGAGTGAGTATTTTTGGGAGTATTTTTGTATAATCTTAGCCAATTAAGGGTATTCTGAGGAAACAGTCATATATATTTTATTGGGAAACATTTTAGCACTCTGGTATTGTATATAATTATATATGATTATGTTCATTTGATTTCCGCTTCTCGCTGCTTAGGTTGATAGTTGGGTTTAATTCAGTTTGGTATCAGAGCATTGCAAATGTTATAGTATAGAAAAAAAAATAGTTAGATAGCAGGTCGTTACAATTTGGTATCAGAACCTAGGTTACTAGGTTTTGTAGACTTTAAAGTGTAGCGGAAGCAATACCAGAGTATAGGAAAGAATTTGAGGTTTGTTTTGTGGTCTGGATACAGGATTACCGTGGTGGTTTCTGTGTTTTTCCTGGGGTGACTATTTCAAGAAAACCATAGTAAACTATTGTCGAGTCGTGTGTTTAGGTGACAGAATTGGATATTGAGTTAAGGTCAGAAAAGGTAATTAATTTTGAAATGGTACATGATAGGTCCGTAAAGGAGATAAAGTGCTTAAGTGTGTTTCTTGTTTTCAGGATGGACCTAGGAATCAATGGCACGAATGCTGGGGATAGGTCAGGACGTGGAGGAGATACAGATGTTGTACTGCGTAGCGTCACTCAGCAGGTGATGGCTGAGATGGCCAGAAGGTCTAAGGAGTGTAGCTGTTCGATCGAGCAGTTTACGAGGAGGAAGCCCCCATCCTTTGCTGGAGGAGATGATCCGATTGTAACTGAGAATTGGTTCCAAGATATCAAAGAGACATTGGCGGTACTTCCTTGTACAAATGAGCAGAAGGTAGTATTTGCAGCATTTAAGTTGACAGGGGAGGCGAAGTGTTGGTGGAGATCAGCGCGATTGATAGAGGAGCAGAGGTCGGTTCCAGTACCAGTGACGTGGGACTGATTCAAGGAATTGTTCTTCGAGCGATATTTCCCTATGATCGTTCGGAGCGCGAAGGCATCGAAGTTTATGCATCTAGTACAGGGGCAGATGACCGTATCCCAGTACGCGGCTCGGTTTATTGAGTTGTCACGTTTTGCTCCACATCTGGCACTTAATGAAGTGAAAAAGGTAAGGAAGTTTGAAGAGGGACTGAGGCAGAACTTGTTTGAGTAGGTGATTGGTTTCAGGGCTCAAACATTCACAGAGGTTGTAGATAGAGCTACGATCATTGAAAGTGGTATTCAAAAGGGTTTAGCAGCTCAGAGTTAGAGGAAGAGGCCTGCACCTCAGAGTTTTCAGGCAGGCTCCAGTAGGGGTCCATGGAGAGGAGGTCATGATAGGGGAGATCAGAGGCAGTTGATAGGACCTCGTGGGAATCAAGGTACGCCGACTTAGCCGGTATGTCAGACGTGTGGGAGACATCATTTGGGGGAGTGCCGGGTAGACAAAGGTGTATGTTATCATTGTGGGAGACCCGGCCACATGGTACGTGAATGCCTAGGTCATCTAGATTAGGACCCAGCTCCCAGGACCTATCGGGGAGGATATCAGGCAACTCGGGGAGGATATTAGGCACCTCGTGGTGGCCAGCAGAGGAATGTGGCCCCAGTGCGACTGTACGCTCTGATGCCGGGTGATACAGAGGCTTCTACGGATGTGGTGACAAGTACATTTACTGCTTTATCATATTCGGTTATTGTTCTTTTTGACTCAGGTGCTACTAATTCTTTCATTTATGTATCTTATGTTAAATTATCTGAGAGTGAGACCTAATCATTAGATATAGTGCTGTCAATAACTACACCATCAGGGTCAGTGATCAGATGTCAGAGGGTACTTAGAGACTATCTGTAGAAATTTATGGGAGAGTACAACCAGCAGATTTGATTGTGTTTGATATGTGTGAGTTTGATATAATATTGGGCATAGACTGGTTGGTTGCCAATCACGCCAGCATTGATTGTCATTAGAAAGAAGTAATTTTCAAACCCCCTGAAGAGCAGGAATTCAAATTCTTTGGTTCGCGGGTGCGTGCTCCATCGCAGCTAGTGTCAGCTGTGCAGGCAAGTGGATTACTCTTGGATGGAGGTCAGGGGTTTATAGCATTTGTGAAAGAAGTATCTGAAAATGAATTGAAGATTGACAGCACCCCAGTAGTACTAGAATTTCCAGATGTTTTTCTAGAGGAGCTACCGGGGTTACCTCATGTGTGCGAGGTGGATTTTCCTATAGATTTACCTTCAGGGACTGCCCCAATCTCTAAGGTTCCATATCGTATGGCTCCAGCTGAATTGGGAGAATTGAAGGAGTAGTTGCAAGATTTGTTGAATAAGGGGTTTATACGACCCAGTGTATCACCATGGGGAGCTCTAGTGTTATTCGTAAAGAAGAAAGATGGGTTCATGAGAATGTGTATTGATTATAGGGAGATAAACAAGGTTACTATTAAGAATAAATATCCTCTACCCCATATCGACGATCTATTTGATCAGCTCTAGGAT